>NW_003852408.1:6458708-6466160 GCF_000181295.1 Otolemur garnettii | reverse complement strand
ATCACATCTAAATCGAAGGTGTGTGAGCGGGAGGGAGGGTTTCCAATAAATAGAGAAGCAGAGAAACATTTCTGTATGCAAAGGGCTCGCAGAAGGAACTGAGAAGAGCTAAGAAATGGAAGAGGGAGGCCCAGGACGGTGCGGCCTGCCTTCATCAGTCACTCTGTTAGCTGGGCCTGCCCCTGAACTGCTGGCAGCTTTTCTCACAGTATCATATATGTTCTTCAATGATGAAGGATTCTAGCAGCAAGAAAATTCAAAAGAACAAGTCACAGTCTCTGAAGATCATTCCCATCGGGCCATTTTAAAACGGTTGAAGCAAAGATAACATTGCTCAGCTGACTTCACAGCCTCCCAAGACAACGTCTCTGAGGAAGCCTCATGCGAATGCCTAAGGGCTGGTCCATGCTCAGTGCACCTGCCCGCACCACAGTTCTGCATGTCCTCCCACCAAGTGACATGCCCTCAGCCACAGCACTCCCCACCTTCATCACTTCTTATCCAGGGGCTCAGCTCTTTCTCCCTAAATCCTAGGCCTGAGGTTAAATTCTGTGCTATCCAGGGAACAATTCCTGATCAAACAGCCTACCTTGAATTAACTCACAGTTAAGATGACTTAGATGTTTGTTATGAACTGAGTGTTCATGCCCACCCTCAAATGCATTCTGTTGAAATCCTAACCCCCAAGGTGATGGCATAAAAAGATGCGGCCTTGGGGACATAACTTAGCTTGTGAGGATGCGCTCCTTGTGAACAGGATTTGAGGCCCTCTGGTGCTCCCTCACCCTCTTTCTACTGCATGAGAATATGACAATAATTCAGAAATGTGTAACCCAAAAGAGGGCCTTCATGAGAGCCCGATCAAACTGGCACCATTCTCTCGAACTTTCCATCTCTGGTCCTGTGAGAAACAAATTTCTGTTGTTTACAAGCCACTCAGCCCATGACGTGCTTGTTACAGCAGCTCACACAGATGATCCAGTGTTCCTTCAGCTCAGCCTCTTGTTCTACTTGACATATCGCCTAGTATTTTCCTGTTCTGGTTCTCAAATCCTTTACTGTTGATCTTTCCATAAATCATTTAGTATCTTTCTCCCCAAATAAACTGTAAGATATTTGAAGGCAAAGATCTCTCTGACGTTCACCATTCCACCCAACACCGTGCCTGTTACATAATAGACAATAAATATGTGTTAACCTTTTCCAAATAACTTTTATCTCATGTTTCCTTCTTTAAATTGTTCTGGCCATGTAATGAATAAAACTAAAATGTGTGGGCCATTCGTCTTATGTTTAACTCTGTGCCGGTGGTAGAACTCCTCAGTCTTGCTTCCAGTGAACAAACACTTGCCAAGCCCCTCCCTCCTCTGTGGCAGTCACTGTCTCAGGTGCGAAAAATACAACTAGGAAGGAATGGAGCTTATATTTTAGGTGAGAGGGAGCTAATGGGTTAATATCAATAACAACAAATAAAAAGCAAAATGGACGTGCCGTGCCAGATGGTAAGAGGTGCTGGGAGAACTGAGCATGGAAAAGTATTAAGGAATATGGAGCGGGGGTCCAGGCAGAGTAGACGTCTAAACAAGAAGATTAGGAAAGCCTTTGCTAGCAAGGTGATATTGGAGGAAGTTCCTGTGACAAACAGAGTACTCTGGATGCCCCAAGAAACAAGGACGCACACGGGGAGCTGTGCAAGGCCTCAGCGATTCCATAAGGCACCTTCCGAGTCAGATATTCCCTTCCCAGAGCCTTCAAAATAGCTCCGTATCCCCCGTGCCCACTTACACCTAAATGTGAATCACAGTGTGACATTAGCGTTTTACTGTATGTCCCCCCAGAGAGACCGTGAATTATCTGAAGACAGCGATTATCTCATTTATCAATATAAACCTCGTAGGATTTAACACAACTCCTGGCCAACAGAGAGAAATCCATAAATGTTTGTTGAATAGTGAATAAATCTTCATTCAGGTTAATAATTCATCTCATCAAAATTCAAACCAGGACTTACACTAATTTGAGTCCAATGGTGTTTTGCTGTACATAATGCTTATTTTTTAAGATTAAACACTTGGCAAAATTCTTTGGAAATAAAAAATGAAGTTTTTTATAAACAGTTGAGTAAAACCGGCCCCATCACCTCTTTTGGCACTTCTGTCTGCATCGTGGAGAACTCACCAAGTACGGATTGGAACTGGGTGGCTCACTGCGCTGCTCAGTAGAGGAGAGGCAGCTAGGGCAAGAAGAAAGGATTCAGGGTCCATAGGGAAGGTTTAAATTGGCGCACGCGGCACTAATTTAGCCCCGGAGTTAATAACGTGAGGAGAGAGTGGAGTTCAAGTCATGCAAACGCCCAAGGACAAATGAGCCAACTTCACAGACCCCTTAGCATAATAATCACTGTTGTGCAGACACAACTTTCTTTCTGGATTTAAGTGGGGGGAGGGAATGTGAGGAATGAGCTACCTCTCGTGGAAGAGAAGTTTCCTAGTGCCCTTTCTCTTTTAGCTCATCTTCAGTCCTCCCCCTTATTGAACATAGAGAAGTCCAGCAGCCTGTCAGCTGGCCATCTGTCCAGAATGGCTGCAGAAAGGCCGTTGCTGCTCTGAGCAGCCCTGAAGGCCGACACCAGCTCCCCGCTGATGAGCTCTCTGGCAACAGAGTATCCTAAAGACGTTTGTTCCAATCATGGGAAAGCTACTGTAATTATACTTTATGCAACAGACCAGACAAAGTCATTTGGTGGCCCTGGATGCCCATCCGTGACCATGCCAGTGTCTCTTGACGTTCTTGGGGGAAAAAACAGATGACTCGGGGCCCCACCATGCGCCCCTTGTCCGTGAGCAGGCGTGGCAGTTCCAGTGAAGTCTGCTGCTGGCTTCCGGTCAGGGTCCTGCCTGCTAGTCCTGCTCCAGCCGGTTCCTGGTCGGCCAGGTCCAGTTGTTGCTCCCCATGGTAACTCCCTGCCATCCCCAGGGGCAATAAAGGAAAAGCTGCTGTAGCCATTCTCACCCTCATGTCTCACCCCCATTTCACTAGACTTTCTGGGCCTGGGTTCTTCTGATTGACAAACTAAGTGAATGGTTTTGTTTGCTCTTATTTCAGCTTCTGCCCCCAGAGGCTGCCTCCCGGGGCTGTTCCTGAGCATTAGGACTAAGAGCATGGTGTGGCCACTCCTGGACCCCTGTGCACCATCTCACAAGAGCCCCAGGCTACTGCGTGTCTCCTGGGAGGGGACATGGCTGCAGCAGCATCTGTGACTCCACACCAAAAAATAAAAATAAAACAAGAAATATACTCAATTATCGGTGCAACAACAGGTGACTCTGTCACCCCATGATTCCAAAGCGCACACACAAACCAGGAATGCTGCAGAGGGAAGCCACTGTGTGCTCCTAGGTTCTCCGGGCTGGGGCTGTGGCCAACACATCAGGGAGAAAACCACGTGCTGCCTGGACAGGTGGGCACAAGGTGGACGGGGGCACAATTCTGCTAACTTATAAAGAAAAACCATTTGAAAAGGTAACCACGGGCTAGCTTGAGAAGATTCTAAAGTCTTAATTTTGTCTACAAACATTAAATTCTTCCTTTTGGGAGCAGTAGATATTCTGAGAAGCCCAGAGATCACTGTGAAACCAGAAGACAGAAACCCCTAAAGTTAGATGTTAAAGAAGGTTAGAACTGGGTTTGAAATGTTAATTATTTTATAGATGAAAAACCAAGACTTTGGAAGTCAATGGATGAACCCGAGACTTCTGCTGGAGCTTTCTGCCCTCTCTTTTCAGACCTTTGTCCCCAACCTTTCAATTGATTTCATACATGGTTCACGTTAACGCTCAGCTCTCTCCCAACTCGCTCTAATGCTGCTGTAAGTCCCTTCCTGAGAGAAGAAACAGCAAGTGTTATGAAACAAGAAAATCGCATATAGTTTCCCCAAGTTCACTCAAAGCAATGAGGCCTGAGGTCTCCCTCTGACTCAGCACCCCCAATGGTGCTGCTCTTTCGGACGCCTCCATCCTCCATCCCCACTGTAAGCCCCGAAGAGGTAGAGTCAGTCATGACCATGGTTTTCCTAGGCTTTAGCACGTGATTCATTTTTGGCACTCACTATGTGTTTGTTTATTGAATAAAAGAATCAATGCTCCTGGTGTTAACTCTAGAGTCGTCCACATTGCACACCTTCACGCAACTATTCCTTATTATCTCTGACTACTAAACTCTCTTGGCTAAATTATTTCTGCAAAGTTATAGTGTGATTGTCATATTAGTTGGTTGTCTATGTTCTGTCCCTTGAGGTTATTTTGATCTTATAATCTCTATTTGCCTTCTTGAATCCAACCATTATAACTGAAAAACAATCCACACCAAAGCCCATAAAACGTTTTATGCTGTTTGACTTGGTAGTTACACTTTGAGGAAATAACCACAAAAGTGGGTGATTTACAAATGTGCCCCAAACTACTCAGAGCAATCTAATTTATTTTAAAATTTTCTATCACCAAAGAGTCAATGAAAGCACATCCATTCTTGTACAGAATTATTTGCTGACCGTCTATCAAGTGTCCTCTGCGTCCAGCCCCTGTAGGCACCTGCTGGATCTTGCTTAGCAAAACAAACATCTCTGCTATCTCAGAATTTGCATAATCAAAAAAAATTACATCCTTAAGAGTATTCAGTTGCACAGAGAAATGCTTAACAATTACGTCAAGTAAAAAGTCTAGGTACAAAATCACATATTCAAGATGACCTTTACATATTTATATATCTACAGAGAATTATTGAAAGTTAACAAGTCAAAATGTTAATAGAAATTGTCTCTGAGGGTTGAAATTAAGCTACTGTGATCTTTCTTTATGCCATCTTATATTTCAACATTTTACAAAATTATTTTCAATAAGCAACTTTTATAATCAGATAAACAACGGAATAGGTAGCACAGTGAGTAACACCCTCACCTCAGTCACAGGAATCTGGAACTCTTCACACCTATTCCACATTCCTTAGAGGTAACATAATTTTTTTTAAGTATAGGTTTCACAATCTACAAAGGCCCTTCTTCTCATTCCTTCATCTGCAGCCTGGACTAGCAAGTAACAACCTGCATTAACAATACTATTCAGTATCAAATGGGTTCAGAGCTGATAAGTTAATGAGTTGATAGGTATGAATGCAAACTGTGTTTTAAGACATTAGATATTCTAATATCCATATAATGCCGCTTGTATACAAAGTAGATCGGGCATCAGTGAGCCTGATACTCCCCCCTCTCCACAAAGCATAACGACTCAGTAGCCAGGTACTGAAGAGTTTCTAAAACAGTTCTAATATCATATATAATTTGACTATTATCCATACAGGTAACCCTTAAACTAAATATTCTTTAATTTTTATAACTTTTTAAGGCTTTGACCAAACAGACACTTAAATGCTAGGAAAATAATAAAGTATTTCAGAATCTAAGATCATCTAAAAGAAGAGGACCATGTAAATGTTCACGGAGTAACAAGAATAGAGAGTCCCAAAGAGAGATTGATCCCCAAGGAAGAGAGATTGCCAAGTGTGTATGAACATAGCTAGCTGCTCTGCGGTCATTTGCCTGTACATCTGTGGGCTTTAAACACACAAATAAAAATTAATTTGAGAAGGAAAGTAAGCTGAGCAGGAGGAAGGTACCTTGAAGGCAGAATAAATTTGGTGAAGATGAATAATCGGGACAGTGATATACACATCAGAG
The DNA here is from genome assembly GCF_000181295.1 of Otolemur garnettii. Classification (NCBI taxonomy): domain Eukaryota; kingdom Metazoa; phylum Chordata; class Mammalia; order Primates; family Galagidae; genus Otolemur; species Otolemur garnettii. The sequence goes on along the minus strand of NW_003852408.1, from coordinate 6,460,426 downwards.
ATTATACAGCGTCTCTGTTCTGGATAATGGGATCAGGGAAGGAAGGAACACAGGATAAAGGGGAAGTTGGGTATTGGGTTTTTTTGAAGTATATGGAACCAATTAATCAATACCTTTGAAAGGAAAAAGAAACCTTAACTGCTGATTAATATCAAAGTAGAATAAGTTCAAGATGATTTATCTAAGCAAAAGATTAGCTTTCAGGTCAAGGTTAATAACTACAGGAAAGGATAGAATGGCAGGTTAAAACTTAACGGCCGTAGCTCTAACTACTGCAATCATTGTACAGTTAGGAGTTGCAATTTATTGCTGCCCTCTCAAGTAGGTGACTTCCAGAAAGAGGTCACTGTGGAAGGATAGGGCAGGAACGGAAAAGACGGTTCGAATTTTGCTCTAAATTAGTAGATTGAAAAAGAGCAATCTCTTTTAGCCCTGAAGACGAAGAGTTTACTGACATGTGAACAAGCCAGGATTAGAGAAACACTGTGGGGTCAGAAAGTCTGCAGAGCGGATGCCAGGAGGGCCTCGATTCAGAGGAGACAGCTGGTAGGGAGCGGGCTGCTCTCCCCGGGGAGGATGTATAGATTCCATTCCCTAAATAGCTTAGCCCTGCTCTCTGCAAGGAACACTGCACAAGGGAAACGGGTAAGGACTCCATATTTTTTTCTTGTTGCTGTGTGCATTTGTTGTACTGACAAATACAAATTGTTTTGTTGTGTTTGCTTCTTAATGTAACAGTGATACATATTAACACATGTTTATTATAGGAAATGTACAGGGACAGAAAAACACAAACCTGGAAATTGATACCGTGTACAATTTCATCACTTAGAGATACCAAACTTTACTATTTCGACTATAGCCCTCCAGCTGTTCTCTTTTTACAATGCTTAACTTTTTTTTTAATTGAGAATCAATTATGAACATACTGTTTTGTAACTTGCCTTCTAGATTTTAAATTATATCATGATTACTGGGCATTGTCATTACATATTCTTTTAAAACATGATTTTTAATAGCTGCATGGAATCCTATCATATGAATACCTTTTAATTTATAGAACTATTACTACCCTCAACTGATTTAGAACTCTGTGATTCTAATCCTCAAACACAAGACTTTAACAAATCTCTTTTTTGTGTCCTGGATAACCTTTTAGAGATAAAACTGGGTAAATGGCTATGCATGGGTTTCAGGCATTTGAGAGCTAATGTCAAATCATCTTCCAGAAAAGTCGACTGATTTTACCAGCAGTGTACAAGAAGGCCTGCTCTCTCATCTCTTCAATACAATTAAACATATCTCTAAAAAGAATCTGTTGGGTTGACATTTAAATATTATCATTCCATTATAGTTTTAATTATAATTTTTTAGATTATTAATGAGGGTTCCATTATATTTATTGATGTCTCACATTTTAACATGCAAAGTAAAATGCAATTTTCTATTGCACACATCTTTCTACATGAAAGTAGACAGAGTAGACACTCTTTTTTAAAAATAAAATTATGTATTTTTAATTTCATTTGTATTAAATTGTAACCGTATACACGTATGGGGTGCAATGTGATGATTTGATACACAATGTGGAATGCTTCAATCAAACTGATTAACACAACCATCTCCTCACTTACTTATTGTTGTGGTAAGACATTTATGATATATTCTTAGTTGTTCTGAAATATACACTTGCATTGTGCAGATTAGGTGAGATTCCG
>NW_003852408.1:6451860-6458085 GCF_000181295.1 Otolemur garnettii | reverse complement strand
CACATCCACACCAACATCTGTAGTTGTGGGATTTTGTGATATGGGCTAATCTTACTGGAGTTAGGTGGTATCTCAAAGTGGCTTTGATTTGCCTTTCTCTGATGATTAAAGATGATGAGCATTTTTTCTTGTGTTTGTAGGCCATGTGCCTGTCATCTTCAGAGAAGTTCCTGTTCAAGTCTCTTGCCCACAAAGAAATGGGGTTGTTTGTTCCTTTTTTATTGATGAATTGGGTTCTCTGTAGATTCTAGTTATCAAACTTTTGTCAGAATCATAATCTGGAAAAATCTCCCATTCCGAAGGCTGTCTGTTTGCAAGTAGTAGTGCCCTTAGCTGTGCAGAAGCTTTTAGCTTGATCAACAGGGTAGACACACTTATCTGCCCTCCCTCCCGACTCCTGAGATGCCGTGCCCCTCACTTGGCACTGTGTTAAGAGCTTGACTCAGAAGACCTTGTTCAATCTTGGCAGCAACCCTAGCAGCCAGACTGCAACTGTCCCACTCTATAGATAAGGAAACCGAGGCTTCCAAAGTTTCAAGACTTTCCTGAGAACAGACAGCCCAGACTCAGATGCAGACGATCTAATTCCAGAGCTCAGAGCTTAAACATTAAGCTGTTTTTTTTCTGACATCATCAGGAATTTACAGTGTCCAGCTGTGGGCCTCATTCACCCCTCCTCCACTATCCCTAGCACAAACTCCTGGGTTAAATCTAAAGACTTGTGCCAAGACGTCTGCGAGGGAATATTCACTGGTCAGTGGCATAGGCGGAGCTCTGAACTGTCAAATGGAAAGCAGCCAAGCCGGCAGCCTCACAGAGCATCCTTCCAGGAGGATCCCAGCCAACAGGGCTTCTCGTCAATGCTCCCGTGTGCTGATCAGACTTGCATTTGGAAAAGCGACAGGCAGGAGAAAAATCAAAAGCAGGTCAATTTGTCTTTCTTCCCTTTGCCTCCATATCTGCACAAACTCTGCCCACAAATGCAAAGTGAATATAAAACAGTGGGGGTAGCTCGCACGGATCAAAATCTAACCTGGCTCCCAAGCCCCTCCTTGGGTGCAAATAGGCCTTTGGGAATGTAGATGAATTCCTTGCGACCTCTAGGCTCTCACAGCATAGTCACCAACATAGTGACTGTACCACAGACCCTGTAGACTTAATTAGGCCTAAAAAGAGGGGCTCAGATATACCCATGAGGAGGCCGATTGATCCTGCTGATGGGGATAGCCCCTCCAAAGATGTTGAGGACGCCATCCCCGGAACCTGTGAATGGTACTTCATATGGTGAAAGAGATTTTGCAAGTATGATGAAAGTAAGAATCTTGAGATGGGAAACTTGCAGATTACCAACAACGTGCTCTTGAGAGAGAAAAGCCTCAGTTAAACCCAGGGGGAGGGAAGGGGAAGGGGCTCCGGGGTTCCCACCCAGGAGGAACGATGTGAAGGTATATGGCACACCACCTGAGCGAAGGACACAGCTGCAACGTGGACACCTTACAGATGCAAACAGTGTCATCTGAGATGTCCTGAATGTCCTGGTAAGGGAGAAGCAGAGACGGATTGGACCACAGAGATGGAGGCACGGTGCAGACTGAGGTACGACACACTGCTGCTGGCTTTGAAGAAGAGGAAGGGTCCATGAGATGAGAAATGCCGATGGCCGTCCAACCTGCGGCCCCCAGGCTGCAGGCAAATTACATGAGGACTTTTTCGCTTATCCGTGGTGGCAGAAATCATGAACATGATGCACGGGCCTCCTTTTTTGGCTCATCAGCTTTTGTTAGGATCTGTGTATTTAATGTGTGGCCCAAGACGACTTTCCTTCTTCCAATGTTGTGCACAGAAGTGAGAAGTTGGACACCCCTGCTAGAAGCTGGAAATGCAAAGAAGTGGATTCTCCCCTAGAGACTTGGGCAGGATAAGGTCTACTGACACCTTGATTTTGGCCCAGTAAAGCTGATTCCAGACTTCTGACCTCCAGATCTGTAAGAGAATGAAGGAGTGTGGGTTTTAAGCCACCACGTTTGTTACAGAAGCCACAGAAAATGAACACCGGGCTCAAGCCTATGAACGGATGACATCAGTTCATCCTGCGTTCACTTACAGCCCCATTTTCTTTTTTATTAAATGAGTGGCAAACCTGACCATGAGGCACTTAGTGAATAAGAAAGGTCCACATCTGGTCAGTCACATGCCACCACTGACTGCTGATCCTTGGTGTATTGACCTGGAGGAAGGTCTGATCTACAAGAGCCAGAATCCCAAAGCTCATTGAGAACTTCTGGTTTTTCTCACCAACAGCCTGGAAGGCAAAACAGTGCAAACTCACTGGCCATGATTCTCTGGTCCTCGACCATGTCTTTTCCACATCCCCACCCCACGTAGGTGGAGAGGGGCTGAAATCGTTGCTGCAGTGATGTCCACGGATCAAGGAAACACACAAAGTTCTTCTCACTCATCCTCAACAGGAGGGCAAGAAAGACAGAGGACACAGCAGATTTCGTCACCACTGTAACTCAATTCCTGTTGTTTGGGTGAAGTTGATGTTGAGCAAGAGCTTTGAGAAAATTGTGCAAGCCATTTGATAAGTAGTGTTTGACCACTTTCCAATTTTGTGACAGCATTCCGTGGTAGAAGGTCAGCTGGTCTTAGAATTAGACAAACTCACCTTCGACACCTCACACGTGGTCCTCAACATTCTCACCCTTAAGATGAGAAGCCTGGGTTAGACTGGTGTTTGCACACCAGAATCTCTTATTTATTGATTCCATTGGCTTGCATTGTTAAAACAGTTGAAACATAATTGCTCAATGTATAGCTTAGAAATAGTACTGCTTTTTAAGAACATAAATGCAATGAAATTATTTTTCCTTTCATAGATAAAAATGTATAGGATAAACATCCTTTCTCATTCTAAATCTAGATGACTATTTTTTGAAGAGAGTTTTTTGAGAGGGCAACCAAAATAATGCCAGCTGGTAGCATAACTATCCTATTTGTAATAGTGAAAGTCTTATTATATTTAACCGACTATTTAACCAAGTATCATATTTATTTCCAAGGCCCTCAGTTGACCCTAAGTATAAACCTGAGTCTGCAGCAGTGGATCTTTTGCTGAACTTTAGTGATTGATACCCTTGTAGGAGCTATCACTACATACATTTTGTCTTTAAGCACCTCCCAAAATAAACTGACAAGGTCTCTAAGAGAAAAGTGCTGATCATTTCTTGTTAAAGAAATTAATTTATGCAGTGCCATAGGTGCCATAGGTGAGAAAGTGCTCACTGGTGAATATTTTCTACAGTCACAAACCTGCTAAGAAAATGCACCAGCATTCCATCGCGCTGTTAACTGTGTGTTACTTACCTTGCAAGGGCTTCCTCTTTCTCTTTCATGTTTGGAGGGGAAAGCGTTTAACTTGCTGGAAGGCAGAGCTGGAAGGCTGGAAAGACGCTCTGTACAAAATAAACCTTTCCGGGGAAGCCTACAGACCAGAGTGATGCTGTGGGCTGCACCAGGCTGGGCTCCCTGCCTGCTCACCTAACACAGCTGCTGTTCTTTCTGTATTACGTCACTGCCCTGCCTTCTGACTGCCCTAAAGAACTACAAGGAACCCAGAATGCCGATGTCTGATGAAGAGAAGTTCATCTTGTCTCTCAGTACACCCAGCTGGCTAAGGGCTCTCAAGTAGGCCCCCTCCCCACCAATAACAAGCTGGGGGACCTTGAACACCACTGAGCCTTCCTAAGCCTTGGTTGTGATGACTAGAAATGGGGAATCAGATGATTCTCATCTTCTCTTCCACCTTAAACCCTCCCTGATTCATTAATTACTGCTTCTGGCCTCAAACAAAATCCAAGTGAGGCCAGAAGCAAGGAAACCAGGAGAATGCTTCTGACATGCTGAGTAATGTCCTAAGTGGTCCCACACCTTCTGGGACTAAGAGATGTCTCAGGATGACATTTTCTGTCATGAGTGCATTTTGAGGTTCTTTGCAGACCTGTTCCTGGGATAACCCTGAGCATGTGAACTTCGTCAGGAGCAGAACCGCTTTCATCTGTCAGCTTCCATTCCCAGAAAGATGGTGGGATAGCTGGGATCCCCTGGTCTTCTTAGATTTATGTCAGATCCCAGATCACTGTGCCCTACAGCTGCTGTAGGACACAGCTCTTTGAGTGGGATATAGAACTAACTCAGAAAGGACCCCCACATTCCAGCCCTAGAAGTCTGGGTTTTCTAGAACAGCTCTCTCCACAAACTCCTCAGGACAAATCGTCTGCTAATTTCCACGTTCCCCACCCTTTTATAGCCTTTATATTCTTTTACATCCTTCATGGAGATGAAAAATTCCATGGGAAAGATATCCAAGACCTAGTTCTGGAATCGATCTTTTGAAAACATGCAGATGGATAACCTTCTCATAAGGTTAATTTAGTATCTGATATTTATAGCACCTTCTTGAGAAAGTTGTAATATAATTCATAAGCCATAAAATTTACTTCTTAAAAGTGAACAGTTCTGTGGATTTTAGTATATCCATGAGACTGTGCAAGCACCACCCCTGCAGAGTTCTGGAACATTACCAGCATCCCAGAAAGAACCCCACACCTGGGAGCAGGCGCTCTCCATTCTGCCCGCCCACCAGCGCTGGTCTCCACTAATCTACTTTCTGTCTCGACACATTCGCTCATTCTGGACGTTTCATAGAATCATGAATGGAATCATACAACATGTGATTTCTGATTTCTTCTGCTTCCATCATGTCTTCAATGTTGTTCTAGGTATCGTAACTTCATTCCTTTTTATGGTCCAATCATACCATCTACAGATGCATTCCATTTTTATCCATTTGTCAGTTGATGGACAGCGGGGTTCTTTTCTTTGGGAGGCTACTGTGAACAATATGTACCAGTTTTTGTGTGAATGTATGTTTTCAATTCTCTTAGGTATATATCGGAACAGAATTGCTGGGTGGCATGGTAACTCTACTGAATTTGGGGGGGAACTGCCAGGCTGTTTATTAAATGGTGGCACCATTTTACAACCCCAAATATATGGAGGATCTGATTTCTCGACATCCTTGTCAACACTTTTTATTATAGCCATCTGCATGGGTGTGAAGTGGAATCTATTACTTCAATTGGCACTTCTCTAATGATGAATGATATTGGGCATCCTTTCATATAATTATTGATTTTGGATTATTTATTATAATGGATTCCTTGGATAAATGTCTATTCAACTTCTTGGCTCATTTTTTAATAAGATAATCCTTTTTTAAGGATCCTTTCTTTGAATACTCTGAATTCCACACACTTCAGATGTACGATTTGCAAATATTTTCTCTCTGTAGGTTGTCTTTTCTCTTTATTGACAGTGTTCCTTAAAGCATAAAAGTTTTAACTTTAACAATGTCCAATTTATCTATCTTTTTCTTTCTGTGCTTTAGGTGTCATGTCTAAGAAACCGTTGCCTAATCCAAGGTCACAGAGACATCTACCTCAGTTAATGAGTAGTTCTATGAGTTTTACCATTTTAGCTGTTGCATTAAGGCATTCGGTCCACTTAGAGTTAATTTTTGTATGTGGTGTTAGTAATTATCATATCTTGACACTGCATCAAAACCTCAAAGCCAGCATCCTGTTACATAAGTAAATCAATTATATTTTTGTAAATAAGAGGTGGCAAAAAAAAAAATCTATGTCACAAAAAAAATTTTTAAGCACTTTAAAACAGCTATTGAAATTAAAATATTTATTTGTATGTACATTACAAATCATCCTCATATATTACAAAAAGATCCCATAAAGTCCTTGTCAGGCAACAAATTGATTCTATTTGACTTAGTATTTTTACTTGAAACCAATACAAGTGGTATTTCTTTAAAAAGTCATAACACATAAATAACTTTTAATACATTTGAGTTATTCCAATATTCAGTAATTAGTTTCTGTAAGAAAAAAATCTATACAAGTGAGCATATTACTGTTCTCGCTATAACCTACATTAGATGCACGTTGACTAATAGATCTTTACTCAAAATTGTTTTTGCTACAGTTTGGGTACCTGGCAAAGAGAAAGAACCTTTCAGCATTCTGATTTTCTCTTTAGGGAAGTCTTGGATCAAATGAAATGTCAAGGAAGAGGACTGTGGTAGACTGCCATCAGAATGCAGCACAAAGAGGAGAGATTGTATCTCAGGAGCTGGGAGAGGAGAAGGAGGAG
>NW_003852408.1:6448313-6451800 GCF_000181295.1 Otolemur garnettii | reverse complement strand
TTTGGAGATAGACTTTCTACACCTGCAACCCAGTTCCATTACTGACCAGTTCTGTGAACTTGAGTTCTGTAAGCCTCAGTTGCTTCCTCTGTGAAATGGGTTTCATGATTAGCATCTGTCTTGTGGGACTGATGGAACGAGTTAATGCACTTGGAGCACCGAGCTCAGTTCCATGCTGATAGTGAGCACTTATTACTTATTATTATTCCAGAGACAGAAATGTTTGTATAGGGCTTCCAAATCACCAAAAGTTCTTGGCTTTAGGAACTAAGTGACTATTCCTTGGAGTTATTATCTGTTACATAACTTCAGGATATGACACCAAATAAAATGTTTTTGTATGCAAAACTTGGTACTCATTCAACTCTTTTTTTAAACTTTATTCAAATTAATATGAGGGTACAACATTTAGGTTACATCATTCTCACTTCCAGGATAAAGTTCCATTTGTAGAAGAGCCCCTCCCCCAGGGCGTGTTATCCACCCTCACAGTGTGCACATTAGTTGAGGTCCCAAAATACCAAATGCTGGCGTGGATGTGGAGGGAAGGGAACACGTCTACACTGCTGTTGGGATTGCAAACTAATACAGACCTTTTAGGGAGAAGTATGGAGAATCCTCAAAGATCTAAAAGTAGACCTTCCGTTTAATCCTGCAATCCCAGTACTAGGTATCTACCCAGAAGAACAAAAATCATTTTACCACAAAGACATTTGCACGAGAATGTTTATTGAGGCTCAACTCATCATTGGCAAGTCATAGAAGCAACCTAAGTGCCCATCAACCCATGAATGGATCAACACACTGTGGTATATGTATACCATGGAATATTATACAGCCATTAAAAATGACATAGACTTTACATCCTTCACATTTACCTGGATGGAGTTGAAATACATTCTTCCTAGTAAAGTATCACAAAAATGGAAAAATAAATATCCAATGTACTCCATACTAATATGAAATCAATATGTAAATAATTACATGTTCCTAAGGACGCATGGCATTCCGGTCTTTGGTCATGAATTTCAGGAATCTAATTCTACACCAGGGAAAAGAACTTGGAAGACCCTTGGGATATTTAGTGCACAAGAAATACTGTGAAACAACCACCTCAGGAAAAACTGGGAAGCAAAGTAGATGAAAATGAGCACTGTGACTCCTGCAGGGCGCAGGGAGACACAGATGCCGGAGGTCCAGCCTAATTCTGACGGTAGGTCCACCGACCACCTAACTTCTCTGGGCTTCCCTTTTCTCACTTGGGAAGATGACCTGCTGTCTGTATCATTGGGGACCCCTTGTGTTATCAAATTTCTTTTATGTTTGCCAGTCTTATAGGTGACAAACCACTTATGTAGTAGTTCACCATATATTCTATACTGGTTTGAAACACCTTCTCTTTTCACCTTTCTCTCTCACTTTTGTTTTTTAAAAACACAATTTATATATGTGTGTATTTTCAGATTTTCATAATGAGCCCTTTCTCCATTATTCATTTTTCACAAAAATTTCATTGCTAATTTTGCTTACATACTTTTCCATATAAACTCTAGGAAATAAATCTACATAGGACAGCAAACCAATTGATATTTTTATTGGGACGATGTCACTGCATAGATCAATATAAAGAGAATTGACACCATTATGCGGTTAAGCTTTAACCAAAAACATGATGTGTCTTTTCATTTCGGTCTTAACATTACTTTTTTCAGAGAGTTTGTTTTTCTCACATTCAATCTCTATAGCACTTGCTAAACTTACTCAGTAGTTTACCTTTTTAGAAGGTATTTTAAATGATATCATTTCTTTCATTATATTTTTATACTGATTTTGAATTTATATATAAAGGTTATTGATTCTTCTAATACGGCTCGGCACCTGTGGCTCAAGTGGCTAAGGCATCAGCCACATACACCTACGGTGGCAGGTTCAAATCCAGCCCGGGCCCACCAAACAACAATGATGGCTACAACCAAAAAAAAAAGAAAAAATAGCCAGGCGTTGTGGCAGGCGCCTGTGGTCCCAGCTACATGGGAGGCTGAGGCAGGAGATTTGCTTGAGCCCTGGACTTGGGGGTTGCTGTGAGTTGATGCCACAGCACTCTACCCCCAGGGGGACAGCTTGAGGCTCTGTCTCAAAAAAAAAGAAAAAAATTCCTCTAATACAGGTTATATTATATATATATTATAATCTTATATATAAGATGTAATGGTATCTTTCCATCTTTACTGGAATTATTCCAGTGTTTCTCCACAAGGAACAACGGTGGCTTTTGTGGTGTGTGTGGAGGCAAGCTCTATCCATTTCCTTTTCCTTTTTTTTTGAGACAGAGTCCTGTTCTGTCACCCTGGGTAGAGTGTCATGGCATCATAGTTCACAGCAACCTCAAACTCTTGAGCTCAAGTGATCCTCTTGTCTCAGTCTCCAGAGTAGCTGGAACTACAGGTGCCCGCCAGAATGCCCAGATGTTTTTAGAGATGGGGTCTTGCTCTTGCTTGAGCTAGTCTTGAACTTTTAAGCTCTGGCAATCCACCCACCTCGGCCTCCCAGAGTGCTAGGATTACAGGCGTGAGCCACCCTACCTGGCCTATGCATTTCTATTAAGGGGCTCTTTTCATTTCAAAAATGGATGTTGAATACTATAAAAGGCTTCTCTGCATATATTTAGGACAAATGCCCTCCATAGTTACACCTACTGATTTGCTAAATTATATTAATTTTCCCATATGTAAATCATTCTTATGTTGCTGAAATAAGCCCCCTTTGATTACATGAATCATTACTTCAGTGTGTTGCTGAAGTCTATTTGCTAATACTTTACTTAGGCCGTGTGCACTGAGAACCACTGTTGACGGCTCTCTCTTTGTGCACTCCCTGTCAGGCTGGGAGATGAGCGTCACCCTGGCCTCATTAGATACCATTTAGAAGCGTCTCCCTCTCTCTGCTCTGACACGGCCTGACCAGCATTGGAGGAATCACTTTGTGAAACTATCCACGCCTGGGGCTCTCCAAAGCTTCACGTTCACCAACTTTACTATTTTGTTTGTAATATTGGACTGATTTTTACTTTAGTTTGGTTTCGTTTTTAAGTCTGGGGGCAGATGGGTTCGTCATACACACTTCTCAATTCATGGTACAGTGTCCATTCGTTTCTTATTTATTTTCTAAAAGTGTCTATTTCTTTTTATCCTCCCATTGTGCCCTCCTATTCCCATTCCCCTTCATATCGGCAACCATTCTAATATGTTGAATGTGTATCATTTAAAAAGTATATTATTGTAAACTGTACATAAATGCTGTTGTGTTATAGATCTCATTTTATTTTATTTGTTACATTTTTGTGCAAAGTACTCTGTGTGAAGACTCATCCACTTCACTTTGTGAACACCTAATCAATCCATTGCTCCCAACTGGTGCAGTCAACACCCAGAGCATTCACTTGATTTTACATCCCCAGATCATCCTGACCTCCCTGCCACAAGTGGCT
>NW_003852408.1:6447763-6448293 GCF_000181295.1 Otolemur garnettii | reverse complement strand
CTACACTCCCATCCACAGTGTGGGAGGATTTCTATTCCCCACTTTCCGCTGATTATTTATTTTTCTAATTGTCAATCCAACAGGTGCACACCCAGATACCAGTGTTGTTTCCAGTCCGAATCCTCTTCAGAGACCAGCTTGCTCTAAAGTGTCCTCACAGGTATCCTGTCTGTTCATATCCTTTGCCCAGTTTTCCAGTGGAGTTGCTCTTATTTTTTTCTTTAGTTTGCTAGAGTTTCTTGACTAATCTGGATATTTATCTTTAGCTTTAGAGGTTGCAAAGACCGGTGATTCTGTCATTAACATATTCACTCCAGTCATGATGACCATTATAAAATCCTTAATTGTGATGTCATCAAATTTCTTAGATTTTTAGTTTATGATATTGCTTTCTCTTCTTTTTGAGACAGTCTCATTTTGTTGTCTTTCATAGAGTATCCTGGCATCACAGCAACCTCTAACTCTTGGGCTTAAGCGATTCTCTTGCCTCAGCCTCCCAAGTAGCTGGGACTAGAGGCACCTGCCACAAC
>NW_003852408.1:6442154-6447377 GCF_000181295.1 Otolemur garnettii | reverse complement strand
CCCGCCACAACGCCTGGCTATTTGTAAGTTGTAGTTGTCATTGTTGTTTGGCAGGCCCAGGCTGGATTCGAACCTGCCAGCTCCAGTGTATGTGGCTGGTGCCAAGCCTAATTAAATCTTTTTAAAGTCCCCCTTTATCTGGGTGCAGTGGCTCACGCCTGTAATCCTAGCACTCTGGGAGTCCAAGGCAGGTGGATTGCCTGAGCTCACAGGTTCGGTTTGAGATCAGCCAAAGTGAGACACCCCCCCCCAAAAAAAAATGCCAGGCGCTGTGGCGGGTACCTGTACTGTAGTCCCAGCTACTTGGGCGGCTGACCCCAGGAGTTTGAAGTTGCTGAGCTATGATGCCACAGCACTCTACCAAGGGCAACAAGGTGAGCTGGTCTCCAAAAATTAAAAATAAAATGAAATAAAGTCCCCCTTTATTTGAGATATCAGGGAAGGATCTAGTTGTATTTTTCTCCAATGTTCCTAGCACCAAGTTACTTGGACGAGTACTTACAATTATTAACTTTATATGTCATCTTGACTAGGCCATGGGGCCCAAATATGTGGTCAAACATTATTCTGGATGCTTCTATAATGGTGTTTTACATGAGATTAACACTAAAGTCTCATCTGAATAAAACAGGTCGCCCTCTCTGACACAGGTGGGCCTTATCCAATCAGTTGAAGGCCTGTGTAGAACAAAATGTTTCCATTTCCATCTATTCTGGGGTCAGTTTTTGCAATATGTTATCTGAGAAACCAATTTCTTAAATTTGTTTTTATAGAGTTATGCTACATAGTTTCCTGTAACCCTTACAGAGCCTTCTATTTCATGGTTATTTTCCTGTTACTTGTTTTCATTTTGTGTATTCATTTCGCCACTTAATGAGATTAGCGGATAGTTTTGTTTGTTTGTTTGTTTTGCTATCCCCCCCCCAAACCCTGCAAATCTTTACTTTTTCTATGCTTCTCTTGTTTTCTCATTAATTAATCTATGCTTTCCCTTTTGGTTACTTTCTCCTTCTGTTTTCCCTTTTTTTGCTTTGATAATTTATTGCCATTTATTCTTACATGTTAAGTAGTACTTGCAGTTTTATACCACACATTCAGATATGCAGTGTCCTCCATTATTTCCTAGGTATTCTGAAATGCGGGTGTTAGATTCTTCTTTGATTCAAGACTTATATTAGAGACTTTTAAAAAAATATTTTCAGTTAAGGAGTGCTTTTGTTGTTTATTTGTTTTCTTCTATTTTTTTGTTTTTTAATTATGACCAGGGGGTGGTTTTTGTCCTGAGTCTACTTTTGTATTGACTCAGGGTTTTCACTACAGGTTCTGGAGAGGGCCAAAACACCCCACTCTTCCCTCCTGCGGAAGAACGTAAGTTTCTCAGTCTTTCCAAAATGCCCCAAGTCCACCCTATCCTCTGGTGTCCGTTATTTATGCTATGTCCCTGGGAGAAAAGGTTGGAATCAAAGGGTGCAAAATCCACCTCTTTTCTTGATAGAAAAATAACTTTTAGATGAGTTTATTTTGCCCCCACTGACAAAGTGCAGAATTTACAAAACAAAATATAAGACCTTCTTTCCCTGTACCAACTCTCCCTTTCCAACTCCCTCCAAAAAAAACCATAAACAAAAACAATATACGATTTTCCTGCAGTATTTTCCTCTTTGCAAATGTCCACCAGGCCTCAGTGCAGGGGGACGGATGGAATTGGCCGCCTGGATCCTTGTCTTCCGTTTCTTTTGCACCATGATCCCCCTGACTCAGGAGACAAGGCGAGATAGTGGTGGCTGAAACGCGTACTCTGCTCAGCTGTCCTGGGCTGTGCTGGAGTTGGGGTCTTGGGGGCAGCCCTCCATCCCCTTGAGTGTGGTGGCACCCTATAGGGCATGGGCCAGAGAGGGTATGGTGCCCTCAAAGGCTCTGGCCCTCTCACCCCTCAGCCTGGCTGTGCACCTGCTTTTTTTTTTTTAAATAGAATAAAAGTTACAACTAAACAAAAGAAGAAAATGCTTCCTACTACAATTGCTACCACTTGTGAATAGGATTTAAACTCATTTTGTTTTCTTCTTTTTTCAACACCTCCCTCCCCCCCCTCCACCCCCTGCCACAGTAACCTTCTGGGGTTTTCTCTCCTATGCCCTGGGATTTCACGTTCCACCTCCAACTGTCCAAACCCCCCTAGCATGGTCCAGAAAAACCAAACCACCTTGTTACAGACCCTTTCCTGTTGCCCTTCTCCAGAGGCCACTTTTTCCTCCTTTGAATTCCCAGGGTGTTTTATCTGCACCTCTCCTGGAGCTTATCTCTTCCTGTCTTACATTATAGTTGTTTGTGTGTATTACACACCATGGTCAAGAGGAGAGAGAGTCTGCTGGCTTCAGAGTCAGACAGACCTGTCTGAGGAGGGATCCCAGGTCCAGCCCTCACTAGGTGGGTGGCCTTGGGAAAATACCAACTCTCAGGAGCCTCCATTTGTTGTTTTGGCAAAATATAAAATTGTGCTCTCTCTCATAATTGTTTTGAGGACAGTGCTGGGTAAAAATGCCGTCATTATTACTGCTGTCATTGTTGGTGGTATTATTTTTATTTCTTATGACCCCTACTCACGGATTTGTTTATCCATTCATTTGATGGCTATTCACTGAGGACAACATGTGCTAGGGACTGGAGACTCCATGGAGAAAAAGGCAGAGAGTTTTAGGGATAACGGCAGAAAATAAACAAGCTAGCACATACAGAGATAGAGCAACCGGGCACAGTGGCTCGTGCTTGTAATCCCACACTCTGGGAGGCAAAGGCAGGTAGCTTGCTTGAGCTCAGGAGTTGGAGACCAGCTTGAGCAAGACTGAGACCCTGTCTCTACAAAAATTAGAAAAACTGGCCAGGCATTATGGAGGGCAGTTGTGGTCCTAGCTATTTGGGAGGCTGAGGCAGGACCACAGGAGTTAGAGGTTGCTGTGAGCTATGATGATGCCGCAGCCCAGGGTGACAGAGTGAGGCTTTGTCCTGGAAAAAAAAAAAAAATGTATGTATACATATATATAGTGCTGTGAAGACAGGGGGAGGTAAGTCAAGGACTCTCTGGGAAGGAAGCCTTTGGGCTGAGACCAGGATGAGAGGGAAGAGCCTTTGAGGATCTCTGAGGCCAGAGCATCCCAGAAGGAGGGGACGGCAAATGTGAAGACTGCTTGGGGAATAAGCTGACAGCTGAGTGATCAAAGGAAAGTGTGGCTCAGAGGGGACATGAAGGGACAGGCAGGGCTAGTCCCTATGGGCCCAGCCAGAGGATGAAGAGCACGGATTTTATCCTCAGTGTGACTGGGAGCCTCCTTGAATACAAGAGTCACGGGTTCTTCTCAGCATTGTGTCTGCCCTTGTATCTGCCTCCTGGAGAAATGGTTCCCAGCAGCCAGGACACAGATTTTTGCAAGAGGTAGAAGATGCGGGAAGAGAGGAAGGTAGGAAAGAAGAAAGAAAGGACGTAGCACAAGAGGGAGCAAGGAAGGAGACGGAGGGACTGTCACAGCAGACACCCGTACTGACGGGTCTCTCCACGGTCAGGGACTTAGTCCAGACCGAGGCCAGAGAAATTCCCCATCCTCCTGTGAACATTTGGTGTCACAATGATCCCTTTCCTCGGGTGGTCCCAGATGGCGGTGGGGGCTGGGGAGCTGGGCGGTCTTGCAGAAGAACGAGTCATGGCCGCCTCTGGCACTCATCACTGGCAGTTCTGCTTCTCAGGTCACAGATAACAACTGTCAGATGGTCTTACTGTGAAGCAATAAGCTTCCCCCAAACGAGGAGGCAGGCCAAGCTCCAGAAAAGCTGCAGTCTGGACACAACACACAAGCCTGGAAAGAATTAAAAGTTCATGTGCAATTGAACAAAGCACCTCAGGGACATGCAAGGGGTTAAATACAGCACAGAATGTTCTCGACGCCCTTGAAGACACAAGCAGGAAAATCATCACACATCCTCGGTAAAGGGAGAAAGAAGTGAGGAGACAAACGAGTGGGTGTTCCCGTGTGAGAAGTAAGAATAATGCCGTGAAAGGCTGGCCTAGCCCAACATGGAGGGAAAGAGAAAGAAAGGCCGATGGAGAGGCCAGAAAGGAGCTGGAGGGGGAGCCGAGGGCAAGGCCCGCTCAGCAGGAGGCCGGAGGCTCCCAGCAGCCTGTCTTCTGAAGGGGGCGCGCTCCACCCGGGGGCAGAGCCTGGCCGGCAGGGTTCCTTGGGACACCCTTTCTCTCACCTCCCTTTTATGAAAGCTCTGTGGAGCTATAGATAGATAGATTTCATTTGGGTCTTAAAATGTAGAAAGAATTGAACTCACAGCTGGCCGACCCCAGCAACCACAAGGTACAGGGGGTATTTGCTGATGAACTAGCAGCTCTGAAAGGATGCTTGTGGTTCAGAACAAAACGACAGCGTTTGGATGAGCCAGAAGTGTGAGAGCGTGAGACTCTGGAACCACATGTGAGTCAGCTTAAAGGTTAGTGCGTCTGGATCGGGTGGGAGGCTCTGGCTCCTGTCTCCAGGAGGCCACGCAGTGGTTGGAATTAACGGTAGACTCGCTGGCTTGTTCCTTACTCCTGACACCCACTTTCCTCATATGCCAAGAAAGGCGGATGCAGCAGCCCTGATCACACAGTCCCGTCCATGGTGTCCTCCCAGAATCTTCCCTTGAGCGCAGGTCTTTCTTACCAGAAAGATAAGGACTTCAAACAAGGAAGGAGCCTCTGTCTAACGAAGCCCTTGTAGACTTCACATTTCCAAAGAGGTCGAGCAGACCGTTTTGGCATGAGGGAAGAAATTTTGTCCAAAAGTCGTAAAGATGTTTAGAATTAAAAATATTATATATTATTATTAAATAATGTCCACAACACATTGTGGGTCGGCTATGGATGAGGCGCTACTCTAGAAGCTTTGCGTATGGCAGGCTTGCTTTTAATACTTACCAAACCTCTGCAAAGCATTGTCCTCCCCATGGTGCAAATGCCATCACAAATCCTCTGAGAAGTTGCAGTTTTCCCATGGCCTCTGAGCTAGATGATGGAGCGCCCAGGACTGTCTAATACCGGTGCCAAAGCCTTTATCTAATAGAACCTCGCCACTCCTTGACCGATAAAAATAAATAAACAGTAGATTTCAATGGCATGGTCATCTTTGGTGAAAACCTTTGATAGTTGTTTATGTTTTCCCTGAGGTCTCAACTTTTTTTTTTTTT
>NW_003852408.1:6440359-6441850 GCF_000181295.1 Otolemur garnettii | reverse complement strand
GTATTTTTAAAATTGGGGTGGAGGGTTTGTTTGTGTCATGAAGATCAACCCTTTGCTGGGGCACACAAGTGTAGAAACAGATTTCCCATATGTGGCAACAAATAGGAGTTGATCGTCAGCCGGAGGGAAATTCATTTCTTTTCTCGCTTTGGTTCTGTTTCTACCAACCTAATAAAGCAACGTTCACTTTGAAGCGGGTCAGCACCAGCTTCACGGCAGGAAGGATGCTGAGCCCAGCCTGGGCTTGAGAGAACCAGGCAAGCAGGGACCCCCCCAGACCCCAGGACAGAGGAGAGAACAAGTTGACCTTTCATGAACTCATCTAGAATTAAACTTATTTTGAAACTCTAGGGGGGAAATCTAGTTTCCTTTAGCAAACAGGCAAGTTTTCTGTCATTTTCAAAGTTTTACTTTTAATTGTGTACTGAAGAAAGACACCACCTCATCATATCTTTTGTGAGCCTCAGTGCCTGTAAAATGCTAAATCGCCCACCTTTCCTGCTAATCTATCCGTCCACATGAAATCTAGAAGTCTGCCACCAGCAGTCATTTCCCTTTGGCTGAAGTGTTCTCCTCCCTTAAGGTAGGTTTTCTTTTCGAGAAAAATACCCTGGGAGCTAATACATTCGTTTCATACAGCTCTGGGAAAAAATACTTAGCTTATCAGATATTTACTGTCTATTCCAGAAAGACTGTAGGTCCCATAAAAGCATTTGACGAGGAGAAGTGCCTCCCTCCACCCATGTGTCTAGCATGGAGGGGAAAAATAATAGGCACAGGCTTTGCTGACCTAATTCTTTAAATTTTCTGGGGAATCGTAAAAATCCTGAAAATATTTGTGCCTCAAACACAAAACTTTATTACTACTACGAGTGACAAAAACCAACCACAGCCTTATTTCTCTGTTGAACATGTCTGGGGGATCTAATACCCATAACGTAAAGAAATAACTACGTGACCTAACACAGCCCCTGCTTGAACCTGCGGCCTCTCTCTGCCTGTCCCTGGAAGGTGATACTGACCGCTCCACAGTCTGCTGTCCCCGGGAAGGATGACTTTTTTTCTCCACTTATTGTCTGGGTTGACCCCTCAGGAAGTTCAGTGTCAAATGGCCAAATCATGAAATTTTGTGCTGTTAGGAAATCATCTCTCTGCAATCACAGAATTCTCAGCGAAATGACTGGAAGTCACAATCCCTTGTCCCTAGGAATAAAAAAATGCACCCCGCCCCAACCGGGAAAATACTGCGTTCAGTTTGAGAGTGTTGAGAACGTTCTGAGCCCTAGGTTAAGGTCGGGTCACCCTCATACTTTATAAACAAAGAGCTGGGGAGCCCGAGAGAAGTGCTCTGCTCGAAGTCCCAGTTAGGGGCAAGACAGAGATTACAACTGAAGTTTTCACACGGTCGTTGCACAGCGTACTCCCCATCGGATTCCCACGTGTCAGACGGCTCAGCAAACAGAAATGAGAGGGTGACTGTCTTCGGGAAGA
>NW_003852408.1:6437195-6439951 GCF_000181295.1 Otolemur garnettii | reverse complement strand
ACCCCTTAATTAAGAGTCGAGTGTCAAGAGGCTGGTAAGAGACAGCAAAGAGGCCGTCCACCCCACTAGAGAAGGAACTTGGACTAGAGACTGGAGCCTCCAGATTGTGTCTGGAGTTTCTGACCTGCAATCAAGAATTCCACATGGCGTACATATTCTGACAGCCTCGTGTCAAAATGTGTGCCAGACTGTAAAGGATGTGGATTTTGTTGTTTGTTTGTTTCCATGTCTTCTGATTATTCACGGGACTAGGTTTAAATCCCACTATCCAACTGGGCTGACCTGGGACAAGGTCCCTTCCGCACCTTAGCTTTTTTCCTCTGCAAAATGGTGTTGTAATATCTACCGAGCTTTGGGGTGAACGGTTGTGTGGGGACCGTGCCAGCTCATCCCTGGTCAGCAACAGGCACCTAGCAAATGCTCCAGGAACGTGAGCTTCAGACATGACTTGGATTTCTACCGTATCTGATCCAGGAAGGAATTCTGAACTCATAGGTGAGACTCTGGGGACTTGAGTTTCTTGCCTTTCTGAGAGAGTAAGGAATTGTATGAGGTGGCGAGTAAAGGATTCCATGCAGGAGGAACAAACACTTGGTGGTTTTATGATGCTTTCTGGCTCTTTGAAAGTCTGTTTTGGGAGCCTTTCCTCACCTGCCTGCTCTGTTTCTCCTTACTGAGGTTTCCACTTTTTTTTGCTGTCCCATTTCAGCATCGTGCCTCTCTCCTGCTCTCCAGTTGGCAGGCTCTCCAGGTTGACATCAGCAACCCTCTTGGGTGAGACTCCCCACATCTGTGCACCAGCTTCAAACACTGCAAACTGGGCCCCGGAGAGTTCCCCAAAACTGGCTGGGAGGGGGACATTAAGGAGCTTTTGGAATCCAGTTTAATCAACCTGGTATAATATGATTTTAAAACAAAGTCATGTTAAATGGGGATGAAACTGAAATCTGATTTCCTTTTGTGTAAAACAAGTAAACCAGACAAATTGAACTCAGAGATCACTTCCAGAATTGACTTGGGAACCTCAAAGAGGTAAGGACGTTGTCTTACACCAGGGGTCCTCAAACTTTTTAAATAGGGCGCCAGTTCACTGTCCCTCAGACTGTTGAAGGGCCAGACTATGGGCCCTGGGATGAGTCGGCTGCCAAGCAGGACAGGCAGTGGCAGTGAAAACACCCTGCGGGCCAGATAAATGTCCTAGGCGGGCCGCATGTGGACGCTTGTCTTTCACCATAATCTATACCTAGCATGTAATAGTTCCCCAATACTGAAAGTGTGATGAGTGGCTATTGGAATTTTATGATAAAAATAATTACCTGTGGCTCAAAGGAGTAAGGCACCAGCCCCATATGCCAGAGGTGGTAGGTTCAAACCCAGCCCTGGCCAAAAACCACAATAAATAAATAAAAATAATTACCAATGACCTAATTTAGAACAATGGCTTATTTTTTGAGAAATCCAATAATCCTCAAATATTTTATCTTCATCTTATAGGTTAACCAGGTGCCATCTTCCTGCTTAGAATTCACACCCTTAGGACTCATTTCCATTCTCAGTATTGCAGCTGATCACAAGTTAGAAAAAAAGAATGGAAAAGAAATGCCTGTTTATCGCACTCACTGTTAGTTGGGCTCCTATTGTTCTGGATACCGCACTCTACTTTGAACTCTCCTTTGGACTCTCTTAAGGAAACCCAACCTCGATTTGAAAAAGACAACACTCAACTCCTCTCTACCTTTGCTTGTTTGTTTTTAATCTAGAACAACTGTCACCAACAAAAAAATTACCATTCTAGCTTTTTACTCTAACTCTGCTCTCCTTACCTAACTGTAAAATAGTACTTTACTGTTTGTAGAAAAAACCCCTTTAAGAAGTCCTGCCAGCACTTCAACACCCAACTGCATAGGGGTTCAGAGATAGCAACCAACTGTGTCCAGCAGCCCTGGGATTGTGTCGGCAACGTTCCAACATTCACCATCACAGCCTTTTAAAGAGGTCGCAGAGAATTTTCAGAGCCCAGGGCAAGGGATTGGGTCTCAGATCCCCATTCTCCTTCTTGAAATCCTCAATGGTAGAGGTCCCTAAACATTCTCCATAGGAGGCCAGACAGTGAGGATTTTACTTTTTTGGCCATTCATTCAGTCTCTGTCATGACTATTCAACTCTGCTGTTGTGGTGACATGGGGAATACGTAAATGAATGAACATTGTTATATTTCAATAAAACTTTACCAAAACAGGCAGGAGGCTGGATAATGCTGTCCATATGAATTTATGTAATACCCTTATCTTCATACTATTTCTTACATATGAATTTCCACATTGTAGATCATTTGATTAGTCTTTCAGGAGCAGTGAGGAACCCCAGCTACAATCATTTCTTCTCTCATATTTACAATTAGTGGATTTTAGCCCTTGACATTTGGAGCAACATTCCTGGAAAGGAGGAGTGGATGGGCTACGGCCCAATAAGCTCAGATAACATGTTCCTCCAAAGTCAGGGTGTAGAATGATCCTGGAGAGAAAGAGTATGGTTGGTGTGTGTGTGTGAATTGATTTGTTATCTATCTAGTTTCCCATGGCCCTCATTAACATCTGTCTTTTTATAAGCCCTTTAGAAAACTCTGCTATAGGTGGGATACAGTCCAAGCTTTGAGAAGCACAGAGTGCTTATCAGAGAAGGGATTCATATTCCGTGGAAGAGTTTCAACCATTTGTTCAATTCAGGTGAAGACTCATTTTCTAATTCAATTGATA
>NW_003852408.1:6434857-6437068 GCF_000181295.1 Otolemur garnettii | reverse complement strand
CCGGCCATACACCAATCATACCCCAGGCTGATGGGTTCGAATCCAGCCCTGTCAGCTAAACAATGACAACTGCAACAAAAAAGTAGCTGGGTATTGTGGCAGGCACCTAAAGTCCCAGCTACATGGGAAGCTGAGGCAAGAGAATTGCTTAAGCCCAAGAGCTTGAGGTTGCTGTGAGCTGTGACACCACAGCACTCTACTGAGGGCAACATAGTGACACTCTGTCTCAAAAAAAAAGAAAAAAGTTCTAATGTAAAAGATTTTACAAGAGGCAATAGGTAAAACCTAATGCCTAAATACACAGCTGTTCAGAGTTCACGTGGCTTTCACATCGAACCTACTGTCCTTAAGTATTCCTAAAATAAAGTCAGGTAATTTTATGCTATTGCTGAAAAAAAGAGAAAAAAATAATAGGGAGCCAGAAAATCACTTGAGACAAATTATCTAAGCAAGACACTAAGACAGAAAAAATGGAAATAAATGGGAAAAGGCCCCGTTACTTTGCAGGGTGGGAGAGGTGGGCAAAGCTTTGCTTTCAGGCTCATGTGTGTCGAGCAAATCTGTAACACAAGGCAGCCACAGTAATCATGTTTTTAATGTACAGATTTTTTTACGTGTGTAAAGTACTTGGAAAACAAAGACTTGTGGTGGTGTCAGTGGGAATTTAAACTTGGCCATCAAGCAGTCCACAGTGTGAAAAGGATGTCCCACCTCACAGTAGCCTGTGACCACAAATACACCTCTGGGTTGCTGGAAGCATAAAATAAGATAACTGATGTAAATCCTAGTGGCTAACTTGCAATGGATGCAGAAAAATATGTATTGTTTATAATAGAATCAGTGAGGTAATTACAAATTCTCCTAGGCTATTAATTCTCAGAGGCCTTTCACTGACATTTTACTTGCTATAGTTTCTGTATATGTGTAAAGGTAATAAGACAATTATACTATAATTTGTGCCATTTATTCATTCCAACTATACTTCCTTTGCATTAATACTAATTGGGGGTGTTTACGTGTAATTTCAATAGGGACTAGGAGTGATGTTTGCTTTGCAATAACACCGGGAGGGGAAAAGCCAGTGTTTATGTTTTAAGTGTAAGTGGAGGAGGCTAATATGAAGTGAATATCTAATAACGGCTTCAGACGTTTTTTACATCGTGTTGTTTGCAGCTCCTCACCATTGTAGCCATCATTTACACTGCCAGGCAGAAGATCCTTCTAGCCCTCGTTTGCCAATGGAACATAGAAAAGTCAGTTTTATATTCTCAGTGGAGCGTCATGCTCTTAAGATTTTTTTTTTCAGTTAAATTAAAAAAAAAATTAATCTTAAATCTGTTTTCAAAATATCCAGTTATGAATTTTCCCCCCTAACAACATAGGACACACCCATCATCTATTTTAAGTTGCTTAAGTAAGAAAGTTCAAAGGGGAGAGGGCAAGGCTTAGCGGCTTCTTGATTAGCAGCATGCCTTATTATTTTCAAAAACTGTAGGTGTTACTATCCTTTCTAGTGGTGAAGCGATTCAAAAAACGCCACTGGTCCAGAAATGAGGAGTCCCTAAACTTGTCAACCAGAAGAGTCACCTGCTTAAAAATACCAATTCCTAGGCCACTCCTGGGGATCAAGATTTCTAGTAAGCAGCTCTAGCAATCAAACAAACTGGGGCCACCTTCCCAGCCACGGTCTTAGCCCTGGTCACTTGCATCACCTCCACCACCAAGAACATTGGATGCCCAGTTCCACCTCAGGCCAACTAAACCGACATCTCCCGAGTTGGCCTGGCCATTGGTGTGTTTTTAATGCTGCCCAGATGATGCTCATAGGTAACCAGGGCAGAGAACTGCCTTCTTCACCTCCCCACTCAGTGTCATCAGCAGAGCAGGACTCTCAGCACTGGCTTCCCCTGGGAGCTTGTTAGAAATGCAGGATGTCAGGCCTGGCCCCGGACCTGGCACTGGCGATCTGCGTCTGTGCGTATGTCAGGCCCGGAACGGACCTGGCACTGGCGATCTGCGTCTGTGCGTATGTCAGGCCCGGAACGGACCTGGCACTGGCGATCTGCATCTGCGTGGATGTCAGGCCCGGCCCCAACCCTGGCACTGGCGATCTGCATCTGCGCGGATGTCAGGCCCGGCCCCAACCCTGGCACTGGCGATCTGCATCTGCGAGTATGTCAGGCCCGGCCCCAGACCTGGGACTGGCGATCT
>NW_003852408.1:6423598-6434207 GCF_000181295.1 Otolemur garnettii | reverse complement strand
CCCCAACCCTGGGACTGGCGATCTACATCTGCGTATTTCGGGGCAGCAAGGCTATTCGAGTGCATAGCAAGGGGATACAAGTCTTTCCACCAGAAGGATGGATTTTTACTCACCTCACCCTCCTCCTTTTGCACCCCATCAACAAAAGCAGCTTAAACTCACTGATAGAGGCCTTTTCTTTATGCACCTGGGCACTGCAAGTCCAGGCACTTCTATCTGTTCCAAAATCATTTCTCCGAGTACATCAAGCAGTGTACAATGCTCTTACCCAAATGCCCAGCAGATTATAATTGGCGGTTTCTTTTTCATGTCCTGTAACCAAAGACATTAAGGATCACCGACATTCACATCTGTGAATTCATTTAGACAGTTTTCTTTAATTAATGATGAAGACACTACAGTTCTAAGTACCAGACATAATCAGGGGGAAAAAAAATTGAAAATAAGCAGAACACTAGAAAGAAAACTTGGAAAAGTGAAACACTTCCAAATAAGAAATATATACCTCGCCTGGAACCCATTACACATATACAGAATCCATGTTATACACATATATACAATACATGTTTTGGTAGCAATACAGACCACGCATGGGTCTTTTTGTACACAGATGAAGCAGCACCATGAACAGCACCACCATCTTCAGATGACGAACCGAACTGCACATACAGTAAAGGAAAATATAGATGTCTTTAATTTGGCCCACCCTGTAGCCAAGAGGTGTAAGGGAAGTACTTTGTAAGAAAAATTGTTCTGGGAACTACATTCTTAAGCCAATGGCAAAGGTCTGAAAGGAAAAATAAGAAAAGCACTAAAGATGTCTACACAAGAACAGACAGTATGAATTTGTCCTATCACATGGCCTATCAGTTAACACTGGAGGAATTAACAGCACAAGCAAAGAGAATGGCGAAGTCTAAAACATCAGCTCTCTCGGAGTGTGCATTGAATAGGCCAAGTGACTGGCAAACTAGGAGAGGAAGATACAACTCTCCATCTATGTCACAGGTTTTTCTAATCATATTTGCTAACTGTGAGCTCTTTATTAATGATAAATTCCTTACAGGTAGGGGCAAACACCTCCAGTATCATGCTAACTCCTCCTGCGCCTAATTTGATGCCCTCATTCTAAGCAGAAGCGATCCCAGCAGACCATCTGGCCCACATACTGTCCATCCTCCCGCAGGAGACTGCCTTACAGAGCTGTGGCAGGAGCTCAAAGATCTGCCCTGGCTTGGACTTAGAAATGACCACAGGCACCAGTGTTTACTCTTGATCTTCTACTGACTACAAGAAGACTATTTGTGTTCTCTGTAACCGAACTCACGGACTAGAGATCTTTCTCTGCATCTTGGCAAGGTCGTATTTCCTCATGTCCCCAGAAAAACATGCAACTTCCTCTCAAGTTTCCCAGGAGCCTGTAGCTGTGAATATACATTAACAACTCTAGCATCCTGGCATCCTAGGAACATGAACTCCACCGTCAAGTCACTGCAAGGAAGCAATTTCGTATTTGCCTCCTACCCATTCTCCTCTCATGCCTTCCAAAGGATCCCATCTCTGCCCAGTCAAGGTCTTAATTCCCAGTGTCTGCTTTCAGGGGCTCCTGGTGCAATGGACCCACCTAGAGGGCTCTGCCACAGCGGCCTGAGCCTCAGTACAGGATCACCGTCACCAACAGGCAGAGCTCTTCCCATCGGTACTATTTTTCACGGCTCTTGTTGTCTGTGGATAGCGGGTTCCCTTCCCCTCTTTTTTTCTTAACCACCTGCAGTAAATAAAGTTTCCAACTACATGGCATATTGCATTTATTGACACAGATTAAATAAAACAGGGCTTCGGTCTTATAAAATACTGTTTCTTCTAGTACAGTACAGTTGTTTCTTAATACTTTAAATGTCTCGAATTTAAAAGGCAGCTAGAAGAGAAAAGCCAGAGAAAGAAAGGTTAAAAATCTCTACTTCTGGCCAGATGACTTTTGCAGTCACTAGATTAGTCAAGAGAGGCCCTGACCTTTGCAAGCTAGTGAGAAATACCCACAACTGTAACCTC
Source organism: Otolemur garnettii (assembly GCF_000181295.1). Taxonomy (NCBI): domain Eukaryota; kingdom Metazoa; phylum Chordata; class Mammalia; order Primates; family Galagidae; genus Otolemur; species Otolemur garnettii. The sequence continues at coordinate 6,432,155 of NW_003852408.1, read as the reverse complement.
AGTACCGATTTGTCATTATTGACTCAGGTGGTTGATCATTAATGGATTCTCCTCACTTCTAGGAAGTTCTAGGGCCTTTCTTTTGCCCAGAATAAAGATATCATCAAAGTCATGGAACATATTTGTCCTTTTCACAAAAGAGAATTTTAAAACTCTGCCTAAGTCTCTACGAAAGAACGCTGTGAAAGGTTGGTCTCATGAAGAAAAAGCCACTAACTTCTAGGTTAACCAGAGGCCACTAGAAGCCGTGTTAATGAAAGCCCTTGGCTGGCCTACAAATACTTTGAAATGGATAAAAGCCAACTCTCCTCAATAGGAACTGAGCACAAGGACTTAGCAGCTGATGTTGCTCAAAGTAAACCCTTCGCGTAGCCAGAGCATGAGTTTTTGGCTTGAGTACCAGCAACTTCCAGTTTTAGATCAGTAAAGCTTGATACCACCATCAAACGCAGCTCAGGGATCACCAGAAGCAGCTTGAATAAGAATGTTCTACCTTTAGTTATTTTATTCAACAAAAAGCCAGAGGAATAGAAACCATGAGATGGATTTTCCAGTCTGTTCGCTTCTGTTCTCATTATGTTAGTAATTCCACATGCAGCGGTATTTCAGTAACACATACTCCACTTTACAGGAAAGTGTTTGGGACTGACTTTGTTCACTGATTTCTCTTTATTTAAATCCCCAGTGGAAGAGAGCAGGACAGCTTGCTTTCCTCTTTCACTAACAAGAATATGAATCAGAATATTTGAAACGTGGAAACTTAGTTTGACCAAGAAATTCTTTTTTTTTTTTTTAACAAGAGGGTAAAAAAACAACTTTCATATCAGATTTTCAAATTGGTAGTGTTCTCTACAGATAGGAAATGATGTAATTGAGCAAGTTCCTTGGAAACAATGGATTCTTATGACTACAGAACTATTTATTTTAGAAATTGATGAGCATGCAAATGATTAAAATCTGCAACAATGAACATTGTACAACAGTCTGGGCGGTACATGCCATCCGGATGAACTGACAGTAACATGGGTCTCAGCAACAGGAGGGTTTCCATTAATCTCCACTCTCTTTTGAGTTGAGCAAAAGTCCCCAACCAAATGACCAAGGGGCACAGTCACTGCAATGCCCTCCAACCCTGGCCCCTTCCTTGTCAACCCAGCCCCACCCAGGGAGGTCAACCCTTCAGGCAAAAAAGGTGCTTCTGCTCCTAACAGCAGGGCCAGGAATTCCTGATGGAGAGTTTATGCTGATTAGGAGGAAGCCTGATATTTTCATTAATTCACTTAACCTTTAGGATGTTTCCTGGTTAAAAACATTAAAAATTCTCTTGGCAACATCTTGAAAGGTTTTCATTGCCATTTCTTTTTCACAAGGAAAAACTGCAAGGTACATACACTTTCCAAACAAGAAAAGGGTGACCGAGTTCACGGCCGGCTGGGGCTGGACGTTTCCGTAGGCGCTCACTGAGCCGCATGTGCTCTCTGCAGGCCTCGCTGCATTTCATTCACTAATCACTATGAGGCCAACACCCACCAAGGCTAACAGGCCAATCACATTCCGAGAAATAATGTTAACACTGGAGGTTCTCAGAAAACTAGAGGTAAGGGTCTTGAGGAAAAGTGACATGTGGCCCTGGTCATGATAAATAAAACAAACCCAAAACCCCCGCACCTTCCGGACAGCAAGCACTCACCTGTCCTCCTATCTTTCTCAAGACAATGCAGGAAATGAAATGGCATAATGTGTGTGCAGGAAAAAAACGGTGGGAATAGAGCGAGAAGCTTCCAGAAAGGGGAGGGGAGGGGAGAGCAGGAAAGAGCAACAGTGTCTAGTTTGTTATGAATAAAAAGACATTTCCAGAATTTACAAACACCCACATTGTTCATTCCAAGGAGAGCTTTCGAGTTGAAGGAATCACCCCTCCTCTTTGCAGTATTGACGATGGAAGACTTTGAATTCCTGTTCTTGTAATTTTGCTTCCACTCAAACGCCAATTTTAAGTTGAAAACACCCAGCAGAATACGCCTTTCTACAGTTTAATTAACACGGCCTATTTGTCTTACAGGAAAAATACAAAATTAAGATGAATTCTTATAAGGAACTCAGCTCGATATCAGGTTTATATTACAAGAGATAGTATCAGCAAATATAACTATACAACTGATAACCATCTATGGCACTATGATTCTTATATTATTATTTTTCTGAGTTACAATCTTAAAACAAGGATCATACCCTATTCTACTCTTTTTAGCCTTGTTTTAAGCATTTGCTCCATTCTTTACAACAGAACATTGTATACCTCAGTCCCACATCCAAAAAAAAGATGTGCTGTAAGAAAAGTTACATTTTCATTAAAAAAATTACACATATAAATCAAAACCTATGTTAAATATTTAATACTCTCTCCACCCGACAGGAACAGTTCTCTATGAAATAATTTACAAGGACGCTTTGTCATACACAGTTTCAGCAACAGATGAAATGTATCTTGCAGATGCAGAGGGAGGAAAGCCTTTCTCCCGTGGCACGGTGGTGGGCACATCAGCTCACTGCGGCCAGCTGCGTCCTTATGGGTGAAGGTGAAGTTTATGCAGACTCATCGTTCTGGTGTCACAGTGCTTTTTTGCTTGGCACAATATAGAACGCGCAGTTCAGTCAACGAACTCCTGAGGCTTGTAGAAAGTAAACAAACTGAAACGGATGCATCGTACCATCTACCGAGGAGAAAAATATGAGGTCCTAGTTGTGAATCATGAAATATTTAGAGTCTGGGTACCCATGAGTTAGAGGAGGATTTGCTGAGGTCATTAAGGTCTTCATTCTGAAAAGGAAAACGAAAGAATTCATCACCACAGACATCTCAAAACTCACAACGCGCTCTTTTAGAACTCTACTTTTTTTTTTTAAAGAACTCTTTGTTTTTAAAGCGTCAGATAAACTGAAGTTACAGGCACAAGCAGTACCGTGTACCCAAATAAAAATCAACAAACTGTATTTAACTTTTTATATCTTTCCAAATGCAAGAGTCTAAAGCAATCACAAACTAAAAGTAGCCAATATTAAATCAGATCAACACACAAACCCACAGGATCCAGACTTTACAGAGGTCTGGCAAGGCAAAATATACAAAATTCGTTGATGCTATGATTGAAACAAAAAGTGCACTGTAGTTAGTGTACAACTATAAAATATGGTGGGCAGGTTGCAGTCAGGGTAAAAGTCAGCTACAGATTTCAGCATTTGAAGTTGCAGAGCTTAATGTTACAAAACCTGAAATCAGTTTCGAATGTGGCATTGTTTGACATGAGAATGTTTTTTTCTGTATTAAATCATGACTGTGTCCATTAATGCAGTGATGGGGTACAATGTGCTGAATTGGTAAACAGTGTGCTATGCTTACACTGAACCGATTATCGTAACCATCACCTCGCTTGCTTGTTTGCTGTGGTTGACATGAGAATTTTACCTGCAAAAGGAGACCCAAGGAAAACAAATCTAACTAATCATTAAATAAGAGGAAAAAATGAGGGGGATTCAGATTTAGGCTTAATAGAAGATGATGTTTAGGCAGAAGCACAGAGTTTCCTCTATGAAACTCAAGAAGGCAAATCTCAAAAGGACATTACTCATAATCCCCCTTCAGTGAGAAGACCCTTTTACAACCTTATAAAGCATCTTTTACTCTCAAGAATTGTAATAGGTAGTCCCTTCGGAGGGCCGTATTTTTCATGCATTCACAACTTATCTATAAATATCAATACTTGTCGAGTGCCCTGCAGAGCATTCGACCCAGACTAGATCATCGGTATCTACCTGCTGACTGAGTCTGCAATTGCATTCATGCTACGGAGGGTATGAAGTTGAATTCTGCTATGAGAACTGCCTTTTAGACATTCCAGAAAAGAAGGCAAGCTACGTTCATAAATACATAAATTGCAAAGGAGGCACCAGTAAACTTCTTGATAAGCACATAGGGAAGAAGAGAAGCTCTAGACACAGGACATGGGGGAAGGAAAGAATATTTCCAGCCAGAAGCACCTCACTGATCTATTTGGCTTGGTTTACAAGAAAAATAATTATTTGGGGATATGGAAACGTGCTGTATCTCCAGAACATGGCACTCAGTAAACACGAGCTGAACGTATGACGGAGAAGCCAGTTCCCGCTGAGCGTGGGGGCACCTGATTAAACGGCCGAGTATAACAGGGTGGGGGCCGTGGACGGGATGCCCTGGTGGGCTAAGTATGTAGCGTCACTGAATCGCAAAGCATGTGAGGAGAGGTGGAAGGAGCGAAGTCTGCAAGTGTTAAAGGGAGGAGGTGAAGAACCTTGAACAACCAGCTACGGGTCTTGACCTCATGCTGAAGCCAGACAACAGAGCATGCTCTGTGAGGAGGACAGAGTTCACAAGACAGAAGTGTGGATGGGGAACTTGTTTTCTTTCTCTCTGCTCTTGAAGGGAAGGGTAGTGGCCAGGATCGGCCATCGTGTCCTACTAACAATGGCTTTCAGGTAACTTTGCCAAATAAGGACTCTCGTTTTATGAGATTTCTGACATTTTAAAATAAAGGACAGGTAAACAGACTATTTTTGAATTAGCTAGTGAAGACTTGGCAGGGAGGCATAACGTGGAAACACCCAGGAAGCAGCAGCCCTGCAGCCTTCGCCCTGAACTGCCAGAGAAACAAGATCCACTTTGCGTTATCTCCACAGGGAGAGGAAAGCCCGTCCTTCCAGAAGCCCAGCGGTATTCCGGGACATTCTCCAGACTTCTTAATAAGTATTTACTGTGGAGTTTCTCCTGAACTCACAATGAAATGTTCCTCCCAGAAAGGCTTCACACAGCCTCATGGCTCTGGGCCTAAAACTAGGCAGGAAGGCCACCTTATTAAACAAAGGACTTGTGACCAACAAAGAAACAGCCAAATAAAGAACAGGAGGAAAGCAAAGAGCACTAGATGTGTTTTTCTCTGCATCTCTGGCTCTCCTCTGGAAGGGCTGCAGGAACAGCCTGGCCCAGGAATAAACCCCACCCAGCTTTAACACCACCTGAGCCAACCTGCACGGACGGACACACTGGGGCAGGGGACGGGGTCCCTGTCAGGGGAATGTGGCCTCAGTACCCCCTGAAGTCTTATTGCTTTGGGCCACTGGGAAATCATTCCTGTCATTGTCAAAAAGGACACTCAAAGAGAAGGAAACAAAAGACACATTGCTGTCATCTGCATCTTCCTTCCAGAGTCTCAGTATACTACTTTTCAAAGCCTTCAGGGATGATAATGAAGGTCCTGACCAACCTACAACTTAGGAACCTATGAAGAAGTGACGCAAGCTCACAGGGGCCCAGGTGGGAACAGAAGGGGGGACAGAAGGCAGCCAGCCCACAGGCGACACAGGACCGGAAAAATTTAAGGGGACAGCCTGAAGCTCACACCTATTGAACTTTGCACAGGGTGTGTTTCTGTGTGTATGCACGTAAAGCTTATCAGCCAAGTAATGGTACGGACATCCTCCGTGAGGACTGTCCTGCACAGAGTCGCAGTGGCCACTGTGGGGCTGCATACTTATTCTGGTCATGCGGCATTGTTGGTGGCATCTTTGGAACGCCTTCTCAAGTTCCCATTTCTTTCCCGCAACTGCCCTCTCCGCTTTGAGTGTGTTCTTTTGAAAGGTCTCTATAGCAGCCAGTCTCAGCCCTTTGAGGGCATGTTTGATCTTTGGAGACAGCCAAAAAGCTTTGAGAGCCAAATATGGTGAATAATGGGACTGATTAAGCTCTGTAGTGGGGTGACGTTTCCCAGTAAGAAATATTATCTAAGGCCAAGAACTCCCAAACGGAAGTTCCAAAACCATAGCTGTTCCTGACAGCTGCTCTCTGATGAGTCTGTCGGAAAGGAAGTCTCATAACTTCATAGACAGATCTCAACCTATGCTTTATGAGACTAAAGGTCATCTGCCCATATCCCTCCCTCAATGTGTCTGCAATCAAGAATGGTTGAGCTTGAATAAATCATCTGGTTTGAAAAAGACAAATACGTATATATGTATATTGGTGTAACTTAAGAATATGTATAAAAAAGAAAAAATGCAATTCTCATACCGGCCCCTTGCAGTCATTCCATCCCGTAAACATCCACTGAGTGACAGATGCAATGACGAAGACGGGAATAAGCACCCCCCAAAACATGAGCAGACATGAATTTAAAGCATTTCTCTCTACTACCTCAATAGACTGATGCCAACCACACCCACAGATATTGCTACAATGTTTTCCAAATCCCAAAACCCATTTGTAACGGGAAACAAACACAAAAAAACACAGATAAAGATTAAAACACAGATATTGCTACAATGTTTTCCAAATCCCAAAGCCCATTTGTAACAGGAAACAAACACAAAAAAAACCACAGACATTGCTACAATGTTTTCCAAATCCCCAAACCCATGTGTCGCTGGAAACAAACAATCACAAACAAATACATTTCCTTAAGAGCAGACAAACATCCCCTGGTGATCTTCCTTGGTACATTCTCTCTAGTTCCACCCTTGGGGAATAACTTCTGAACCCAGAAGAAATGCTACACCTGTCGTGATATTTCGTAGCAGAAAATGTCATTTTGACAAAATTTCATCACCACATCATTATCTGCTGTACCCTTTTGTGTGTATCTTCTTGTAAGATAAAACCCACCTAGTCCTGTTGCCAGTAATCAAAAATGTAATTTTTAAAGCATTATCACAAAAGTCAACACCTGAGCAGTGCCACTTGGAACCTGTGGATTACCGCTTTATTGCACCTACGAGGAATGTACACGTTCTGGACTCTACCTACTTCTACTACGCCTATTATAGCTGAAAAACAAATAAGGCTTTTGCTTCCTTTCACCTGGTCTCAGCCTCTGGCAACCTGGCTCAGTTTTCTCCGTGAAAGCCGCCCCCAAACAGCACAGGTTACAATACAAGCATGATGAGAGGATCCACACCCTTTCAGCAGAGCATTCTGGTTAAAACCCTTGACCACTGTCTTTTATCTTGTATTTACATGTTTTGAAAGTTCTTGGCAATTTATTCAGTCAAAGGCGGCACAGTAATAAAAATCTGGTGAGGGTATTAACTAGAAGTTTCTACTTTTGCTAAGAAACCCTAATCTAACTTGCTTGGCTATTGTCACAGACTAAATTTCAGTAACTAAAAGGTCCTCAGAAACTAACCCGTCTTCATTCTATTGTACTTTTAAAAGGACTATAGTAATGAATTGTCTTCCAGTCACACTCTTGTTTAAAATCTTATATTGTTGACTCAACTAGAAAAATTCATACACATAAAATCCCTCCACTTAAAGAAATGTGTCAAAACAGCATATTTCTCTTGGAGTTAAAATAAACTGTGATTAAAGGAAAAAAAAATCTTGATTATAATACAGAAAATATGTAACACACAGGAACATGTAAAGAAGAGATGAACATTACTTAGAATTCCCATCACTAAGAAAAAACCACTATTCAACCGTGGCTCTAATTTCTCTATATACTTACAGAATTTGAGGTAATTTTCCTCTCTAAGTAGGAGAGGGGTGTTTTAATCAAACTTAGATCTTTCCCATTCCTTTTTATTTTTTTTTTAAAAGATCTGTCCCATTCTTAAAAATCTAGGATGAGAAAGTATTCACAATGTTAGCCAACTTTTTAAACCTTCCTGGTATTCATTCATTCTATCCATTTCTTATTGTCCTAATTCAGGCGTCCTCAAACTACGGCCCGCGGGCCACATGCAGCCACCAAGGACATTTATCTGGCCCACTGGGTGTTTTTGCCGCCGCTGCCTGTCCTGCTTAGCAGCTGACTCATCCCAGAGCCCGCAGTCCAGCCTTCCAACGGTCTGAGGGACAGTGAACTGGCCCCCTGTTTAAAGTCTGAGGACCCCTGTCCTAATTCGTTGGACATGGACAGAGTATGACAGTTACACAATATAGAAAGCCTGTGGCTTCCTGGCTTTAGTTCCTAAGTTCTCTTAAGGGAAAGACAGAGGCAAAAGATTTGGAAGAATCACGTGAGAAAAGGGGAGAAAAACACTCCCTTTATGCAAGCCCAGAGGTTGGGAGGTAGCTCTGTACCTTCCAAGATTCTGACAACGATGCCTGGGACACACATTCTTCTGTCTTCTCTGGTCTGTTGATTTCTTATTTCACACAATCACATTCACCTGTACTCCCCCCCTATACAATTCATTTGTTCAGCTACCTCATAGCTGTTGACACAATTAACTCATGGTTCTACTAAAGGAAATCTTGCCTTCTGGAATGGTTACCTATTAATAAAGCACCTTATAAAACACTGCAAAAGTACTTTTTTTTAAAGCACACCTGAACCCTCTCAAATACCTCTGTAGTTCTGGTAGTGGACGGGCACTCCTCATTTTAACATTCACAGCATAAACTCAGATGAATACAGGAGGCCACTGCTGTGTGTCACTCGGTAAGACTGAAACCCTGGCTCTGCCATGGGAGTGAGATGGTCGCACCAAGCGAGCAAAGCTGCGTTCTTCTGGCCTGGCCCTA
>NW_003852408.1:6420679-6423322 GCF_000181295.1 Otolemur garnettii | reverse complement strand
GCTCTTACAAGGTACAGCTTCAGACGTTTGGGACAGGACAGAATCTCTGCTCTTACAAGGTACAGCTGGAAAGCGTGTGGCCACGCTGAAGCTTTAGAACAGGATAAAGCTAAGTGCTGAGAAACCATTCTCAGTGGGGCTCGGTGGCTCTCACCTGCAATCCTGGCACTCTGGGAGGCCGAGGCAGGTGGATTGCCTGAGCTCAGGAGTTCCAGACCAGCCTGAGCAAGAGTGAGACCCCTCCTCTACTAAAAAATAGAAAAATTGAGGCAAGAGGATCACTTGAGCCCAAGAGTTTGAGGTTGCCGTGAGCTATGATGATACCCCATGACATGCTTTCTACCCAAGGTTAGATAGTGTGAGACTCTATCTCAAAGGAAAAAGAAAGAAAGAAAGAAAAATGTATTTTCAGTTTTAATAATTTTCAGACCATAATTATATATATATATATATATATATATACACAGAGGGTGCCAAAAAAATGTATACAAGTTTTAAGGAAGGAAAAATTGTATTAAATCTGTAATACTCAAGTCACATTTGATTCTAGCAATGACACGAGGTGTTCAACATGACTTGTGTTCATCTTTTGTTATCAATATACTTTGACTATTACAACTTTAATATAGTTTTTTTCCTTTTTTAAATATGTATCCACTTTTTGGCACCCTCTATACACACACGCACACACGCACCTACAATCAAGTGAGAATTGAGCTAACGTCGGAGGAAAGACCAAGATGTTCGCTGCTTGAAGGGGAAGGGAGAAGCCATTTTAGCTTAAGAAAGGAAGCCGGCTTCTTTAAAACCAGTCCAGGATTGAGCTGGAAAGACTTGGTATTTTGTGGTCTTAAATGGCAAAGGGGAGCTGACCGGCTTTCACGGAGCTGCTTAAACAGCACTCTGGCCTGGTGCAAGTCACCCGGGCGAGGGCTGGTGAACGCCGAGGTTGCCTGCCGGCCAGCCCTGCCGTGCACGGGGTTGCCAAGGAGTAGAATTCAGGGAGAGCTGCCAAGGCGCGAGAGGCCATCCCGCTCCAGCTCCCCTTTTGTCCCAGTGAAAGACCTTCTGGCAGGGCTGGTGACTTCAGGAGACCACCGGGGAAGAAAGACACACGTATCTGAAAAGCAAAGGAGGAGGAGCGGCACCACCAAGCCTGTCAGCGTCCAGTGGCCGACAGGGCTGCACTCTGTCAAACACTGTGGATTCCTTCCGCCCCAGCTACAGCAGGCAGAAGGAGGTTCTGGGAAGTTTTCAAGATGGTTAAGGATGGATGGAGAAGGGAAAAAACAAGAAAATATTGCTCTAAATAGTTAAAAGTGATCTGTCAAGGATTCGTCAAGGAAATCCGCATAAATATTCAGCAATCTTCCTAAGTCCCGAATATCCACCCAGTCACCTCCCCTTCTCTTTATTAACAGAGAACAAGCTGAGAAAGCAAACAGGTTCAACAGAGCCCCCGAAAATGTAAATCAACCCGTCTCCAACGTCTCTTCCACCCGTATCACAACATGTCCCATACCCAGGGCAAAGTCAAGGTGGGAGGACTCAGAAAAAAAATCCCTCCCCATTTCACATCAGACCACAGGTACCGGGAGGCAGGAAGCATCAAGAGAGCTCCACAGAATAAGCCCCTAACACACAGACACCAGAGACCTCCCCTACCTGAGCAGGAAAGTCATAAAAACCAGGGTTTCTTCTGCTTCCCGGAGAGCTTTCTCTGCAGCATATTCGCCCTCCCAGGAATTACATTCCAGAGTTCTGAGGTTTGTATTATAATTCCACATCACTTCTGCATTTGGGTTTGTTTGCGGGGATCGGAATACAGGTTTTATAGGTCTGGCTTTGATACAAACCGGTGGACTTAAATTCCAATCGCAACTTTGTTTACAGTGTAGGGTGGAGATAGCAGAAAGTGCGTGCAATACTGTTTCTGTAATTAGACTAAAGGGAATCAGACCCATTTTCAGTGCTTCTACCTTTTCTGGTAAACATTAAAGAGATTTCTCCCTCGTTGCCCTCTTTCTGGAGTCAAATTGCTTCAAGACAGCAAATGCATTATTTTACATTTGAGTAACTGTCTGACTGCCCAATTGTTTCTCAGTCATCATCAGTTTTTCCGTAATTGCACAGGAGATCACAGAATAAGGAGTCACATAGTCAGCCCTCATCGGTGCTGGATGGAGGTAAAGATCATTAATGCCACTGACATCACCTCTGGCAGCTGGAAAATGGGAAAACCTGTGTTTAATCTATTTCCTACTCACCACAAGATTTTAGCCGGAATCCCCGATAATATGAGTCGTGGTTGACTTTATGGAAGAACTTGGTCATGTAAGAAAAATCCACTGAACTTAGCAAACATCTTTAAAAGGAACCCTGAGATATCTCAGCAGTGCAGCCCCGAAGCTTTCTTTTTTCTTTCTGGTATTTTTTTTTTTTTAAATCTTTTTTATTTTTACACAGGCCAGCCAGAGGACAATGCCACTTCCAACAGTTCCTAGCAAAGACAAGAGCAAACTCAGTAACAGACTTTCCCTGTAACACACATCTAATTAACATCTCCAGGAAACTATCATCTTAAATCACGAGCAGTAAAAAGGAAAAGTTGAACCTTTGTCTTCCTTCTTGCTTTGAGGGACA
>NW_003852408.1:6339618-6419696 GCF_000181295.1 Otolemur garnettii | reverse complement strand
CAGAGACCAGCCAGGGCTGAAGCTGAAGCCATGACCAGGATGCTCCTTGGGAAGAGAGACAAAGTTATTTCAGAGAGGAGGTGACATGGGAAAATGATAGAACAGAAGGAAAAGGCAGAGGAAGTCATAGTAGGAGTAAAGATAAAAATACAACATGAGATTCAGTTTTATACAAAGACCTGCCTACCCACACAGGGAACAGCACAAGTTCACTATTAAGACGGCAAGTAGCATTCACATATCTTTGAGAAGATCCAGAATTAAGCTATCCTCAGAAACACTATTGGAAGACCAATTTTTTTTTTCCTATCTGTTGCTTGTTTGGGTCCAGGCTAGAGTATAGTGACGTCATCTTAGTTCATTGCAACCTCCAACTCCTGGACTCAAGCGATCCTCTTGCCCCAGCCTCCTGATAGGCCATTTTATTGCTTGCAAAAATTAGAAGTTTAAAGCTACCCTCTTCCTTTCAAGACTTACAATAAAACATGAGAGCATTTACAAAGAAGTCACATGAACAGGCCTGAATGGATATTAAGTGAGATTCTCATGTATTATTTCCAGGTTCTAAATGCAGCAGGGGGGTGTGGAGGGGGAGGGGGGAGGGGGAGGGAATTGGGTGGCTTTTCTCCCCAAATTCTTTTCTCCAATCTCTCATCTGAAGGAAGTGAAGGAGTGTGTGATCCAGCCAGTCATTGCTGCCTGAGTAACTTGAAGAAATGCTGAAATTACTGCCAGATGCAAGTTGGCACTGGGTGGGGGGATTGGAAAGGTAATCTAAAGTAATTGATAATATACACATTGCTTGCAACTGTAGGGGCACTGAGGCAGACAACAGCGCAGATTTCTCACTGAAAGCCCCTTTTCACCGTCTGTCTTGCATAAAGAGGCAAGACTCAGTCGACAAAGAGGGGCTGACCTTTCACCTACCGCCCCTACAGCTCCGTCCAGCTTACTCTCATCTCTCAAGTCTCACTTCCATGCTGTTCCTGTTCCCCTCTGTTATCTCCATTATCTGACATTTCCCCGTCTATCTTGTTTAATTTGGAAAATGCCACTGGCTTACAAGTTCCCTAACAGAATTCTATGTTAAACTGCATCTGCTACCGTGGTGCTGGGCCACATGCCTTGCTGAGTTATACGCGTCCCATGGACAATTGTGCCCAATTCTTAATAAAGAGGGAGCAACAACTCTTCACTAAGGGATCCTCATTAAGAAATAATTACCAGTGATTCCTGTAGACTGAATAACCCTCCCCCACTTGTATGCTGAAATCCTAACCCCCAATGTGAGGGCATCAGGAGCTCCACCTACGTGAGTGGGAGCAGGGCCCTTATGGGAGGAGGCACCAGGGCTTGCTCTTTGCTCTCCACTCTCCACTCTCCATCATGAGGAGATGCAGTGAGAAGACGCCATCTGCAAACCAGGAAGAGAGTCCTCACCTGATGCCAAATCTGCAGTGCCTGGGTCCTGGACTTCCCAGGCTCCAGAACTGTGAGAAATAAATGCGTGTTGTTTAAGCTACCACCCACTCTATTTTGTAATTCTAGCCCAAACTAAGACAGTGACTCTTAGGGTACTGCAGTCTCAAGGGAAATAAATCAGGTCATCCTCAGGCCCACTGGAACCCCAGGCAGGAGCCATCTAGACTTCAGCTGAAACACCCTCCTGAAGCTAAACCTACTTCTCTTGGCAGATACCGTCTAGTCCCCAATCCTTTTGCTAAATCCCCACAATAGTGGTTCTCAGTTTGGGTGTCTGGATGGGTAGAAAAAATTTTACCCTATAAGTAAAGCTCTGGAGATATTTTTGGTTATCACAACTGGGATGGGGATAGAGTGGGGAGAAGCTACCCACCAGAAGGGTAGAGGAAAGGAATACTACCAAACATCCTACAACACAAGGGACAGTTGCCTGCAACAAAAATTACCTGCCCCAAATGTCAACAGTGCTGAAGTTGAGAAATCCTGCCTTGGAGCTATTGTCTTAGCCGAGGAAATGGAGGAAGCCCCCCAAACATGACTTGTCAGTTGTTTCTGGGGTTCACACTAGCTTTAGGCAAGAGTGTGAGGGAAGAGGTGTCTGTGTTTACAGTTATCAACTAGAGCCATCTTGTACTCTGTGAATGCCATGCCACGGCTTCAGGGCCCCAGTGGATCCTTCCTCAGCCATGGCCTTTCCCAAATTATTATTGCTAGTTGAAACTCACCTCTACTATGTTCTCATACCCTTACATCCTTTTTACTAGAAGACAGCTAATTAATACAAATAACCAGTCTGGGTCCATGTTTTCCTATGTCTCTCCTCCAAAGGAAAACAGAACCCTTCAGGACACAATAATAGCAAAAGCATCTGGAAGGCAGAGACCACCAGGCATTATGGAAGCCCAAGCAACAGAGTCTGGGGCAACCAGTAGGTGTGATGTTTCTCCCCCTACACTGACAGCAAAAGAGAGACCGACCCCACCAGGAAATGCACTCAGCACTGCTGGGTTTGCAACTACATCCTCACCCAACTTAGCCTGTACTTTCTGTCTGATTTTGGGAAAGTCACTTGACCTCCTTTTGCCTCCACAATTTAATAAACTGGAGAAAATATCTGGTGCTCACAATTATCTGTAAAACTCAAGGAGATAACAAGAAGGCCTGGGGCAAAGGAAGTGACACATTACTCAGTACCACTTGTGATTCAGTCATGCTCATCACCCTCAAATCTCTGAGAGTCAAAAAAACAGACCTAAAGATTAAATCCACTCTGTTCCAGAATTAGTCTACTTTTTTTTTTTTTTTTTGAGACAGAATCTCACTATGTTGCCCTCAGTAGGGTGCTATGGTGTCACAGCTCACAGCAACCTCCAACTCTTTGGCTCAAGTGATTCTCTTGCCTCAGCTTCCCAAGTAGGTGGGACTACAGACACCTGCCACAATGTCTAGCTATCTTGTTGTTGTTGTTGCAGCAGATGTCACTGTTGTTTAGCTGGCCTGGGCTGGGTTTGAACCCACCAGCCTGGATGTATGTGGCCGGCGCCCTACCTACTAAGCTACAGGAGCCACCCCAGAATCAGTCAACTTTTAAAAATAAATCCACCACCTGTGCTCTTTAAGAGGCTACTCTAAATCAGAACTGTTTCCTAGAGATGATGACCCACCTTAGAAGATGATTCATCCTCCCACCCTACCCCCACAAAACCCAAATAGTCAAAACACAAGACTGAGGTAAAAATTCCAGTTGCTATTTCTATGTACAAGATATTCTCCTAGGAAGATGCTTTTTGGTCTCTTTTCCCTAAATTCAATCTTGGAAGGAAAATAGCAACGATGGTGAGGTGGATAGGCACGTAGACTACCATCAGTGATAGTGGGCTCAAAATTCTAAAAATTAGACAATGAGCAGAAAGAACAAATGGGTTTCCAGGCAGTTAAATACTGAGGTTTTCCAGTAAGGTAATGGTAATCAGAACAGATCCTCCTTAAATACAGCCACAGGAGCTGCTATGGTCCCAGAGTGCGCCAAGTAAATAATAACTTTTCTTCTTAGACTGTGGCCTGAGACACCCACAAAATGCCTTCAATATAAAAGTGAAACACGTCATTTCACTACACTACCAAACACCAATAGCATATAAATAATACTAGTGAACAGTCCTGGGATGAGCTCTGCTTAATTCTGCTCAAAACCTGGCTGAAGTTTTCTCCATAAACGCATGTAACAAATGGGCCATGGTCAACCAGTTCACTTGGTGTCCCCATGCTTTCCTCCATAACAGCTGAGAAGAGTGACCAGGCTGTGTCCAGGGCAAGCCTTATCCTTCATCAATGATCTTCTTCCTGAACTCTCCTCACTCCCCACCAGCAGCAACACCTGACAGAGCCCCTAAAGACAGCCACTGACTGGCCCGGCATCACTTCTTTTGGGATCCTCTCAAGGGAATTTCCAGAAGCAACAAAGACCTTCCTAGAAGTGTGGGGGGACCATTAAATCCTCGATAATTTCCCATCTTGCCTACATAGATGGGGAAAGTCAATAGGAAGCTGACCTGGGAACACTTTGCCATAAGTGAATGAGCTGGGACTCTTCCCATAGCAGCTTCCTCCCTCTGCCTTTGACCATTTAATGGTTGACACGCACTTCTTCCAAGAATAGATGCCAAAAATAAAAGAAAAACTTAACAAAAATTCAACTCCGTCCATTTCTTCTCACTGGAGAGTTCTGGGACAGCAGTAAGGAGGGTGGCACAATGGCTAATCAAAACGCAAATCTGAATGACAACTATCCCAGTGTTTTTGTTTTAAACACCCCATTCTCATTTCTGCAGGCAGTATCTCCTGCGGGACCAAGCCCTCATACAAAGAGTTCATGAATTAACACTCACAGAACAACCAAAAATGTTCCAGGCCTGTATGACGAGGACTTCCTTGATTGTGTGGCATTCTGAAGAGTTAGAATTGTTAAATGAGTTGCTCAACTTCACAAGTCTGGTTAGTCATAGCACTGGGGTGAGACCAGGGGATCTCCTGGCTCCCAGAGCAGCACTCTTTCTAACCGTCCTGTGAGTCATTAAAATCTTGATAATGCAACTCGTTAGACAAAGCAAAATGATCCTAACAGAAGAGGGAAACAGCATGCTATTCAATATAAGTTCAAAGCAAGATTCCTAGCAGCCAAATAATTCAACTACAAGATGAGGACTTCTACAGGCAAAAGGAAACAGAGGGAAAAAGACCAGAAACATTCTTTGAAGATCACACATTTATCTTAAAGGAAAAATATACATCAATTTAGTTTGAAATACTTTAATATCATGGGTACTAAATTAACAGGAATTTGAAGTACATAAATACTTGCTAAAACGATCTCCATTCTACTTGGTACTAGCCAAGCCAATATTACCATGGCAGGCCCTGCTTTGGCTTCCAGGGTTAAGCCAGGAGAGAGAAACCCAGAGAGCTGTGGCTTAATTATAAAGGCATAGAATAAAGCAGCACTTCTCAAACTTGTATGTGCTCAGGCTGCCCTGGGAATTTAGTTAAAATGGAGATTTTGGCTTGGGGTGGGGCCCAAAATTCTGCATTTCTAACCAAGTCTCAAGTGACCCCACCGATGCTGCAGGTCTGAGGACCACACTCTGATTAGCAAAGGGATAAAGAACCTAAAAGGAAAAAGGAAATGTGCTGTTTAATAAAAGAATAAACAAGAGGGCTCAGCTGGAGGCCTCCTAAGGACTGTCCTCCACCCTTATAAGGTGGACGGGCTTCTCTCGAAGAAATAGCTTTGAATAGAAACATGAAGAAAAATTTCCAGGTGGAAAATGTTCTAGAGGAGTTAACCAGAGAAGAGAGGGAAACCACTGCCTCCAGGGCTGTTGAACAGCAGGTTTGGATGGCTGGGGAAAAGGACACTAGTTAGAAGTCTTTAAAAGACTATGCTTTTTTTCTTTTTTATATCTGCACAGGGTTCAGGCTAAGGAGAAGGCCCCAGAGACTAAGATGGTCGAACTGCAGAGTGGAGTATGAAAGCTGTGCCCCAACACATCTCTCCCTCTTTCTAAAGCGAAGGCAGATTATGCTGCCACTTGAGGGTCTTGCTCAGGAGGAACTAAGGAAAGGCCCTGTGTCCTCACTCAACGCTGTGAAGCCAAAAGTGAGCAGGCATTTCCCACAGCACAGTGAAACACAGCACCCTGGCCAGCAGTCACCTTTTACCAAATAAACCACAAGGCAGAAAACATCTTTACTATTTGAGGAGATTGCACCAAACTGACACTCGGGTCTCATCTCAGATGAGAAGTGATACGACAACTACATGATTCTAACACTCTACACCACCTGCAACCCTGAAATATTACAAGTACTGATATCAAGATACACTCTCATTTTCTGAGCGTTAATTCATCCTCCAGAATCTTCTCTGAGCAGACAGCTCACCCCCAGAACAACAGATGTTTACAGAGCGAGACTCCAAAGTAGCACATTTGGTAATATCGGGGAAGGCAGCAAAGCTGTAATGACTCAGAGGTACCGACACTTAGAAAAGACTAAAAAAGAACTAGCTTTGTGCTACTCACTTCCATTCGGACCAGCAGACAGGAGCAAACTGGTCCCAGTTTTTACAGGAAGCAGACAGGCCTCGAGTCACCAGCACGTCCTTCAGTCCTATTTATTACAAAGTCAATCACAAGATTCTGTTTTCTATATAGTGAAGTTCTGCAGCTATAGAGAGGCCTTAATTATTAGATGGCAATTTCATTCATGGGGCCTGACCCCGTGCTCTGGCCCTGAAGTATGGCTGTGTTGATCCGCAGAGGAGTTCAGGCAAGACCAGCACAGGCGTCAATGGCTTTAGGAAAACAGTGGTGAAATACGGGTTGGCCAGAGATACGCATCAAGAGCTAATGGCAAAACCACGCTGGGCAGTGCAATGCACTCGAGTTGTCTGCCTAACCAGCTGGGACAGTGAGAACACATCTCACCAAGGGCTGTGGCACAGACACCTGCAAGGCATGTCCCACTGGACCCATGTCCCCATCCCCCACAGCAGGAGACCCCAATCCCACAGACCCCAGGCACTTGATCAGCCTCATGGAGCTGCAGTATCCTGGTAAAATGGTGATGAAAGTACCCAGCTTATTAAGATGTTGAGAGGATTAAATGAGAAGCTGACCATCGAGCCTGAGGCACAAATCCTGACAACCAGGCAATTATAGGTCAATTGATTCATTCAACTCAGTAACAGGAAGCTGCCGGAAACCAAACGGGAAGGACAAGGGCATAAAGAGGAACTGAAAAGGGACAGAAGGGACTTGACATTGAAGTTCTGCCTCTGTGCAGTTTTACATAAGTGTTGGCGGAGAGGAGAACCTCAAAAAAATCATGTCATTGACACCTGGGTGACTCCATTCATCATGTAATAAGGAATATTGCCAAGTTACTGCTGTTTTATCACTGGGCATGAAGGTGCTTCCTGTTTTGCTTTAAACTTATGATTTTAATCACTGAATCATTATTTGAAATGGATTGCCCTTAACTAAAAGGGCAGTTCTACAGCACCTGAAGCTTTTGCAACCTGCATTTTTATACCTCATTAGCTGAAAGGTAAAATTATGTCCACACATGGTGGAATCGCGCCATCCTCCAAATATGCCATGAAATGTAATTTTCTGAGACTGTGAATAACCTTACATTTGATTAACATCCTTTACTAAATTGCTTTTAAGGTTTCTTATCTCCAACTCTCTACCTGATTTATCACAGTGTTTTATGCCTAATTGGTATTCAGTAAATGAATGCACACTGTCTGGGAAAGGGTCTCTAAGAAACTCAGGCAGCTCTGCTAAGGTCCATATGACTTGATTAAGGATAAGTAATTTCAGCCAAAGCAAAGATAATGGACTCTGAAGGTTTTGTGACGAGATCCTCACATTTGGCAGTGATTAAAGGAATAGGTTTGTTAACCTTTTCAAAGTGTTATCTCCTTTCGATAATAGTGTGTATTAAAACAATTTCAACCTATCTTTCAATGCTACAAATTGAATATCATGGCAAGAAAATGAAGCACTTTTAATATTGATGATAACCGTTTTCAAGTTATACTTGTATCTTTCTCCTGCTCGGGGTATTTTAGTAAAACACTCCTGAGGTTTGGGTGGCGTGTGTAAACTACTCCACTCACAGACACACATGCAGCAATTGAAAAGTCTGTATCAACACTATAAGCCAACATGTTAAGGATCTGAACACGCATTACGTCGTTTAATCCTCCTAAGGTTGTATTACCATTGCTGTTTTAAACACAAGGAAACTGAGGTCTGGAATGGATGAGTCAATAAATTACCCAAGATCTCAAAGCTAGTAAAAGGGGCAACCAGGCTTCAAAATTTCAACCACAGATTCATAGACAATGCTATAAAAAGCATGGGTGGACGTGTTGTCAAACCTTTCATCTAAATAGAGTCCCCTGGAATACACAAAGTTATTTTTATAAAAGGAAACTGGGTAAGCCTTGTGTTTACAAAGGATAATGAGAAATTACATGCTGAAATGCCATTCTGATAAATTAAACTAAATCAGCTAAAACAACATCTCACATAATAGGCACCTGGATATCAGAAATACCTTCGCTTCTAGAAAACAGCTTGCATAAGAGATTGCCATCAGAAAAGCACACTTTTACTCCTTATTATGTGTCCTCCCGGAAAAACACTAAATACAAAATCTCTCCTCTCTAGAAGAGTCTAGACAGTGGTAGACACAAGAAACTGGGTGTGACTGATAGATCTTGACAAGCAAACACAAACTGAGCCAAAAGGTAAAGCGTGAGGCCTGACATTTATGGCCCCATAAAACAGACCTCATGGAAGGTCTCTCTCTCTCTCTCTCTCCTGCTGCTTCCAGCACAAGACCTGGTAGACACGGGGATATTTTTAGCTGACAACTTTCCTTCAGTTCTTCCATCCTTTATTTAGAAAGCCAAAAGAAAACCCAGAAAAAGCTTACTTTCAAAGTCATAAGCCATACACTATAATAGGTAAATGTAAGTCCTTTGACATTAGAAGACAGGAAAGAACAGAAGATTAAAAAGTAAACCACAGACAGCTGCATCTCTCCGCCCCATTGTTTACATTCTTCGACATCCACTTTTTCAAAATATTCCATGTAGATCAAAACATGCCGTACTTTGAGAAGGGGAAAAACAATGACGTGAGCTTTAAAATATTATACGGTTTACATGTAAACAGAGCTAAGTTTATGTGCCTTAGTCCAGTTGGCAGCCACTGATCTGAATGGCTCACAACAGAGAGCTATAATTAAGTGTGTTAATTGTGTCTGTCTATAAAGAAAAATCTAAAATATATATGTAACCTTTAAAATGGTATCTCGCTTGAGTGTATATTCCTTATTACACAGTAACTGGTTTAACAAATCAAAATACTCCCCAAAGCTTTTGTTCAAGGTGCTCTTGGGTGCTCCAGGCCTGGATGGAACTAGGTACAATCATGGAAGGCACTCTGTCTCCTTCTCCCCCACTTTCCTCCTTCACGTCCCATGGATTTTTCCTTCCTTTTCCTTAATACCGTCTCCCTTTCAACCAGTGCCACCCAGAAATACTGCTCCGTTCATTACTAGTACTCAGGCCTGGAAAACTAGGTGGCCCCATACCAACAAACATATTTTTATTACCTTTAAGCATTCAAACACTAATCCAATATAAAGATTTCCTTAAGAACTTGGAGGTCCCCCTCCCAGCACCCCGCAAAGAGGAGTCACATCTTTAAAATCCTAATCTGTTACGTATTTCAGAGATAAGCAGTTGGCAAAAAGTCATCCATTTGCAGGCTTTAGGCACTCATTTCCAATTGTCCTTATAAGAGGCAATACTTCATTCTAAATAGGACCTAAGTTTTAAAACACTATAGTACTGACATGTGTATAAGCCAACTTCTATCAGGAGCAGCGAATTAATGTCAATGGTAAGAGAGTCAATAAGTTCAGACAGATAACAGGTTTGGCCGTCCTGAACTATCATTACGAAAGGGTTTATCTTATACACACACATCTAAGTGAGGTGAATCACCAACTCATCCTACCCAGAAAGCTGGTATCGCTGACCTTACTGAATCAAAACTTATGCTCCATTGAAGGTGGCGAAACTTCCCTTGTTGGTGAATCACCATCTCCCCAAAATCCCCAGGATTCTATATAAACATTAGCCCTGCAACTACATGTCAAAGTCAAGACTTCCAAAGAACTGGCTCCAGTGTTAATGGTTTAACAAGGATGAAGAAAAGAAAAGGATTCCTAGTTTTCCTTTAGAAGATAAGCAGAGGAGATGCTTTTATTTTTCTTCTCGATGCACAATAATAGCCACACAAAGTCAGACTTGGTGATTCAACCTCAACTGGGATAGAATTATAAGGAAGAATAGAGCTGTCTCCTTTCAGATAGAATGGCTCCTTTCCTGAGCAGGCCATATATGGCCAAAGAGCTGTCTCACTGCTTTCAACAGTGAAGTGCATGTGTAAGAAGCATGAAGATACTTGACTATTTATAAAGGGCTGAAATTAATAAGTAATTACAGTGACTCTAAGTCATACGACACTTGGGGATATCCATACTACTCAGAGTAGGAAGCTTTCACTACTAGAGATTGGGATGGTTTGGGTTTGCCTGACCTGGTCCCGGACGTCCAGCAGGCCAGCAGTTCCCAAGCACGTGCTACAGAACATAAGTTCCATGATAGATAAAGTTCTGTGCCCAAAGACACTTAGGAAATATCTCCCTCTTAACATCGCTCATCTCATATACAGCTTTCACGTATTGTTTAACCCAGTGTTTCCTGAACTTACAGTCAAAAAATATGTAGTCCCCCCCAACATACACCTGTACTAAGTGCTCTGACATCCTGTAAAATACGCTTTAGAAAATGCTACATTAAAATGTTTTCCAAAAATATTTCCCTTTGAGCTTTGCTATTCAAAAAGCATTCTGACAAAATATTACACAAAATATACATACTCATCAGCAAATGAAATGTGTTTTAGGATAGGAAAGTTGATAATAAAATATTAGCTAGAGACAAAAAGTATGCTTTGTTTTCTTACTACCAGATTCCTAATAGAATTTGTAGTTGATAAGAAAGCATCAATAATTTACAATTTGGCATAACATTTATATGCCAAAAGAATTCCTTGCTGCTTTTGAAGGAAATGAAAATGAGAGAAGCAGAGAAAATAAACTGAAAAATGGGGAAAGAGCCGCCTCCCCTAATTATGGACTCAATTAGAATCCAGCAAACTAACTTTCATGTTTCAGGAATCATGTATGAAAGCTGTTTTACTTTTACCTCCACGGTATTGGTGGACGAATACCATTAAATCAAAATGTTTATTACTGCACAAATAATTTTATATACTACTTGAAAAACTAGAGTCAAAAGCAGTATCTTCCATTGCTAGAGAACCAACACTGCCATTCATCTACTCCCATGACCAAACATCTGATAAAATCACACAAAACACGACAAATGAAAACCTAACGCCTTTATTTTCTAAGACAATAAGGAGAATGTTATAGTACCTTTTAGCCTAAATACTTGCCTAAGATACACTTGTCTACATTGAGGAAATGTAAAGTTTGAATGTCTAAATGCGACATTTAGACTTGGGTAGAAACTTGGCCCTTCTTAAGATGTTTTACTTTGGTAAGGTATATAAATAATTATAATGAATCTAACGCCTACTATTTTGATCCCCTTTGGTTTCTAACAGGTCGTAATGATATACAATATTTTTTAAGATATCTTTATATGTCTAAATTATATACTGTCAGAAATGGGGAAATAAAACAGAAAAGACATCATGTTTATAGGGAGTTTAAACCAAAAAGATGCCAGAGAAGGGATGAGGTTAATGATAAGATGCAAATGGCAACGACTTCACAATTAGGAAAGGACACACCTAAGACTCATAAAATGTCCAAGGAAGTAAAATTGTTGAGGCTTTACAGATAGATGTGGGGATTATTTTTAAAGCCATCTTTGCAAATTCCTTTACTAAGGATGCTCATTCCACACTATAAATTATTTTGTCCCGTAATTGTGGAATAAGAGAGACTGTGAAATTATACATTCACTTCTGCTTGTGCCGGGAGTATGACTCAGAGGGCCCCATTGGGGGATAATGAAAAAATAAGCCCTAGCATCCAAAACTGCTTGTTTCCAGAGGGGAAAAAATACGCAAGGCTCAAAGCACAAATAAAAGTCACAACTCGCAAGAAATATTCATTAGGCACCAATGTGGTTCTGAAAGACAATGCCAAGAACTTATTTATATAAATGCGCGATATGGTTGCTCGACTTTTACAATGCCATATTGGTGACTAGAAAGGGTCTGTCTACAAAACAAAACATTTTGTCCAGAGAAAACTTTTATGGAGGTTTACAGCAAATGGAGCCCAAGATATAGCACCTATATAAAAGAACACTTATAGAAAGACAAATAAGTAGTGGGTTCTGAGCCTGAAGTTTCAAGGTTTTGATAGAGCCCCCGCCAACGACAGCAGGACCATGGCAGCTGGCAAACGTCCTGAATCATTTGTTACCCACCAAACAGCTGCTGAAGCAAGTCACATTTCAAAACTCTGTAGGACTTCCTATCATGCGGTAAATGCTGGTATGTGGTGACACTTATTTCTTCACTAGAGCTGAATGGAGATCATGTGAGCAGAGAAAAGCTTTATGATCAAAGCAGATACACATTTTCCATTGCATTTTAAAAATGAATGGAAAAACTCCACAGACACTTTTTCCAAATTCGCACAAAGACAGAAAGCATTTTTTCAGATAGCATTTAAAACTCGGCAGTTTCTTCACAGTAGAGAAAACCCAAGAGAATCAGGAGTCACGACAGACTGCAAAGCCATGAAAATACGAGCACATTGACGTGGTTGCTCCTACCGCCCTGTTAGAGCAGGTACACAGGCTTACCGGAGAAAGAACAGTCCTGCGTGGAGTAAATCCACCCTCGGACAAGTCTTTTCATCAATGTGCATAAATTAAAATTGCATTATGTTGGTTTTTTTGGGGGGGGAGGGGTTTGTTTCTTCTGGCTTATGACAAGATTAAAAATTAATCTTAAAACTCAGATTCAAAAAGTGGCTTTACTAAACTGTTGCTTTAAGAATCTACTTTCTACTGTTTGGACAGAGTTGAAATTACTCAATTGCTTTATAAAATGTCAACAGAAGAGAATCCTACAGATAGCAAATCTAACAGCGTCTGGCTCACGGTTCCCTACCAATCCATGCAGTTCATGCTTTTCTTTCCTCTCTCTCCTCTTAATCTGCTATGGCTCCATTAGTAAGCCCCTAAAAATGCAACCTGGCATCTACACTCTTGTCCATCTGGAATGTCTCTACGTCAAAGGAAAACCCTCACACATACGCCCCTCCCCCCATGAAAGGGAAACAAGGACGCAGCTGGTGGAAATCTGGTCACGTAGAAGAACCACCACTTGTGCGCATGTGGACACACAGCTATATGTTTAATCCCTCTAGCACTGCCTCCTGCCCATTCTCAGATCCTGCAGGGAAAGACATGAGTTGTTGTTTTTAATTGAATTCCTTACTACATAATCAGACACCGAAACAACTCATTTTTGAAAAGATATTGCAAAGACAAAGCTTGAAAACTTGCCACCAAAGCTGTCCAAAGTCCAAGCTGCTGTCTTTTCCTGTCACTTGGAGCCTTGGACTTGGAAGGTCAGTCTTGTGAAAGCATTATTGTGAAATCTAACCCCCTCACTCTGTCCTCAGAGTAGCAGTCACACATGTGCATTTCAGCAGAGACCCAGGAATGCTGAGCTTCTCCACGCTGCTTCCACGAAAACCAATACTTGTCGATTTCACTGCTGGCCCCTGAGCTGAAGCTAAACTTAGAGATCAAGCCGGGTCCTGTACCCAGCTGTACTACCTAACTAGCTAGGGGTAGGAATGTGACTATACAGACAATTCCAATTCTTAACTATTGGTTTTAGTAAGCAAAGCAGACCAATAAAATTCAACTCTCCAGATAATTTAACAAAATAATTGTTGCTGCCATAACTGAGGTTTTAACAGCACAACTACAGGGGGTGCTATTTATGCCATTGGGTACATGAGAAAGTCCCAAGGGATTATGCCATACATAGTGAAAGTAACAGGCCAGTGAATGTTTTATTAAGTCACTCTAAGGCAGTTTTGAAGAGCTTAATTTCAGAAAAGCTGGGAAATTTCCTAGAATAATTAGACAGAATAATTATCTATTATATTCCTAATACTTTCCTAGTTTTCTACATTCCTAAATTTCTTTCCTGCCACCTTCTCCCTTCTGGTCAACAATCGCTCACAATGACAGTTTTGTTTCTTATCAAAACTTTAACTCGATGAAAGCTACTTGAGCTTTCAAAGAGCTTTCCTCTTCCCACAAAGAATCCCAAATGGTAGTTGATTCAGCTTCTAAAATGTGAAGGTAAGTAGAATTTTACAGATACCTCAACAAATCTGAAATTCTCCATAGCCAAAGCCTGTCCAAGGATGAGTTATCTGATTTAGTTATGGATCTCGAAACTTAAGTGACAGTTTCATGACTGTAATCTGGAAATCATGGAAAAGCAATACCTATGGTCATGAAACCCAGAGGTTGCCAAGTGGCACTATGTTCCATCACTAACTACAGAAAACTGAAAGTTTCTCATTGTTTTTAGCCGAGAATCCTGGTTCCTGGATTGCACAGGCATTACACAAAGCTGATAAGAGAGAATGAAAAAGCAGCTGAGCTAGAGCCTTAAATCAGCCCTTGCTCTTCACAGAAGCCCTAAATACAAATTAGAAGGCCCCCCAAGTCTCCCTTTGTGCCAACAACAGATGATCATTATTTTCTAAAAAATCCTAGAGGTGAATTAGGTTCATTAATTTAGTTATTGAAAATCTTGCTTAGTGACTATAAATATGCTCTATCACCATTCAAAGGTGGCATCCTGATTTGGAATTCAGTGCCCATAATTCTTTGGAAAGTCCTTAAATATTGTGTATTATTGTACAGGCAACTAAAAAAAGACAGCGCATGCCTCCTGAAGATATTCCTATCTAAATGCCACTGGAATATAATAACCCCAAAAGAGATAAAGAAAGCAAATCTTTACCCAAATATAAGCTTTATCTATCACAGGAAACACATCGATGAAGCATCTGCACTCATAACCTTCACATTACACGAGGAATCTTAACCAGCCAAGAGGTCAGCCAACTTTTCTCTCTCTATAGCGCTAGACTGTAAATATTTTGGGCTTTGTGGGCCACATATGGCCTCTATTGTAACAACTCAACTATTCCATTATACTTCAAAAGCAACCACAGATGATACATAAAGAAACTGGTGTTCCAATAAAACTTTACGGAAACAGGTGGCAGCTGGATTTGGCCCACAGGCTCCAGTTTGCAGCCCCTGATCAAGTGTAAAAGGCAGCAAAACTATCTGGTTCATGGTAGATTAAGAAAGAATACAAAAAGGAACAGCACATAAATACAAAAGCAGCTCACAGGAACAGTCTTCCTTTTCTACTGAAAGGAATCAGGTAAATAACAGCTAACAAGGGGTCTGCCAAAGTGTAAGTGGTTATTTTTTTATTATTATTCAAAATACTATACTACTATTGTGATCATCCAGAAGAGAACAAAACTAACTTCAGAAAATTCTGTGCTCTCGTCCTCAAGAGTTTTTATAAGAAAGGAAGTACAGTAATTTTCTGAACGGAAAGAAGAAAAGGGGGAAATGAGAGACGCAGGAAGAAGGGAAGGCTGTCAGTGTCAGGAACAAAGGACCCTGGACACGCACTGCTGAGGGTCCCTGGACTGCTGAGGATCTTGTTAGTTTTAATTCCCCGTTCCCTAAACATATCCCATACGATCCTATTTTTGGTTCCTTTTTATTCAAATGATTACATTTGGGGGGGTTTTCTTTTTATATCATGTTATGGGTTTTACAGTCCTGATTCTGAGAGTCCTGCATTAAGGCTCTCTGGACAGACTACTGTCCGCATTTGCGGTAAAAATATTACAAACACAATCCACAAAAAGTCCCATCCGTGCCCCATCTCAGATCCTGGTAGTCACCCTGCTAACATGAAAATGAGATGAGCAATCCAGAGAGCTTGAATTTTATGGTTTTGTTTTTTTTTTAAAGATGCCATCTGCTTTCCAAAAGCAAAACAGAAGCAGGAATAGTGATCTCCTTGTCTAGCACAAGCTACCCAAAATATTCAATCACCAACGGCCCAGGTAGCAATATTTTTTGTGGCCTTTCTCTTTTAGTTTCTATGACCCCAGTTAAGTTTTATTCTGTGTGGAATTATTCGCCATCTTTACAATAATTCCAAGTCATCTTTACAGCACATCAGAAAAGACCTCATAAAAACTTTGACTTCCAGATCCAATTTCTCTTTAGCAATGCCCAAGCTATTCTTTTCTTCCTTGTGAATATCTACAATGAATCCCAGGGTATTAACATATCCTACTCAAGGTGATAATCTTTGGGCCAGTTAGTAATCAGAGCTTCAATATTCACTTGAATCAACGTTGTACAGTAAATGAACTTGAAATTCAAATAAATAAATTCAAAGTCCTGGGCCCAAGCAATCCTTCTGCCTTAGCCTCCTGAGTAGCTGGGACTACAAGCACACACCACTGCCCCCAGCTCACAGGCTCATGTTCTTTTATTAGAAGAAAATCTCTTCAAACTCACCTCCCTCAGGAAATACACAGTTAAGCTAAAATGGGAATTAGATGGAAGAGAATACATTTCAATTTTTATTGACTAGCAAGCAGCAAACTCTTAATGAATGGCTACTTATTGTCAGATAAACTTCTTCAGAGGATGGCCTCTGTGAAGCCTTCTCCAGGACTGGCCCCCCTCAAGCTGTGAGGGACAGCAAGAATTTTTGCTGGGACCCCATGGGGAAGACAGTATATCCAGGTTTTCTACAAAGTTGGGTGATATCATTGTCGATCCCAGTAAGTTCTTTAAAACAACCCCACGAGCACGAATGGCCTCTCCTGGAGTCTCAGGAATGAAATGTACAGGAAGCTTTGCCACTTTCCTACTTGACAACCGGCTTCAGAGCTTTGTGGCAATGTGGAACTCGAGTCACTATTTCACCAAACTGGGGGAGAAGCAGGCAAGGCCTTCCCAAGACTCCCTTCTGCCACTTCTATGAAAGAATTATGTGGGATGTTTTCATTAGCCAAACATAACAGAAACCAGAAGAAGGCTATTCTAAAAGTAAATCTGAGAAGGGTACTCAATTTGTATTTTTACTGGGGCAAAAACCCACATAATGTTTTTATAGTAAAATGGATTTAACTGAAATATTATATCGGAAGATAAAACTGAAATATACGATAAAAGCTATCTCGCCTTATGTCTGACAAAATATGTTTTAATTGCATCTACTGGAAAATTCCTCGAATGAACAAAGTTTGATCAATTGTTCAATTTTTTTGATCATTTTTCTTTCACTTTTCGCTTGTTTGGTTTTCATAGAACAATCATAAAAAGGATCATTTCTGTAGAAATATTCTAAGACTATCGATCTTCCCACCCCCGCCTTGACCCTGTACCCCAGTGCTCATTATCTTCTACTTGTTTCTTCAACAGCTGACGCCCCTAATTCTGATAGATCTTACGGGTCACTGACGGCCCATGAAGCCAGCCGTTCTCAATGTCACTGTCACTGACAATGAAATCCTGCTTCTTTTGCAAAATGTTTACTTTCACGTCAAATAAAATTGGTGCAGGAACAGTCAATGGTAGTAAGTATAAAGAGATAATAAAGGAGAGGTTCAGAAGTGGGCGGCTCCTTAGAGAATATTTTCACATCTTCTACTTCCTTAATCAATCCTTACATGGCAGGAACTTAGCTAACACAGATCATTCTCCTGCCACCTTCCCATGTGGTGGAATTTGGTTTCATTAACCCACTCTCACATATCTTCAAAACCACTACAACCAGCTGTCCAAAGCAGCTCAAAACCTGAATGACTACAGTATTAACACCTAAAGGCAAAGGGCATAATCAAAAACATCATTAAAAGTTAACTCCACTAACATGATTTCCCAGAAAATGGGTAAAAATCAAGTTGAAATAAAATAGAAGTCAAAGCTAATTCACCCCACCTGATGAGTGCCGTACCTGGTTTTCGATGTCACTGAAAAAAATGCTCTGAAATGGAGGTGTCAGAGCAGACTACTATCTAGCATACAGGAGGATTAAAGGCTTAAAACGAACTCATACTGTACTTCCTAAAACATACAGACTCCACACGGTGCCAGTCAACTGGCAGCCAAGTGTTATCAGTAGGACTAAATTTGGATCGCACAACCTAAAAAACACTTCAGATAAAAAGAGTGCTGAAATAAGTGCAAGTCACAATTAGGGCCAGCATGTGAAGAGGTCACATCAGGTGACACGGTTTCCAAAACAAACGGACAGACTGAAGACGTCATGTTGTGCAGGATTCTACCCCATGAAGAAAGGCCCTTAGCCATTGTTATAGAAGAGTCAAGATGGTGTTTTCAAGAAACCAGAGCACTGGCTCGGCGCCTATAGCTCAACAGGCTAAGGCGCCAGCCACGTACACCTAAGGTGGCGGGTTCGAATCCCCAGCCTGGACCCGCCAAACAACAATGATGGCTGCAATCAAAAAATGGCCAGGCGTTGTGGCGGGTGCCTGTGGTCCCAGCTACTTGGAAGGCTGAAGCAGGATACTCGCTTAATCCCAGGAGTTGAGGCTGCTGTGACCTGTAATGCCACGGCACTCTACCCAGGGGGACAGCTTGAGGCTCTGTCTCAAAAAAAAAAAAAAAAAAAAAAAAGAAACCAGAGCAGGTTGTCTTGTAAAGAATGTGTCAACGACCATCCCATGGGTGGCTGAGCGTCCATACAGGCCTCGAACTAAAACTGAACTCTAGTCACCAAAAGGCCTGTTTGGCCAACTGGCATCTCAGGGACTAGGGCAATAGGCCACTGTGACGAGACTCCAGATAAAACCTCCTTCAGGCACACCCAGAAGGTGTCTGGGTGATGATGCTGGAAATGAACATAGGAACATCAAGCACAGGGGGCTTTAGTTTCCACCTAAGAGGTGCCAGCTGGTTGGCACCACTGAAATCAAAAGCTGGGGAGAAACAGGTCCTCCAGAAGAGCTCTGTATCCCTTGGTATAAACTTAGCAGGCAAGGTGGGTGGTCCTGGCACATGTGCTAACCTCCTTGAGGGACTTCCCACCGTACTTTGAATGACATCCAAATGACATCCAAATGGCTTCCCCATGGCAAGCCCTCTAAGACCTGACCAGAGCCCACTACTTTCATTCCATCTCCTGCCTCTGTCCTTGCTGTTCTAGAGGTGCCGGTCCTGCCAGAATTGCTTCCAGCACGGGACTCTGCATCTGCAGCTCCTTCTAGGAGCACTTGTCACCAGCGTACAGTGGCAAGACTCTCTCTGCATTCAGGTGTTTGCTCAGACACTGCCTCCTTTCCTCACAACTCTTATCAAAACCAGCCAGGACTGCTCCTTCTTCTCCATCCCGGTACACTATTGTGTTTTCTCTGTGGCTCTTACTCTCTGAAATTACTTTTGTTGGCTTGGTCATCACATGTCTCTTCTGCTGGAATTACACAGACTCCGTGAACACACAAACCTATTTACCCTGCCAGATTCAACACAGTCTCTGCTTTCCAAAACTGTATCTGGCATGTAGTAAAACTCAAGTGAACATGTGAATTTGTGGAATTAATAAACGGACCTATACTGGTTGCATCGTTATAGATGTATTTTATGAAATAATAAAATATTAAAGAAAATAATAAACAAATAATCACTGAGAAGACTAAAATAAACCAAACCGAAGCCAAAGGATTATTAATTACAGACTTGGCTGTTTGTGTACTATGTAATGAACCAGGAGCTGCTTGGTAAAACCACCTCAAACATTTCTACCTTAAAATCCCTTTGAAACTAGGCTCTGGCTGTTACTAAACCAATTTGGAAGCCCTCAGAAGTTCATCAAGATCTGGATTCTTCTTTAAAGTCATCAGAGCTGACTGAAGCAAGACCTGTCTTTCAACAATGTCATAAGACTTATTTGCACAACAGGACCATTCACATTCGATATATTTTACGTAACTCTATTTAGTACATTTCAATATTGTTTATGCAACTAATGAGACAATCAGAATCTAGAAACTGGTAATACATCACATGCCGTGAGTTGTTAAAAAGAAAGAAAGAAAAAAAAGAAGAAACTGGTAATCAAAGAATTCTCCTGCTTCAACACAACCCCATTCCCCAAATCACTGTGACCGGGACTATGCTCTTAAGGTGCAGAACATGTGCCAAAGATGAAAATCCACTGTGCAGAGTCGAAAGAGTTACAAACAATAAAACTGAAGACGACTAAGACCGCCCACCACCCCTTGACCTGCCCAAGGAGGGTTACTGGCAATGCAGCTCACATGGACATTGGACTTGGGATAGACCAGGTTCAAATGAGTGACCAGCAAGGAAAAGGAAGCTGAAGCAAGGGAGTGTCTTCAGGAAGTAGAACAAAGCCATGCAGGCCTCCGACACCCTCTGGAACCACAGTCATGTCTGAGCCATTCTTCCAGCTAATCAGTGCATGAACGAAAGACCCAGGCTTGCAGGAGATGTCATTTTAGGCTTCTTAAGAGTTTTATGGGAAACTAGAAACTTAACTTCCATTTGAAAAGTGACAACTATCAAGCCATCATTATAACAGGTAAGTAGTTTACCAAAGCTATCTTTTGGGGTAAGCAGGGAGGACTCCTCAGGTCATTATCTCTAGAAAACCTTATGACTAAGACTCGAGGAAAAGAGGTTCATATAAACATAAGTCGGAAGCCAATGAAACAGAGTCTTTCAACTTTTTGGAATGAATTCTAATCACAAGCATACACATTCATCGTAGCTAAGACTGATCACCTTGTTACTATGTAAGACACGATCTTTCAGGTCTTACAGAAAGTAGCATCACAGCACAGCTCTCCTCTCTGATAAGCAGTGGAGGTGCTGGGAAATCCACTCCACTCCCAGAAAGGAAACAGGAGGTTGAAAAAAAAAGAGCACCAATAAAGTCCCGGCCGTCATAAAATGCAGGTTTAAAACTTTATGATTAGGGTTGACTAAGTCATAGATACAGGCAGTTAGTTCCCAGTGTTCAGAAATTATTTTCAAGCAGGACCAATTATCAAACACTTTACATATAAAAGAGGAAATTTCATTTAGCAAACTACCTTTTAAAGCCTTTAATTATTCTCATAAATCATGATCTTTTTGCCCCCAGACATATGTCTAAATCTCTGAATGGCTTCTTGCCCAATAAAACTTTTCGGAAGAAATTCAAAAACAATAAATTGAAACTAAATGAGTCCACTCAGCTTCTTTGATCAATTTATGATCACACATTTGTACATCAACTCCTATCCAGCTCACTATTTTCCTAACAGTGTTTACCATTATCTGGAATAACTTGATCTGTTTACCGTCTGCTTCTTACACTGCAACGTAAGCAGAGACTCTTTTATCCCCAGCTATTTTCCCAGCACCCCCAAACACTGGCTGGCATTACAAACATTTGAGGATTAATGGAATGAACAATAAAATCTATAACATATGCTCCCTGGACACATAAATATGACATGTGACACTACATACAACATATTGGGTATAGAGATATGAAACGACAAAGCATTCCATACGAGGTCTAACAATTAAGTTCACAAACTCATCCTAGAAAAGATGCTGCATCCCTCACTGCGGAATATCACTAAGTCACTTCGAAGTCCTCCCCTTGGGAAGCTGTGCACCACAGCCAGTGCCTAAGCCACCCTTGAATGCAATTTCGGAACTCTTTCTAGAATGGCTATCAGAGCTGTCACTGTACAGGGTTGAACAATGAAGTTTGCTAACTCATCTCAGAAAAAGTGCTTTGAAGGGTTGACTGCACACTAGCATAGGTGCACAGCTTCCCAAGGGGACTGCTTCAGAAGTGGCCATAGTGATATTCAGCAGTGAGGTATGTGGTAGTTTTTCTAGGACAAGTTTGCAAACTTAATTGTTAGACCTACCATCCTTGTGTACTATATAGCTTAGCAGAAAGCAATAAGACAGCGACAGAGCATCAGGGGTTCTTCTGTTTATTTTCTGATGACTCTATCATGAAACAGGTGCATTATCTACAGCAGCAGTTCTCAACGTGTGGGTCACGGCTCCTTTGGAGGGTCTCCTGCTTTTCAGATATTTACATTACAATTCATAACAGTAGCAATATTACAGTTATGAAGTAGCAACGAAAACAATTTTATGGTTGGGGGTCCCCCCAACATGAGGAATTGCATTAAAGGGTCGTGGCATTAGGAAGGTTGAGAACCACTGACCTAGAGTAAGTTACTTAAACTCTCTAGTCCTAAGTCTATCTATCTGTAGAAAGAATGTTTTGAGCTCTATTATCTTTCAAGACACTTTCCACTCTAGTATTTTTCTTATTTAAATTCAAGAGACACAAAATAATTTACATAATCCACTCTCTAGGGACAGCAAAATAAGAAAATAACTGAAATTCTACTCCGAGCCCCTGAGTAATTAAAAAACCATGATGGATGGCTCATCTATAAACCTGTCGTATGAATCCCACTCCTCCTTCAACCTACTCCTTGGTTCTTCTCCTCATTTTCTATTTTCCTTTTCCTTGACCAATGGAATCAAATGCTCTGGAGTAATTCTGGAACACAAATGAACCTGCTGAGCCATGGGATAACCAGCTAACACCACTAAGCACAGGAAAGGGGCCCTAGCCTTAATAACTCCTCAGCAGCCATGAGGGGCCTTAAACATTCTTATCCTTCCCCAGAACCTTCTGGTCTTGACAAACACAAGTCAGAACCAAGAATGAGCTCACACATGCCTGCCACCCCACTTAACAATAGGGCAACCTTTAAAACCACTAACAGCAAAAGCCAGCAGTACCAACATTATTCTGTAACAGTGAGAGGGAAATAGCAGGAGAAGAGTGTGGCCAGTTCTCCCTCTCCAAAGGTTCCTCTCACTGGCACAAGTAAACCGCATCATTTAGATTCTGTGACCAACCTCAAGGAGCTGATCTAGTTTGCTCTCTAAGCTGGTGAGTCATGCTCTTGGCTTTCTTTTACCCATCTCTTGTCTCTTCAAGATGGTCATCCCTCTGCCTGCCACAGCACATCACAGCCCTTCCCCCTGCCAAAGAGTGCTGAGACTCGAGGGAAGAGATATTTATCAGGAATTCTGTGGGAGGAAACAGTCAGCACTACCCAGTAATACTTTTATTTTTCCATATTTTGTATATAATGAAATCCACAGGAACAATAAAATGCATGTACATACCTCCTTTTAAAATTTAATGAATATACTTCAGCCTTTGATCCTGATATATACTTACGGCTTAGAACATAATTTAGCCCACGTGTAGAATTTTGTTTTCTCTATGCCAAGCTAATAAAAACAACCCAGTTTCCTAGAATTTAACAATACAACATACTCATACTTCATAAAACAAATATCTGGAGAGTCAAACATTGATGCATCTTTTCAGGCATTCAATCATGAAATACTCTTCCAGCCAAGAAATCTAGGAAGCTGACCAAATTTGAAAAATATGTTTAATAAGGAAGAGACATAAACCAAAAACACCCTTATGTTCTAAGGGTGAAAGAGGAGTTGTGAGCTCTAACTCAGATCACCATAAACCCTATGCACAAGAGGCAATTTATAATTTACAACCATAATTTTATGTATCTCTTCATTGGATCCTCCAAACAACACCGACAGGCTGGGGAAATATTACTAGCTCCACTTTTATGAACCAGAAAACCGGGTCAAAGAGTGACAGTTCCCAGAAGGCGGTAAAACGAGGAATAAAATTCACATCTTCTTTTTTCTTGTCCGTGCGGGTTCTATTCTTTCACTTGACTTTTTATGTATAATAGTCAGCCTATCTCTGCATTAAAGTAAATAATCAACCCAATCCACACACAACAGACGTGTCCAAAGAATGAGTCAACGGCAGGGCATGATTTTTCTCTTGGCCGAGCAGGTGCTATGAGTGGTAGGAAATAAAGAATCTTATCAAGACAGGAAAAATGACGCGGGTAAATGGTCTCTTTCCCCTCACATCCACGTTTCGTTTTTAAATTTCTAACCCTCTTATGAAGATGATTACAAGAAAAGAAATCTTGGGATCAGGAAAGCAGAACTGAAACCCAAAGCTTATCATACTGATAAGGATACTTACACAGGAAGCAATAAGTTACCACTGCTTCCTGTTTTAAGCATTCTTATCTGTGGGACACTAATTTTTTTTTCTTAACCACAGAACCTCACATTTAGGACACTTCTCAAAATAGCATCTTCTGATCTTCAGCTGTCAGCTGAAGTTGTTTCATAAATAGCCCAGCATATGTACTCCAGAGGATTGTTAACACTCTAAATGCAAATATAGTCCAGTAATACCAATTCCTTTGAGACTTTAGTGACAATATGGAATGTGCAGAATCGAGCCGTCACAGAAACTCTATAGAGGACGCCATCTGTAGTTAATGACCTGTGAAACTATATTTGGACTATTTCTGGAAACTTTGAAACAAAGGCCATGAGCAGATACATATTCCTATTTTTAGCGTATGGCTTGTAAATGCACATGTGATTTGTTTCAGGTCAGTTAATATTTAAACAATTAAAACTGCTCTTTCGCAAGATTCATTTTGATGAAAATGATATAAATACAGAAACCCCTGGGTTCTCTATCTGAAACAACTTTTCTGGAGGCTTCCATAGTCAACATGTGCAGACGGCAAAACTGATTATAGGCAACCTGCTTGAAAAATTACACATGTAACTCCAGGTTAAATACACGGGGAGCACACACATACGCCACAGAGACATAAAAGATGCCTAGCCGTAATCTGTGTGATCTAGTATGTCAGGAATCCTATTGCCAGAAATACATAACAAGTCGAGACAATCTCAGAGAGACAGAGAAATGTTTGTTTTTAAAAGAAAAAGAAAGAACTGTGTAGAAAGGGCCTACGGAGTACAAATGTCCTAGGATTTTTTTATTTTCTTTCGTGTCCTTAAACAAAACTTGTGTGTCTCTGGGACCTCCTCTTTCTCCTGGCCACCACAGCACATCTACCCTAGGAGGGGAGAGAAGGGTCTGGGCTTGGTGAATGGCAGCACCCTAGGAGAACAGAAGTTCAGAAATGTTTGCTGAGTGTTCAAAGACTGTATAAATATGATCCTCAAGGCCCTTTTAGCCAATTGCTAAGTAACTGCCTTTTCTTACACAAAGGTGAAAAGAACTGATTTACCAGAGTGGTCCCTCTTATGAACCCATAGACAATTCTTGGCCACACAGCAAGGAAAATTCTGTCCCCAGACTACAAATCCAGACCCAGAAGAACGCTGCCATCACCCTGGGCCAAGCAGGAGTGGTGGTCAGTTCCAGATTCCCACTAAATGTCCAGAATGGCTGATGATCAAGCTCTAACAAACTCGATGAACTTGATTCCCTGAGACCTTGGGAGTCAACTATAGTAAGAAAGAATGAAAATGTAACTCTACTAAGACAAAATCACAAAATAATGTTTAAAAAAAAGACTAGTAGGCTGGGTGCAGTGGCTCTCACCTGTAATCCTAGCACTTTGGGAGGCAGAGGCAGGTGGATTGCTTGAGCTCAGAAGTTCAAGACCAGCCTGAGCAAGAGCAAGACCCTGTCTCTACTAAAAATAGAAAAACTGAGGCAAGAGGATTACTTGAGCCCAAGTGTTGGAGGTTGCTGTGAGCTATGATGACGTGATGAAATTCTACCTAGGGCGACAGAGTGAGACACTGTCTCAAAAAAAAAAAAAAGTCTGGGCACAGTGGCTCACACCTATAATCCTAGTACTCTGGGAGGCCGAGGCAGGTGGATTGCTTGAGCTCAGGAGTTCAAGAACAGCCTGAGCAAGAGAAAGAGCCCATCTCTACTAAAATAGAAAACTAGCCAGGCATAGTGGCAGGTGCCTGTAGTCCCAGCTACTCTTTGGGAGACCAAAGCAAGAGGATTGCTCAAGCCTGGGAGTTTGAGGTTGCTGCAAGCCATGATGCCACAGTACTCTACCCAGGGTGACATTGTGAGACTCTGTCTCAAAAAAATAAAAAATAAGTAAATTTAAGAAAAAACTAAAGAAAGAAAACTGGTAATTGGGTTCAAATAACTCAGTTTTAAAAATTCAAACAGCTCTGTCCTTTAAGAAAGAGACCTTAAGAAGACTCTGATGATTCCAGCTGCTCCAAAATAGTATATAAATCGATAACATTCTACTGTCATTGAACAAACACTGGCACAGAGCAGATTAAAATGTGGAGAACACAGGGAAATCAAAAAGTAAATCTCTAACTTGTGCCTGGGTTGGTCAGAAACACTGTATTACAGAATATTGGATAATTCTGGGCAAGGGAAAAAATGTAAAAAACATCTTGGGCTTTGGGAAAAACCACAAAATTAATTGAAGGTTTGTAAAATAAGAATGATGGCTAAAACCTAAAAATGAGAGCTGACTTCACAAAAGTCTTCAAACACATGTAGAGAAGCACTCCATAAAAGAGTAGTTGCCCTGATAACCTAAGGTACGTCTACACAAGAGTATCAGTCAGCCAAACACAGAAGTGAGCTATCAAGCCACAAAAACACGGGGATGAATCTTAAGGGAATATTGTTAAGTAAAAGGAGCCAGCCTCATAAAGATGCATGCTGCCATGATGCCGATTACGTGATGTTCTAGAAAGGCCAAGCTATAGAGGCAAGAAACAGAACAGTGATTGCCAGAGGCTGGGAAGGAAAGGGAAAGCTGGACGGGTAAAGCACAGAAAATATTTCTGCATGATACTGGAACAATGAGTACAAGTCACTACGCATTTGTCAAAACCCATAGACCTTTATAGCACAAACAATAAAGTTTAATGGATGGAAATTAAAAAAATCATTTGGGAGGTTGGTGACCCCAGGATGGAATACAGAATATAACAAAAGAATTCAAATATATTAGAAATGTATGAAACGACCCCCATAAAGAGGTAGGGGCTGATTTAAGTAACTACGGAAATAAGGGGAGCTTTGAAGACTAAGGGAGAAGAAACTGTACATAACACTGTGCTCTAGTTGATAAGGTTGTTCCTGAGAAGACACAAGTCCACCCTTCTGACACTGCTCTTATACATAATGTACTGGAATTGAACAGACAGAGATGAAGGAGGGGGGCAGCCAAGTTTTTCTCTGTTGTAGTGGGAGGTGAGTGGGAGAGGAGCAAGGGAAAGAAGATTTATATTTTTATGTTTAAATGAATGTATTTAAAATACCAAATACAGAATATATTAAGACAAGAAAAGGGATTTGTTTTGTAAAATTTGAATTCAGTCAAAAGGCCACACTTAAGGATCTAAAAAGGCCACAGGTTCCCCAACCCTGATTGATCCAGGTGCAAATGAATTGGAGTCAGAGGCAACAGGAGGAACTCATGCTTAGCTTAGTACAGACACAGACGGTTACATACAGAAACAGTTATAATATGTGCGTACGTGTATATAAGGGTTGGTATACACATGTATTTCCTTGCTCTATTACCTGAGAGAGTGAAAAAGAAATGATACCCTAGCAGCAATCAACATAACTAGTGGCCAGAACTTGGTTTCAGCTACAGTGGTCTCTCAGTATCTAGGGGGATTAGTTTCAGGACCCCCCTGGATACCAAAATCCATGGATACTCAAGACCCTTATATAAAATGGTGCAGTGTTTGCAAATAATCTACATACACCTTCTGTACAATTTACCCCTGGATTACTTATGCTATGTAAATAGTCGCTATCCTGTATTATTTAGGGAATGGAGACAAGAAAAAGTCTATACATTTTCACGACAGATGCAACCAACCTTTTTTTCTTTTTTCTTGAATATTTTCAGTATTTGTGGTTGAATTGAATCCATGGATGCAGAAACCAGGGATACAGAGGTTCAACTGTACAAATCTCCAGTAAAAGGAAACAGAGATCCTTAAAGAAATGGATGATTCTGGTAATATGGCAGGAAATAAACAATGTGATCCTATAGCATCTTGTAGGGTTAGAAAGTAAAAAAATGTTCCAAAAAAGACAAAAACAAAACCATCCCAATGATGGGCGTAGGTGGAAGGGACACACGGCCAGCTGAAGGAGCTAAAGCTGGAACCATTTAAGCGACAAAATGTATCACTGTACCCAAAGAATAAAATGAGTAGCCATGAGGCTATACTCATATAAATATGATTGAAGAAATAAAAGGTAAATAAGACAAAACAAATCTCCTATATAGAAAAATCCCCCCCTAAATATGTAGATAACTGCTCACTCTGCGAGCATGTTGTGTATTGTGAATTTCTTCACGATATGGAAAAAGTATGATATGGAAAGGGGGGGAGAGAAGAGTAACTTTACAGTGGGAAGACCCAACAAACACTACCTCAGCTAAGGTGTCAAGGTCACTATCAACCTTGAAAAATCATGTTGACGGTAGGTACACTTGATGATGTGATGAGATGCATCCCCAGAACACATGATCCCGGGCTAATCAGGAGGAAAACATCAAACATAGTCCAACTCAGGGCCATTCTACAAAGTCGGAAAGCCAAGGACCCTAAGGACTAAATGTCAGCCAGTATCCTGGATGAGATTCCCAGAACAGAATTTTTTAAAAGGACATTAGGGAAAAACCAAGCAACCTGGAATAAAGGATGGACTTTAGTTAAGGGCAAACTGGACGTGGGCTACATAGAAACTCCCTATACATGTAAAACCGTTCTAAAATAAAAAATTGTATTTTTAAAATGCTACTGAGTTACAACGGAGCAATAAATCAAAGCTTAAGGTAACTACATAAATATTCCTGTATTCTCTATTCCAAGTGGATTTCAAACTTCTTTCAGTTTCCTAGCCACTTAAAGAACCCCAAATTATAAATCGTATTTGATGAATTATTGTTTTTCATAGAAAAGTCAGATGGTATAACATTTCCGTCAAAGGAAAGGGACCCTTAATTAAACTTCAGCAAATGAATAGGTTATATTTGATACCCAGAAAATCATATTCAGTTTAATTAGGATTGCCTGATCAATTAGAAAATATTTCCTCTTTTTAAATATTTTCTTGTAAGAATTTCTGTTTAAATTCATTTCCAGCCCTCCTCCCTCTTTCAGTGAGCTGATCAGGAGCAGTATCAGAGTTATAATGTGCTTCCGTTTTATCTTCTATACATTTAAATGTGCTCAATGTGTTTTATTTTTATTTTCAGCAGTTTATAGCACTTTACAGATTTTTATTACATAATTTAGATCTTCTCATTAAAATAACATTTATGGCCTCAATTTAAAAGAAGAAAAAAAAAAAAAAAAGGGTCAGGGGCCATCACTTGTGGCCACTACTAAAATCAGAATGAGGTTGGCTCGGCGCCCGTAGCTCAGGGAGTAGAGTGCCAGCCACATACACCAAAGCTGGCGGGTTCAAGCCCAGCTCAGGCCTGCTAAACAACAATGACAACTGCAACCAAAAAATAGCCAGGTGTTGTGGCAGGCGCCTGTAGTCCCAGCTACTGGGGAGGCTGAGGCAAGAGAATCACTTGAGCCCAAGAGTTTGAGGTTGCTGTGAGCTGTGACAGCACAGAACTCTATCAGTGAGACTCTGTCTCAAAAAAATAAAATAAAATAAAATAAAACCAGAATGAGGAAAACACTCTCACATATGAATGAAGGATTTAAGTTAGCTACAAAGGAATTTCCTCACCACAGAAGTTGCTATAGACTAGAAAAAGCAAACTCAAAATCGCGGGATTTCCTCTTGCACTATATGGATTTAGCAGCAATACGCCTGAAGACCTTTACTTATAAAATATACGATAATAACAAAATAAAAGCATTTCATAGAAGAACAGTTTCAAGATATTAGTCTTTCCTTCCAAATATTTTGTACAAAGAATAAACGTAGAAGAAAGCAAATGTATTAACTACTTTTATAACAG
Source organism: Otolemur garnettii (assembly GCF_000181295.1). Classification (NCBI taxonomy): domain Eukaryota; kingdom Metazoa; phylum Chordata; class Mammalia; order Primates; family Galagidae; genus Otolemur; species Otolemur garnettii. Next base: position 6,390,035 of record NW_003852408.1, on the reverse strand, counting down.
ACTTTTCAAACAAAATTTTGGAAAATAAAAGATTAGTATGCACACATTACCACTTTTACACAATAGCCTTAAAAAGAAAACTCTTAATACTACTATCAGTGAATTACTACCATCCAATGTTTCAAGTTACGCTATGGTTCCTGACTCCTCCTCCCCATCCACACATCCACACACAGCCCAAAGCACATTGGTGACCACACCTGTGGCCAGCCCCAATCTTTGTACAGCCTCCCAGAGATGCCACGTACCCTAATATCCTTTTCCCAATTGTCACCTGTTCCAGATCTTGACTTTTACATAACACAACTTTCCCAAGCAGACACACATCAACTCCTATTTCCTTCTCTTTTATATCCTGCTCTGTTACCTCAGAAAAACCTGTGTTTCCATCATTTGAGAATCACAAGGTACCTTTAACCAGGACCTATAAACCCATGAGTGCCAATGATGTACTTACATCCAGACCAAAGGAAGCTATGAGTTCTACAGGGAACCCCATGTACAGATCAGCACTGTCCATCCCTCAGGTCCACAAAAGGGGCCAGAAATCCCTATCACTTTTCTCAGTGGGTCTTGTTTGTTCCCTGGAGAAGTGAGTCCTTTACAGCCTTCTCCCTCAGACAGTCCTCAAGAAAGAAAGTTCAATTTTGGTCTGTTTTCCTCACAGTTACAATTCAAGAACTTAGGGACATGCCTGGCCCTCAGCAGTCACTAACTCCTTGTTGCACTACTTAACCAGAACACTCTCTCAAGCCTAGTCTAAACATCAGCATCTTCAGCAATTCTCCACCACTATCTTCATGACCAGTTATTATTTCTTCCAAATTCCTGGTTCAGTACTTACAACAGCCTAATTATGCAACGTATGGAAAAATTGAAGACAATTTTCAGTACCCACCAAGTGTCAGGCAGTGGTAACGTAGTTACGGAAAAACTCTCTGTCTTCCTAAAAAGAGTATGATTCTGGGCGACAGATCAGTGAGGTGCTGGTATATTTCCCACACTGTACTTTAAAAACATATGGTCCAACATTCACTCAGTCAGCATCTAGGTACAACAAACAGTATCTACCAAATGCCAGATTCATTCCACTAAGCATTCAAACCTAGTCAGCCAGGCTGGCAGACAGAGAGACTGCCTAGCTCAGGACCAGAACCACTGGAAAACATTTTCACGTTTTAGAAACTAGCATACATGTCAAATGACTGTGGAGGGCCAATGAAGCTGAACTCCTACTTAAAATAGAATAAAACATTCATTTTACAAATCTTGGGGAGTTGAGGTTTTCCTATTTAAAGCTGACAAATGTTTTGCTATATGCAAAATTGTTCGGACCCTAAACTTTTGCTCAACTCTTAAAATGTCAGGCAATATTTAAGAAAAATCATAATAGCTGACAAACTAGCTCAGGACACACATTCTATTCCTTTGGCCATCACACAATTCCAGTCTCACTTGAGTGTGGAAACGAAAACTTGGGAGACTACAGATGAAAATTCTCAAATCTTAGCAACTAGATTCAATTTCCCAGACCCAGGTGACAACTGAGCAGAGTAGCTAGGAAGGGCCACATTGGCAAAATGGATTCATTTAAATCTAATTCCTTTTCCCAGATCTTACCTATATTTCAGTAGAGGGGCTAATTAGCAACAATATACCCCAGAGGAACAAAAAGGAGGAGGAAAGGGACATAGAAGAGGAGGATCTATGAATCACCAACTTCATAACTGGCCTCTTTTTAAAAATAGAGGTCACTATGACGTAGTACTTATTTTTCAAATAATTTTCTCATAGCTTTTGATATCTGAAACCTCAGTGAAAATGCTACGCTCTGACCTAGATCAGTAAGCTACAATTAACATCAGAAGAACTATATTAGTAGAATAAAAGTTGATAAGCTACTGTCGGAAAGAGAGAAATAAATCTTGTCAAAACAAAGCAAAGTTTCTGTCAATCTTCAAAAGAATGGTTTGGGGGGACAGAGGAAGTACCCAACACATTCAGATACTCTGGGATTGCAGACATAGGCATGATGTGGTTATAATTAATTTTATCCACGTTTTCAGTTCCTGTCATATCAGATTACGAGGACTCATGATTTTTTTTTTTTTGCCTATTTTTAATATATCTGATATTATTAAACAGGAAGGAAATGGTTAGAGGTACTCAAATATATGCACACTAATGTTTTGTTTGGGACTTTCCTAAAGCTACTCCCTCCCTTGATTCAAAACTCTTCCCTGAATTGTTGATAAACACGCTACACATTTGGCAAATGTTGGTGCTGAGCACCAACTCAAAGGATGGGGCCATGAAATGAGTAGCAAGTCTACTCTCAAACTCACTCACTGAAGCTCACGACCTTTAGTAGGAAACCGTGGCATAAACCAGTAACTGCGGCAAGAAAAGGCCTTAGACCAAGATCCTTCAGGAAGGGGTAAACTTTCTAAACAAAAGAGAGACACAGCGGAAGGCACACTTGAACTCAGCCATAAAATACTTCCGGTGCTCTCTTTCATCATTTCAATGTACTGATTTTACAAAGTGTATGAAATTTTACTTAAGCTAGCAATCCACTCATAACTTTTTATAGTTAAGAGCTGCCCTAAATACCTTCTGTTGTTATTTTAAAAAAATAATATTTCCCAAGTCACCAAAAAAAAAGGGGGGGGGGTGGCTGAAGATTCCTTCTTCGTCTGGCAAGTAACTGTAAATCCTACCGTAGGGTGGTTCGAGAGCAGGGGAATGGGGCTCTTTTCTTAGAAAAGAGACATTAATTAACAATCCACCTGAAAGGAGCCAGTGAATTAGATCGAACTGGGTGGCATGGGGTTTTGTTGTGCACTTGATAATGCAAAGATGCCTTCCCCGAGTCCATCTAACTAACAAAGCATGGTGGGAAGCAGGCTTTGAAGGCACAATAACATTCCTCCAGCGGGTTTCAAGCTGGAGGCTAAAAGCACCCGCCATTCATTTTCCCTTCTCCAGACACATTCTTCACTCAGTTCAAAGGCCTGAGAAACAACAAGCCCGCACGCTTTCTGGAGGTCGTCCCTTGTAAGGACTTGAGAGGGACCAAAGGCTCGGGCTGCAAAATATTTTTAAAGACCGAGTTTTAGGAATGTAACCTTTTTTATTGGACTGTCAGTTCCACAAACTAACCTTCCTCCTCCCTCCTCTCCACACACAGGGAGGGGAGGGTGGGGGAGGAATTTAGGCAAAAGGAAAAGTTTTAATTCCACGTGTCCTTGCAGTGACTTCCAGGATACCCTATTAGTGGAAGCAAAATATTTTCTAAACTTAATTCATTACCCACTCTTTTAAAAATGTAATATTAATATCCTTTAATTTAACCAGAGGGAATGGGATCTGCTTTGAAAGGGAGTTATTGTTTAGCCTTGGTTCAAAGAGTGTGCTGGAATTGGGAAGGGGGGCACATGGGCATGGGGGGGGGGTCAAAGGAACGAAGCTGCCAAGAGCACAATGTAAAAATACCACTGCATAAAACTTCAGGGCTCTCCCACCTGCCCTCCACCACGACAGGTTTGGTACAGTGTCCTGTTCTGATGTGTTCTGTAACTCAAGAATATTTAAAGCATTTGAGATTCTGGTAAAAGAAAACCGTACATACTGAATGAACGAAGAGCTGGGTAGAAAGTTAACAAAAGCAGAGCCTTTGCTTTGAGAGGGATGTGGCAAACCATCTGCATTTTGCTTTCTAATAACCAGCCTTGTCAAAATCTAGATACGTGTTCAGGTGGGAGAAGCCCCTTTGAACTATTTCAAAGTCTTTGACTCCCTCTCAGCCTTCGTTTTCTGCCTCTCCCCACAAAAAGTCTAGTTCTTTCAGCCAGTTCTCCTCTGGCCTTGCTCCTTACATGAGTGAGGGACAGCCGGCCAGTCCCCCTCAGTGAGGGGTAACAGCATCGGTAAAGGGACCGTGGGTAAGGGACCGCTGGCTCTGAGTTATGTTCCCTTCTTGGGACCTATGTGAGCCACCTGAGGACTGTTGGTATAATCTTCCGTAGTAGGTGTCTGGGACAAACATTATAAACATTTTTTTCACAAAGCACCAGTGACACTAAAAATAGACAACAGCCTCTGTGACCAGAAACCTCACTGTTTATGTTTTTCTTAGAGGTAAGCTTTTGCCTTTTGCTCATCCAATAAGAGGTCTTCTCAAGAGCGAGATCTTAACTGCTAAGGAGATGCCATCCCAAGACCTGAATCTATACTGGTCCACAGAACGTGAGATATAAAAACATTGGTTTCCCCTTCATAAACCTGAATGATGGAACTGTGTTGTTTAGACTTTTCTCAAATCATGGCCTGCCCCTACAGTTAAAGGGCCGCCCATGGTTCTGCTTCACACCACTTCCTCCTCATCCTACATTTTGCAGTAGCCCATTCCTTTGTTTATTTTTTGCCCTCTAGAACAGTTCCAGGAGGACAGGGACACGCCTCTTTCAGTCTCCGCTGCTTTGCTCATGGTATACATTCAATAAATATGTATTGAAGGAAATGTTAAGTGTTCACATTCTTTGCAAAAAAAAAAAAATTTGATGGAAAAGTGATACTATCCTATCACGAAAGAAATTACTCATATTTCATCTAAAGCAAAGAGTTTGTTAAAACATCTAAGAATAATTTTATTCTAAATGTTCAACATGCAACTGATAAATATTAATCATCACAAAATAACTATATTTGTAAATGCACTTATATACAGTCGTAAATCAGAAAAAAGTCCTCCATGAAGAAGCAGTGACTCAATTTCCCCCTTGAAACTGGTTGTTACTGTGTGACTTTCGTTGAAGAGTAGCAAATCAGAAGCTCGAAAGCAAGGTGGTGCCCATGGCTCAATGGGTAGGGCACTGGCCACATATGCGAGGCTGGCGGGTTTGAACCCAGCCCAGGCCTGCTAAACAACAAGGACAACTGCAACCAAAAAAAGCCAGGCGTTATGACAGGCACCTGTAGTCCCAGCTACTTGGGAGGCTGAAGCAAGAGAATCACTTAAGCCCAAAAGTTTGAGGGTGCTGTGAGCTGTGATATCACAGCACTCTACTGAGGGTGACATAGTGAGACTCGGTCTCAAAAAAAAAAGGAAGTAGAGGCCTGAAAAGTACTTATGCATTCATGCCCCCCCTCCCAATACCTTGCTGCTGGGAACCTATCCAATATCATGTGAAGTCTGGGTTAGCCTGCTGGGGACATGTGGCCCAGTCAGTACCAAGCACCAACTTCCAGCCAGAATCATTGACCACACATTTTTAGGAAGGGCATTCTAAATTATCAGCCCCCAGCCAACCCTCTGGTTGACTAAATAATATGCGTTTACCTAAGTGAGACAAGCAGAAGAACCACCCAACTAAAACCAGCCTAATCATCAACACACAGAATTACAATTTCATAAATGATTGATGCTTCCAAGTATTTAGTTTGGGGGTGGTTTGCTACACCTCAAATGTTAAATGACATATATGCCTACAATACTAGAGAGCTTCATATATAAAACCTTTTTATTCTTAAAGTTCCTTCATGTTGATGAATTTCATTCCTCTTTACTCTAGATACTAATCAGGAAGAAAACCAACACTATTACTCTGTGTATTAGCATATTCTTTCTTTCTTTCTTTTTTTGTAGTTTTTGGACGGGCCAAGTTTGAACCCACCACCTCAGGTATATGGGGCCAGCACCCTACTCCTTTGAGCCACAGGCAACGCCCTGTATTAGCATATTCTTATTGTTAAGTCACAAAAGAACCATCAAACACTGATAACTCTGATTCAAATGTTATCTGTTATCATAATCTTGAAAGTTTCTATTTTGTAACAAGAGCTACCCCCTGCTGTTTATACTCTTTCTGGACTACAATCAGAAAGAGTAACAGGGATCATTCCCAAATGTTTTTGACCACTGGAGAAAGTAGAAATTCAATACACATTCTCCTTTGGAGGTAGGATGCTCTAAATTCCACTCCTGTCCTGTGTTAGTAAGTGTGGAGCAAATGAGTGAAAGATCACTAGTATAAAGACATTTCTTTAATTATTTGTATGTTGTATGTAATTTTGTGTCTAAATTAATGACTACTCCAATAAAAAGCACTGATTGTTTTGAACTCTCAAAAATGTAAGACACTGCTGTCCAAAAAGTCTTCAAAAGGATCCTTAATCTTTATATTTAATCCTACCACACTATACTAAGAACCATAAGAGCTTTCATTCAGTCTGGGGTGGTGAGTGCCTGAGTACTACCTTGACAATGACAGGGGGGAAAAAGTAATAATAAACATTTTACATGGTAATGTTTGAAAACTTAGATCTTAAATCTTTCTCTTTCTAATTAGCACAAACTTGGAAAAGTAGATCATTTCTTAGCCAATGCTTTTCCCCTTTCACTGAGTTCTATGAGGTTAATCGCTAGCAACTTTTTGAACCTGAGGATTCAAAAGAGGCATGGAAATTTACGAGCAGTCTACCTTTGGAAAGATAAACAAGAACCAAGTCCTGATAGTGGCCTCTGAGAAGCTGGGGACAAGGGAGGGGGGGAGTGCCTGGTTTTTTTGCTCTGTATCTTTTTTTTTTTTTAACCACTTGTAACTTTTAGCATGTGTAGATTTTATCTATATCAAACACACATGGGAAAAAAAATACAATTAGACCTAGCAAGCTATTATAAAACTTGGTGGTCATCATCAAAACAGAAAAATAGCAAGTGTGCTTACAAAGGAGCAATGACAACATCTCACAGGACATTGTACTTGCAGCCAGAAGCGAGCATAGAAGCCAAAGTTCAAAGCGTAACAGCCTTTCCCTATTAAAAATAAAAACCACCCACCCAAAGGGGGGAAAAACCTCCTTGTATAAAACCTAAGACAACAAGACTTCAGAATTTTTATTTGTGGCCCCCACTCTCATGCTATGTTCTCTATCACTGACCCTGACCCGCCCAAATCAAGTTGCCACCAACCTCTATTCATGTAATACCTGGGCCCCTCGGCTGGGCTGCTTCACTTGTACTAAAGATCCAAAGCAAAGACATCTTTTTTGCTGCCTGGTGGTATTATGTCCTTCCACATGCATTTCAACAGCCTTATCAATACTTAGTATGGTGGAGTTATTATCAGTCTAGAAGCCAAGGGTAGGATAATTAAGACAAATAACAAATCTTCAAGGTAGACAGGCATTTCTGCCCTTCAAGTTTATAAAAAAAAAAAAAAAGCCAAATTTCATGGGTTACAAGTTCTGAATCAAGACTTTCCCCCCCATTAGTTGTACTCTAAGAAATCTGGAAACTACTTTAGTGATATCTTTTCTCCCATTTTTTTCATTTCCATGTATTCACCTTCATCATCTTTCAATAAAAAGTGTATTATTTGGAATATAATATGTACCCAGGGGTGTTTACAGAAGAAAAGGAAGGAAGGAAGGCGAGAGGGAGAACAAGGAAAAGTGGTTTGGGCCCTGTTTGGTCAAACACAGATGATTTATGTTGGGCTGGAGACACCAATGACTTCTTATCTTCTGATTATTCTCACAACCCTAAAACTCAAGGGTAAGTATCATTACTTTTCATGTCCATAAAGCCCTACAAATGATTTAAAAGTGAAGAGTGAGGGGTGATCACTGAGGAAGATCAGATGACTGACAGTTGACTACACAATGACCACTGGATAGTCTACTGGACTTCAACTAACTGCTGTTATTTTTATATTCAACAAATGTCTTTTTAAAAAAATTCTACCTATCTCATTTAGATCGTATCTTTCCTAAAAGTAAAACTCACAAGCCATCTGCGAAATAGTTAATTTGTTTGCCATACTACATATATGGGGGGGTGGCGGCGGAGGGGAGAAATGGGGAAATAATGCCTCTTTGATCATTTCAATAATTGTAACAAAAGTTCTCAAGATTAAGTGATACTATTCAGCAACATGACCTAAATATGTCAAGGAGGATCAGAGAACTCACATCAAAGTATTCTTTGGCCAACAACAAAAATGGAGCGGGGGAAGGGAATACGTATGTTTATATAGTTTTTTTTTTTTTTTTAAACATGGAATGCTAAAAAAGAAAAAAAAAGAAGAACCATGAATGCAACAAAACTCAGCTAACTCAGTAAAATATCAGGGTAGGGCAATAAAACCACAGAATCTCCTCTCTGCTTCAAGACAGACAACAACGAAAATTGTAGTTTGACTCTCCCATTCTACTCTACTGCCACAAGAATGAAAATACAGAAAGAGGGTTAAAAAAGTTGCCTTTTCTACAAAACCACATCTTTTTTAAAAGCTCTATTATTCAGAGACTACTGACTCATTGAAGAAGCACAAATAACATTTGCCCAACCAAATTTACTTTAACAAATAGATTATAGCACAGCCTGCAGTAAGAACATTATTCAAATGGAAAATGTTCCTTTTACCATAGATGATAGTACCTTATACTTATCTAATCCATCTTCCCCATTTTCCATGAATTAAGAATGACAAGAGATACGACCATTTCCACAATATAAGAATAGAAGTACAGAAATGATACTTACTAGCCTATCATTTTAAAAAGCGTTACAATAACTTTTAGTAACTATTTCACATTAGTTGGAAATTAGTATACCATTATTATACCATACGAACATTAAATGTAATTCTGTTAAAATTCAGTATGATTACACCGATTGAACATGTTTCAATAACATTTTAAAAAGAGCTTTTAAAATCTGCCACACAGCTATCAATTCATAAGGTAATGAAATAATAAATCAATTACGTAATTATAAACGTGATAGAGTATCACTTTAAATGCAAAAGAAGAATTAGTATGAAAAAAGTTACAGACATTTTAGTGTGAAACTGACTTCAAACTGAATTCACAAGAAGCTATTTTCCTTGAATACAATTTCCAGTAACTCTGTAACATAAGGAAATAATTGAGGAAATGGTTTTTTTAGAAAAACAAAACAAAACAAAACCTTAGAATTGTGAAGTGTTCCATTATGCTAAATTATGAACCCATCAAAATAAAAGGAACCATTTATATACTATTCAGCTGAGAAATCTGATTATAGCGGAGGATTAGAAAAGAATAAGTCAATAAAGTTCTGAATTAGTCAATAGACTATCCTAATTATTTATGAAATCCAAATGGAGGTGCAAAAAGGGTCAGAGCTTCTGAATATATGGGCAACTCAACAGCCAAGATAATACTGAGTCAGTAAAGTGCTGTACAGCTCAACCAACTAACTGAAAATCCTAATTTATAAAGAGGCTGGACAATACTAATTTTGCCAGCAAGAGAAGTATTGAGTTGTTTTACACACCTAATAGAGAATATAAAACTAAACAAAAAATTGTGAAAGACTTTCTACAGGCCCCAATTGGCGTCTCAGATTTCCACAAACAGACCACCCACAAGAAGGGAGGATTTCTCACAGAATAACTAGAATCATGTCATAGATATGCACTAGTTAAAGCTTCACCTATACTGGGGGTGCAGTAGGATATTTCTGACAGTTGACCTTAGGATGCAAAATGACTTGCATTCCCACACATTTTATTTTTGTATGTATGTATGTATTTACTTATTTATTTTTTGAGACAGGGTCTTTGCTCTGTTGCCCAGGCTAGAGTGCAGTGATATCATCATAGCTCACAACAACCTCAAACTCCTGGGCTCAAGCGATGCTCCTGCCTTAGCCTCCCAAGTAGGTGGGACAACAGGCCCTCACCACACCTGGCTAATTTTTCCATTTTTTATAGCGCTGAAGTCTTGCCCTGGCTCAGGTTGGTCTTAAACTCTTGCCCTCGAGGGATCGTCTCCCCTGTCCTCCCAAAGCATTAGTATTACAGGCTTGAGCCACTGTACCTGGTCAGATTTTATTTTTGAAAGGGGGTGAGAAGAGGAAAAGGAAGCTAATTCAGTCTAGAGATATTACCAAAACTTAAGACTAGTGTAATCAGGAGGGTTTGTCTTCAGTTTGTTGTACCTTAAAAATGCCCTCTCCAAACAAGAAAGTTTGAAGTCAGGCCTGAATCAAACTGAATGTTTTCCTTCCAGGTCCCAGTCTGATCTGAAAGCAAAAACTGGACAGAACAGGACATCCAAATGCTTTAAACTCTGTCAACAGTTCCTTAAAAAAAAAAAAATTCTCATTATAACTGACCCATTAAAGAATATCAGTCATTTTCTCCAAAACATGCCTATATTTAGAGCTGCAAAGGAGGTTAGAATAATTTAGAACAAAAGCCTCAAGTTACTGATGAAGAAATAGGTCCACAGGATTTAAGTGACTTTCCCAAGGTCACTCAGCTAGTAAAGGGCACAAGCTGTGTTAGAGCTCAAGACCTCTCTGGCTCCCAGGAACTGTTTTTTCCATTACATCATTCAAGAAAGTACAAAGATATTTTCCAGGAACTTTGATAAACCAAAACAAAACAAAAAAAAAGTGAGAGAGAAAGGAAGGAAGGAAGGGAGGGAGGGAGGGAGGGAAGGGGCATGCCCTTTTGGATCAGAGAATCTCTTCCTGTAAGGTAATACTGAAGATAGTATTTATTTAGGGGGCACTCAGATAAATGACTATAATAAATGGAGTTAATTCTGCATTCATTTTCTAAAATAAAAAGCTACCCAAACAATGCCAGAAATTAAAAAGATTATTACGTGCTTTAAGTTTTCCGAAACAACAGGTCAGCAGCAGTACTGGGGCATAGCATTTATACCCTCTGTAGTACATTTTCACTTAGGATGTTTCAATCTGCACTACAGGGAAAGCGCTCCCTTGGAGGCTTATGCTTCAGTGATAAGATGAGGGATCCCCCTAAGTAAGAGGGAAGCTGACTGGTGAGAAAGGCTTATTTGGAAGGGAGAAGGTGAAAATACCTCCATGCCATTTCTGTCTTGTTTTCCTTTATTTTAGAAAGGACAAATGTAAACACATCTTCCAACCCATATAGTAATGCTTCACACACAATTTTGCTTATGAGAAGGTGCACAACACAAGCCTAGCAGCTTTCAAAATCTGTTTGCCTAGCCTGACCTGAGGGGTGGTCACTTAGGTTGTCAATAGTTAAAAAAAAAAAAAAAATCAATCAACCAATCAATCAGCGTTTGAAAACACAGTAGCATTTCCTCCAAACCTCAGTAAGGAACATAAGGCGCTCCCTACCCAAGCCCTTGTAGTCGATCTCTAAATTCTCACGATCTGCGAGCTGTAGCCCACGTTTTCCTTTCACTCTGAGCCCCCACACAGCGTAGGAGGATCAGTTTTCCTGGATCTCATGGAGCTAAGGTGCTTTGCAAACCACAGGTGCTCAATAAAACGTATAGATCCTAAGGCACTTTCAAGCCAAATGAGCCCGAAACAATGCCAGACACAGCACTGTATTTTCTCCTCCCTCCCATTAGTAAGAGATGTAAATATAGGAACCCCGAGCCCACCCCACCAATCCAGCAACCACGTGCGGTCGCTTCCCTCCTGCTGGCGGGTTTGGAGACAGGAAGGAGGAACATGGCCTCGTAGTAAACCGTAGTAAAGAGAGGACGGAAACAAAATGGGGCACGTCACATGGTCACAGCCTGGATTTTTCTCAATTAAAAATAAGAGGAAGTATGCGTTTCCGGCCAGCCGACCGGACTTTTTCATTCTTACGAATTCTGGTCCAAATATATGATTATGGCCGAGCGCATAACATCCCGTAGATGGGGGGGCAGTGCGGAGGGGGTATCTGGCTTAGTTCAGCGCGACCTAGAGGGAGACAGGAGGGAGTAAAGCAGCCCCGGGAAGCCAAGCTCGCCACCGCCTGGGGACCCAGGCCCGAGGACCCCGCCCCGCGCCCGCCGCAACTGGGCGGTTACTCGCGCTGATTGGCTCTGGCAGGGACCAATCAGCGCCCGCCCGTCCCGCCAGCCCCGCCCGCCCAGGGCCAGTAGCCGCAACCAGGTGCCGAAAGGGCGGGGGCTCGCTCGCCGTCGCGGGCCACGCGGCCTGTGAAGGGGCCTGACTACTCCCCGCTACCCGAGGCCGGCGGGGGCGGGAGACAAGAGGGGCTGCCTCAGCGATAGGGACTAGCAGGAAGGAGGGGGAGCCAACTGCCAAATAAAGCGGGAGGAATGCAGAAAGCCAAGGTGACCCGGAAAAGGGAAAGTGCCAGTGCAGAGAGGGTGTGCCCTAACCCAAAAGGCCACACAGCATGGGGAAGGAGGAGGGAATAGGGGAGATGGTCGTAGTGGGACAGAATCCCAGAAATCGCAAAAAATACAATGAAAGAAAGAAATGGCCGGATCTTTTTTTCTTTCTTTCTTTTTAAGAGTTGGGCATAACAAAGAATGACAAAAAGCAAAAACAGGACCTAAAAGGGATGACTCGGGTCTTTCCCGAAAGCCTGCCCTATCTACCCAGCTGTAATTTCAGAACTAAAAGACAAATTGATGCCGGTTAAAGGTGGCGGGGCTGCCCTGACCAGTCTAAGAGGCCCTTTTTTGCCTGCCTTCTTGGGCTCTCAATTCTACTTTGTAGAGAGCAGGCCACACATACCGCAGATTTCAGAAGAGAAACCCAAAAAGGCCAATGTCAGGAACATGAAATAAGAGGTGGGAAACAAAGCGAATGGGAGGGGGTAGTGTTGGAAAACTAGCGGGTCACGACTAAGTTAGAGGAGACACAGGTTGAGAGGAGAAAGGAGAAACATAAAAGGCTCCTGGAGTGGATGTTAAACAGAGGGGATCAGCAAGTCTTGGGCTCCTGAGCACAGCGCTTCACACGTGTTCTCCTTCACTAAACAATGAAAAATATGAACATAAGGAACCAGACCCGGAGAGGTTAGGAGAAAGAGCACACCCTTCTTGGGACCTCTATTCATTTCACCATGTTTCAAGCTTCACCTGAGAAATGAGAAATAGAAGCAAAGAGGACCATTGCTGAGGAAGTGAGGGTGACGATTATTTCACAAACTAACATTCATTTAGAGGAGAAGCTGTTTGTCACTCACAGGTCTGACTTCCCGGATGATAACTGACTATCAAATAACATCTTTAAACTCAACAGGGCAAAAGCAAGCAAGCAGAATTGAGGATGTAAATGTGCTGGTAGCATTTGGTGCCCAATTAAAACACAGGCACACAAACATTTACACCTTAAACGCTGTAGAAATTTCCTGCCATTCTACAGTCCAGAATTATGTATATTAAGGGTATGATTATATGATTATTCCAGAATGTTATATTTTCCCAAGGAAAACTAGGAATAGAAGAAGGCTGGGGTTTTGTTTGTTTTTTAATCTTCCACATAAGGAGAATTTTATCTTACAGCCCTTTTTAAAACTGAAAATTCTATTTGCACATCAATTTTCCACAGAGCAAACATCATTTATTCCACTTTATGATTAAGAAAGCAGGTGAGAAAAACTTACTGATTCTTAATCTTTTCTTTTATCTCTTTTAAAACCAAAATTCTAGTTCTCCTAGGTTTGTTTCTTTCCAATTCTCATTACTTTATCAATGAAGTACTTTATAGTACAAATAGTTAAAGTGTTACAGCCCAACTCCCCAAAGCATCAATTTGAAATAACCAAAATTTGTACTGTTGACACTGATATACACAATTTAAGTCTTTATTCTAGTTAATGATGAAAACATGTTGAGATAACTACTGATCAAATAAATGCTTGTCCTAACAACTACCTAAAATCCTAGTTTTTTTCAAATACCTTTACCTTGTTCCAAAATAGAGAATGATATGGGTCAAATATTAGAAACAGGATCAAGGAGACTCTGACCACATAATAAACACCTATCTATAAGAACTAAGTCACAAATTAATTTCTTATGAATGGACACATTAAAAAAATTAATATTTTTCAAAGTTCATTCTGTGAAGCACATATGAAATTCACAAGACAATCAGTTTGTCAGAATAAAGTGTTTCCAAATGCTGGAAACTTCTGCAATGCCAACTCATCACATTATTTGCTAACTATACTCTTCTCTTCTACCCACAATTATGAGCACCAGAAAACAAGCTCAACAGAACGAAGGGCAGGCTAATTTCCTATTACAATGCTTTTCATTTTCATTACAGAAGACCCAAAGCCAACTTTCAACATTTACTGAGCTATCTACTCTTGAACTTAAAGGTGAAAAACAAATATTCTAAAAGTGAAGGTTACACAATTTAGCCCTTACATTCAATGCAAAACAAAACAAGATCTCCATGTTCATTACTATGCCATCTTTTCAACATAAAAATCTTAAGTAATTTTACAGAAGATACAGTAGGCCCCAAATGATATGTATGATGACTCAGTGTAAGAGACAACTGTAAGCCAGACACCCTGGAATGAACTTCCATAACTCTTAACTAATAATGGGTCCCAGATGCATACAGAGCTTACTGCATATCCTGTATAACAGTGGCCATGCTGCGGGTCAGTGTATGAATAATATTTCACAAATTCTGGTACAGGAACAAAAAGAAAATGTCACCCATAATTATTTTCTTCAGAGATCACAGACATAGGTACTTCCCTCTAAATACGTAGGCCTAAAAAAGCTCCCTTTTCCTCCTGAATCTTTTTAGAGTAGCAGGAATAGAGATCAATTTTCTGTATACATTGCCTTGGAACTGGGAAATCACAGAACCAAAGTACACAGAGTAACTAGAAAAGATCTCGCTTAAGGGCTCCAAGAAACTACCTTAAAGGAAGAGTTTTGGCTCCTGTATTAACAATTTTTTTGTAAAATTGTCCCTTCTAGGGCCTGACCTAAATATATAGTCAAAGGAAAATTTCAATACAGAGATTGAGATTCTTACACATGGATATGAACTTTACAAACCTCAGAACTGGCATCACAGAATGTAAGTTTATAAAATCCTACCAGAGTGCTTCACTTGGGAATTCTCAAATGAAAAAGCCCTCCTGAGGCTGTTCCTACATGTTTATTTGACTCCTTGCCAGGTGTCACTGTGGGGTGAGCATCTTGCCTGCCCTGAGAATGTAAGTGCATTCTCCCTAAGGAAGCAGTGGGAAAGAGCAGGAAGGGGTGGAGGCGGAGAACAGAATTCATGCACAAGGTTAAAAGCAGTTTTGTCTCCTGACTTTGCCACCATGAAACGCACCTGCTGTGTGATGTCCAGTTGAGCTACTGGCGGGCCTCTGGCTGCTTCTGGAAACTGATGCTGGCATAGGCGCTTAAATCCTCACTGGAGCGGCGGGTGGAGCTGCTCTCACCGCTGCCCAGGGGCTGATGAGGGGATGGGGGTGGGGGAGGCTGCGCTTGAGGGGGGCGCTCCTGAGGGCGCTGCTTGAAGTCCTTGACCAAATCCAGGTCTATATAGTTAAGACCATTCTCCAAACCCCCAGCAGCCCCACACACTTGGGTTGGTTCTTTGGGGGCTCCCCCAAGCTCCCCAGGCTTCAGCCACACATTCTCAAAGGAAGCAGAACTGTGGCGTTTCACATCCTCACTGCTGCTGCCACCACTACTCCCTACTACAGCCCCTCCTCCAAAGGGCACGGTGTTGGCCGCCCGGGTGGCACTAGGTTTAGAGGAGAAGGTCTCCGAGCTATGCCTCCTCCGGCACCCTTGTGGGTCTGCACGGATCACTTTGGCACTCTGGTTGCAGCTGGGACTGAGGTTTACCCGGGTGAAGGCGCTCATACCCCCGGGTCCCTGGGGGCCCCCTAGCAGGGATGAGCGAGCAGCCAGTTCAGCTGTCCCTTGAGGTGCAGCAGGGGAAGCAGAGGCAGCTGAGGACGAGGGAGCAGCTGTGGTAGCCCGGGGTGGGCTCACCTCTGCAGCAATGCCTGTCCGCATGTCAGCATAGCTGACAGGGGCAACTGGGGAGGTGTCCACGTAGTTCTGACGAGGACAACCCATCTGCATGGTCATGTAGTCACCTCGACTGCTGGGTACTGCTCGGGTGGGCCTGCAAACACTAGCAGCCCCAGGAGGCGCTGGGCCCACTCTGCCCATCTCAACACCAGTGCTCTCCTGCCACGCTGCCCTTCGGCCTGGCCCCAGGTCCATTTTCATGTACTCCTCAGTGCCAGTCTCTTCCTCCCTGGGAATTGGTTGGAGCTGGGATGGACACCTGACTGAAGGTGAGCTGTGGGAAGCCACCGGGCCAGACAAATAGCCAGGCTGATCACTCCCAAATTCAATATTCACATATTCTCCTGGGCTCTTGGGCTCAGGGTGTAACAGGGGCTGCTGCTGCTCTCGGGCCCGAGGTAAGGTGCTGGCCTTGGGATCCCCCAGGGACAGCCTCGTGGGCCGAGCCAGGCGACTGTTGGTCTGTGCAGCTGTGTCCACTTTTCGAGGCAGATGGGGCTGCAAGACTTGATGGTGGGCATGTGGGAGTCCTGGCTCCTGCCTAGCCCCACAGTATCCCCCACCCAGGCTGTCGCTGCTGGTGGAAGAAGAAGAATCTTCTGCTGCTGCAGCGTAGAGAAGGCGGCCAGAGCTGGAGGAAAGGCGGAGGTGCTGGTGCCGGGCACCCTCCTCTAACTCCCCAGGGCGCTGGGTGTGCTTAAATGACCTTGGCAATGAGTAGTAGGAGAGGACTGGCTTGTGCTGGGGGTACTCAGGGCCATAGTAGCAGCTGGAGGGGCTGCTGGTGTTGGAGTCCCCCACTGGCGACATGTTCATGTAGTCCCCTGTGCAAGGCAAAAGCTTGCCACTGCTGCTTTCCCCAGGGGGTTTGGGGTGGGGCAGGGCTTGAGAGTGGTGGCCTCCAACACCATTTGTCCAAAGCTTCCCATAGCTGCTCCCAGAGGGGGCAGCACTGCTGCTGCTGCTGCTGCTGGGCCCACCTCCAAGGTCAGGGGAGCAGCTGCCACTGGGTGACATCATCATGTAGCCATTGGGGTCCACTCTCTGGGGATGGCGTCTGATGGGGTTGATGATCTGCTGGGGGGCAGACACGCTCTTGGGGCTCATGGGCATATAGTCCCCACTGCCCTTTCTGCTGCCAGGCACTGGGGCCACCCCTGGAGACATGGGCATATAGCCATCGTCAGTGTGGAGGCTGGAGGTGTCGGGGCGGTGATGGCCCCCTTGACGCTCCAAGGGGTGCATTTCCAGACCCTCCTCAGGGTAAGAGTGGGTGGGCACAAAGGCGGAGTGCCGGTGGCCCGGCAGGCGGCCTCCACTGCCACCTCCTGGTGGGTAGGCGGGCATCATCTCCGTATACTCCTCAATGGAAGCCACCGATGACTGGGACGGGGTCTTCTGGTGGGAAATGGTGGGGGATGTGCCTGCCGAGTGAGTTCTCTTTCGGAACCGATTATCCAGATCTGCAGCGCAGGCTGCTTCATCCCCAGCCAAGGCTGGACTGGTGCCCAAGCCAGCTCCCGGAATGCAGCGGTGGCCATTGCCACCCCGGGACAAAATGTAGTGGCCATTGGGGGCAGTCAGGGTGGAGGTCCCCTTGCCACCCATGCAGATATAGTTGCTCAGCTCCTCCTCACCACGGGCTGGTGGGGTGTGGCCTAGGGAATCTGGAGTGACACTGCGGAAGGAACTTCGGAAATCGCAGGGACTAGACCCATACTCATCCGAGGAGATGAAACCGCCATCACTGGGGGAACCAGACACAGAAGCGCTAGACCGCCGCGGGAAGAGACAGTCCGAGGTGGAGCCATGGCCACTGGTGCTGCTGGACGACAGACTGACCGGGCTGGTGGCTGAAGGCGAGCATCGAGAGGAAGGCATGGGGATGGAGCGACTGTGGTTGAGTGGGGGGTGCAGCCGGGCGCTGCCCCGATGCCGGTGGGCATGTGTCCTGTTGGTGCTCGGGCTCACAGGGCTACCATCCACAGAGGCCGGGCGGGACATCGTGCCTTCTCCGTCGCTAGAGGCGCGGACACGAAAGGAACCTGGCTTCCCACCCACTATGCTGGCAGGGGAAGTGGCGGTGATGCTCTCTGTGCGTGACCGGCGGGTCAGCCCCACCTGGCTGGGTGGGGGGTTGTTGAGATGGTGCCTGCGCAGGGGGACGCTGATGGGGTTGGAGCAGTTGGATGAGGACTGGCTCTTGCTGCGAGGGCGGAACTCATCACTCATAGCCCGCATGGCCTCCAGGATGGTCTCATGCATATTCTGGGCCACCACCGAGTCATCCACCTGCATCCAGAATTCCCCAGGCCCTGTCACAGCGGAACGGCCCACCTCGATGAAGAAGAAGTTCTCCGAGTGGCCGCAGCGCCTGATGTTCATCAGCTGCAGCACCACGGCAGCGGCCTCCGAGTTCAGCTTCACGAAGCTGATGGTCTTGCTGGTCAGGCAGAGGCGGTAGATGCCAATTAGGTTCTTTGTCTGACCCAGGCCCTTGGGCTTCAGGATCACCTGCCAGACCTCTTTGAAGGCAGGTCCTGGGGGCACATCCCCATAGCTCAAGTCCTCCCCAGCCTCGCCCAGGGCTGAGCTGCTGCTGCAGCTGCCCCCACCGCCTCCCACTCCTGGAGCTGCAGCCGCATCGTGGTGGCCCTTGGCACGGTTGTGCAGCTGCAGGAGAGCCTGGTACCAGCTGTCTTGCTCGGCCTCACTGTCGGCTGCGATGGCGAAGTGTTCGTCCCGGGTGTAGAGAGCCACCAGGTGCTTGTTCTTGGAGTCAGCCCGCTTGTTGATGTTGAAGCAGCTCTCAAGGGGGATCGAGCGTTTGGGGGCGCTCGACTTGTGCCGCCACTTCTTCTCGTTCTCGTAGTACTCCAGGCGCGCCGGGCCCCCAGCCTCGCTGGCCGCTCGCAGCACGAAAAAGCGCTTGTGCATGCTCTTGGGTTTGCGCAGGTAGCCAACCTTGCGCACGTCCGAGAAGCCGTCGGTCTCCGGAGGGCTCGCCATGCTGCCGCAGCCACCGCCACCGAGCAGAGGGAGGCGCCGAAAAACAACTGGGTGGGGGGAGGAGGCTCCTCGCCGCGGCCCCGCACATGCAAACAGGGCTGGAAGCGGCAGAAACCCGGACCCGAAATCCACGCGGCTCCGGCGCCGGAGAAGGGCGCAGCAGCTGCGCGGAGGAGATAGCCCGAGCGGAGTTCACGGGCGTTTCACGCCCAGGGGGGAGGCAGTGCGTCCCGGGTGAGTGCAGCCGCGATCCTCCGAGAACCAAGACTCCTCTGAGCCACCGCGCCAGGGAAGGAGCAAAGATGCATCTCTCGCTGCCCCGGCTGGAGTCTAGCGCAAGGCGGCGGCAGCCAGGGGTCTCTCCGCGTTGCCCCTTTAGGCGCGCGCGCCTTCCCTCCTGAGTTCCCCTCTGGAAGTAGCGATTCCCGAGGCAAATTAAATATCCTTGGGCAGAGGGAGGCGGGCTGCCAAGTCCCAACGTTGCACAGGGTTCTCCCTCCTCCTTCTTCGCCTCCTCCTCCGCCTCCTCCCACCCCCCCAGCAGTCCCCGCCGCCACCAGCAGCCCAAATACCAGCTCAATCGCGGAGACCGCGGCGCTGCGGCTGTTGCTGCTGATGTCGCCTCCCGCGGACGAGTCCTCCGCAGTCCCCATTTGGGCCCATATTGGCGGGCGGAGAAAGTGGCTTTTCCATGCGAAATGCTACTGGGCAGCCAAGGGAGCCGGTGACGGGTCGGAGGGACAGGCTCATCCCTGCCCCACGCTCCAGTCGGCAGGGGAAGAGGGGAGGAGACAAGGGCGGGAGGCGAGGGGGAAGGTTTGGGAAGGATTCGGGGAAGACGCCTGTTCCCCGGGAGGCGCTCCCGCTGCAGTTACTTCTCCCCTCCTCCTCCTCCTCCTCGGAGAGTTGCCGAGAGCCCCAACCAAAACAAGCGGCGGCGTCTGGCTCTGCGCGCCGGCCCCCTCCGACCGCGCCGCCGTCTCACTCGGAGGAGAAAAACACGTGACAGAGCCTCAGCGTTCGGCAGCCGGGTCGCAGCCGCCGGGAGGCTCCCGCCCGGGTCTCTACATTCCGGGCCGAGCCCGCCCCGCACCCGCCCCTCTCCGCCCCCCGGCCGTGCCGCAGCGGCTCCCGAGCCCGGCCCGGAGCAGCGCTAGGACAGCGCCCCTGCGCGGCCGCTCGCCGGGACGCAGCGCCTCCCGCCTGCGCGCCACCCAGGGCGCCCCCGGCCCGCAGGAATCCCCGCGGCGGGCGCGGGCGGGGTGTTTGGGTGGCTACCCAAAAGCACGAGGGGAGTCTGGGAAAACGGGAGGGGGACGAGCTCAGAAAGACGCAGGAGTGAGGGTGGGGGGCGGTGGGGGGGCACTGCGGCGGCCGAGCCCCGAGTGGGAGGGCCGCGGGAGGAAGGGGCGCGGGAGCTGGCTGGATCTTACCTAGCAGGTAAGATCGACCCCTGGGAGGGAGGTTTCTAGTCAAGGCTTTTTCTCCCAGGAAATAAAAAAGCTGGATTTCGGTTTCTGGGTGATAGGCCACAGTGAGGAGACCTATATTTTGACAAGGAAGGGACAGCCTTCCACCTTGGAATCCGCGGATTTGCTGCCATGAGGTACTTAAACGAGCAGAGGGGCACCCAAGGGCAGCGATTGTGGGGAGTTATAGTCACTCCACAAGAAGAAAAGAGATCCCTGTAAAGCGTCTCACATCGGGCTCAGTGGGATTAGCTGGTGATCAATTGGAGAGAAAATATAAATATCAGTTTCTCCCCGTCCTCTTTTCCACATGAGAGAGGGGGCATTCACACCTGAGGGATGCGAGGAGGAGTGTGAGTTGCTCCTTATCACATTCCGAATCTGTGATTTTTAAAAGATGTTAGGAACCTACAGAAGGTTCATAAGGCCAAAACTCTACTGTGCAAATATTGGCTGAAATGTTTGTTTCACACACAGCTTCCACGCCCATTGAACCACCCTATAAATTTTTAACCTTGACCACAAGGATAATTGGGAGAAAACAAGGATGGTGCCAGCTCAACTGTACAGAAAAATGGGTACTTCATGAGTAGGTCAGGTCAGCAGCCTGGGTCTACTTGTGGTATCAGTCTCACCACAAGCAAACGCTCCCCAAAGTTTTTTGGTTTTTTTTTTTTTTTTAAAGCTGTCCTACAAACAGTTTGTCCCTGCTTGCTCAGCTGGCATTAAAGATCTACAAAGATGACGTTTGACGGTCTGTTTAATACGGTCTGATTTTTCCACTTTATTCCTGGTGGGTGTGGGGTTTCCGCCCCCTTTAGTCTACGCCGGGGACCCTCCTCAGCCACCAGCTCCGTAGCACTGCGGGATGCTGCAGGGAAACACTGCAGTCGAGTCGCTGGGCATGCTCCTTGGCCGGGACGCGCCTCGGCCTAATGCAGGATGAGGGGCGGGGCGAGTTTCCTGGGGAAGCCTGCTGATTGGTCAGAATACTTGTCTTTCAAGCCTTGCACTGCAGGAGCCGAGGGGGGAGAGGGTGAGGGTACCAAGGTAGGTTGCAAAGCGTAGTAGGAAAAAAAAAAAAAAAAAAGGAGGAGGAAAGAGAATAAGAAGCATAGGCGCCATTCAGAGGCGTGCGATACGTGAATTAGGGGATCCAGCATCTGCAGAGGGGCTACACCCCACCGAAGCCTGGGCGCTTCTCATTTCTCAACTTACCTTCTTGTGCTGTCATCATGAAGCTTCATCTAACCCGGATAATCTATAATTTGAGTACGCACTTTGAATTGAAAACCCTCTCTTCTTTTCTTCTGACAGCTTGGTGATGTGAGCACACGTGCCCACTACAACAAAGCTATAAATAGCAAATATTTGGCAATGGTAACGAGACAGCAATAACAGCGACTGAAATTCGGGCAGTATAGAGTGCTGTATAGGGGGACGGGATAGGGGGATGCGGAATAGAGAAGCCTGAAGTTAGCGGAAAAGTGTAACTCTGCCTGTTTTTACCCTAGGCCAGAAAAAAAGAAAGCTGAAAGGGTTGTTTACTGGTAACACTGTCTTCTAGATAAAGGCCAAAAGGGCTTTTTACAGGTTTGATGTTTGGCGCTGGCATGAGGGTGAGGGAGCGTTTTACATTTTGTAACAAAACGATTCAAATCCATAGATTTTTACTGCTCTAATGACCCCATCTATTACCCCCTCACCCCCTGATAAAAGCTAAAAAGAGAACTGCACCGCTATGGGAAACAAAATAATCTTTTCTGGAAAGGAGGGCTGGAAGATTATTTCATTTGCAAATATTTTACAATAATATTCACAGAAAGGTTAGGATTTTGATCATATAATAACAATTGTTATTATAAAGCCTTTGCTAAAAAATGTACTTCTCAGTGGCAAGAGATTTATGCTTTTAAACATATAGCTTTAGTTACTAAAATATTCGATAGAAATTGTGAAATAAACCAGATTGCTGTGATGCACTCTGCTCAGACTGATGGGTTTCCAAGGAAGATACCCACTGATCATAGGATGTTAATGCCATTTTTCCTGCTTCCTGATATTTCACTGCCAGTGTTCAAAGTGGTTAATAATTTTAGTTATACTATACTATACTATTGTTCTCTACTTTTTTTTTTTATTAATGGATTGAGATAACTGAAAGTGCAAATTTACATTTTGGTTCACATAATACACAGAATAGAAAGAGACGGCTTTTATGGAATCTGAATTAATACTGAGCAGGTATGAGTATTATCCTGTCACCTAATGCTAAATTAGTCTTGTGGTGTATTATAATGAAATACACTGTGTGAAAAATTTACTCCTCACCAAAAATTCACAGAACTGAAAAGCAACCTATTACCAAAATATGTTGCTCAATGCTGCCATCTAAGGGACAACTGGAGCCAATTTCTGTAGTATGATAAAGTGCATTTTTAAAGAGGGCTGAAATGATTAGCAATTTGGTATCATCAATACAGTAAGGATTAAAAGAGTCAAAATTTTAAGTACAATTGGTGCCCTTATGGGTAACATGTCTACAGTCATTTTAAAATGGAATAAGTTTTCTGTGTATGACATTGTCATAGGAGCTTTTACAATTGGACTCAGCAAAAAGACCACGTTTAAGGACCTAAGAGGCCAGGCCAAAGGTTCCCCACCACTGATTTATAATTTATTACATATGTCCCTAAAGTGGTTGAATGGGGTAAAAGTGCAACTAATAATGTGAAAATTATAAAGAATTTCTTATGTGAAATGGATGTTTTCATTAAGATGAATGAGTTATTCCTAAAGGAGCTGTTTAAATATTGACACCTCTTAGAATTAATTTAGGCACTTTAGAACAATGCTTGAAGGAAAATCAAAACTAGTGGGTTTTATCATTTTAAGTTCTATTTTTATCTTAAGATAGCTCAGTAGTAACAACTATTTGAATGTCAACTCTGCAAGACAGTCTGAAGTACATAAAAAGAGATGGTTTCTCACAGCTCAAATGGGGTCATAACAGAGACAGTACAAAATAAAGATAATTGACGACTGAAGTTCTGTATGTGTTAAGTGTCAAATAAGTGGTATTTGCTTAGAGCAGATGGACATCGTGGTAGATAAAATAACTAAATAAATCTTTACGGAGGAGAGGGTGTTAAGCTTAGTCTTGAAGGATGGTTGTAACTCAGATAAGTAATGGGCAGTTTATTTCCTATTCAAGTTTTGTAGAGCATTTCAAAGAGATCTAGGTGAGGCATTGGGTGAGGCCCTGAGGATGTAGCTATCTAAGACATGATATGCCCACAGGAACTTCACAGTGCAGGTGGAAGACAAGTGAAGGCAAACCCAGAGCACCATGGTCCCTTCTATAGAAAAGTAAGTGCTGGGAGAACTAGATAACCACGTGCAAAAGACTGAAACTCGACCCACGCCTCTTACCGCTTACAAAAATTGACTCAAGATGGATAAAAGACTTAAATCTAATACACGAAATGACAAAAATCTTAGAAGAAAGTGTGGGGGAAACTCTTGATGATGTTGGACTGGGGAAAGATTTTATAACAAAGCCTTCAGCAGCTATCACCACGATAACAAAAATTAACAAATGGGACTTAATTAAATTGAAAGGCTTCTGCACAGCTTAGGACACAACAGATAAAGCAAAAAGACAACCTTCAGAATGGGAAAAGCTATTTGTAGGGTGTGAATCTGACAGAAGGTTGAAAACTAGAATCTATAGAGAACTCAAATTAATTGACAAAAAAAGAGTATACAATCCCATCTACAGCTGGGAAAGAGGTACGAACAGAACCCTCTCTGATAGAGACAGATGAATGGCTAACAAACATTTGAAAAAATGTTCATCATCCCTGATTGTCAGAGGAATGCAAATCAAAACCATCCTAAGATATCACCTATCCCCAATGAGAATGACCCACATCACGAAAATCTCAAAGCTGCGCATTCTGGCATGGATGTGGAGAGAGAGAAAGGAATGATTTTACCTTGCTGGAGGGACTGAAAACTAATACAACCTTTTTGGAAGAAAGTATGGAGAATCCTCAAAGACCTCAAATTAGACCTCCCATTTGATCCTGCAATCCCATTACTAGGCATCTACTCAAAAGAAAAAAAAAATCCTTTTATCATAAGGACATTTGTACTAGACTCTTTATCACAGCTCAATTTACAATCGCCAAAATATGGAAACAACCTAAATGCCCACCAACCCAGGAATGGATTAACAAGCTGTGGTATATGTATACCATGGAACACTATTCAGCCATTAAAAAGATGAAGACTTTACATCTTTTCTATTACCCTGGATGGAGATGGAACACAATCTTCTTAGTAGAGCATCACAAGAATGGAGAAGCAAGAATCAAATGTACTCTATTCTAATATGAAGGCAGTAGATGTACTTAGAAGCAAGACTCGAATGTACTCTATTCTAATACATACCCTCATAAGAGAATTCAAGGTGGCGGCAGGGGAATGGGAGATCAGGGAGGAGGGGGATGATAGTTACAGTGTATGACACACCTCTTGGGGGCAGGACACAGAACTTAGGGAAAATAAATGCTCTGAGAACACAGGATTTCAGGAAGACAGTCATGTCCTCAACTGACAATTTCAAAACATTTGCTTTTTGGGATATAAAGAAAACATGAGAGAAACAGGTATGAAGCTAGAGGAAAGGGCTCCATGCCACTATTCAACTTTCTCTAATTCAGAAATTCCAAAGGGTAATATTTTGAGTAAATCCATAGGTGATATTTGTTTGAAAGACTTGCTTTTTCTTTTTTTGTTTTAATTTTCTTGATTTCCTTAACTACAATACTCTCATTTTCTTTTACAGCCTTGTTGATAAGGATGGGGGTCAATTTGTTATCTTAGATAATGCCACTAACTGTTACTGCCATCTAATATAGAGAAAGAAGCCCCAGCTCTTTCTTATATTCAAAGAACCAAATATTTCATCTAGATAAGCACATGCTTGGAAGGCTTTGCAGACTTCACACCATCTTTTGTTGATATTGCTCCATTCTTTATCTTAAAGTTATTTTTTTGGTGCAGTGCAGTATAAAATTTGATATTTTATCCTGATATTGTCTTCTCAATAATTCTTCAACTTCAGTAGTCTATTTTTTAATGAGAATTTCAGTAATGATGCATGTCCTATATCCTCTACTCAGCAGCCATGGCCTGGAGATGAAACTGGTTGGTTTTACTAACAAAGAATTGCTGGGCCACCCATGCCTCTCTCACTTCTCTCATATCCCCTCATCAATTACAAGGTTAACAATCATTATCTTCTTTTCTTTTCTTCTTCTTTTAACATGTATTTCCTCAAATGGGAGCTCATCACTCCAAGGTTCTTCGTTTAAAAAAAAAACACTGATTAGGTCAGCTCCCATGGTTCAGTGGTTAGGGCACCGTCCCATGCACTGGGGCTGGTGGATTTGAACCTGGACCCGGCCAGCTAAAATAAAATAAAATAAAATAGCTGGGCATTGTGGCTGGCACCTGTAGACCCAGCTACTCAGGAGGCTGAGGCAAGAGAATCACTTGAGCCCACAAGTTTGAGGTTGCTGTGAGCTATGACGCCACAGCACTCTACCAAGGGTGACGTAGTAAAACTCTGTCTCAAAAAAAAAAACTGATTAGAATCTTAGTAATATTAGCATTGTGTGCACTGAGAGAATATGAGTTAATTTGAACTCAAGAAATGTGTATGCACACCCCTACCTGTGCTGTTGTCTCTACATATGGGCAGAGGGTCACTCATTAGAGTCACCTGGGCACTTATGAAAATCAAAGCTCCCTCCAGCCCACCTCTCCTCCTACTATGCTATACCCTCTGTAAGTCCATGTGCTACCATTTCCTACCCCCAAGCCCATGAGTTTTATGTAAACTAAGTTTTGAAAATCACTCATTGGCCAATCTCGTTATTGATAAGGATATTATGAAATACATGCAGGATTGACCACCAGCAATTGTTACAAGTCTGGTCAGTAGTTTTATGCTGAAATATTTTACTGCAGTAACTTCAGAACTTTTGAGCATAACCTGCCCTGAAAATACATGTACACAGAGTACCTCAACTCCCTCCCACACGCACACGCACACTCACAACTGAGGACAATTTACCCCTACTAACTACCTACAAGGCCTTTTTACTCTTTCTTCTTTCTTAATCTCACTCCTTCTCCTTCTATCAATCTCATACTCGTTTTTCTTTTAATGCTTCTTGCTAAGACCCTGTATTAATTTCCCAGTATGCCAGAGTGACATGACCTGCAGTTTCAAAACACTGCTCCACTATGAGTATTTCTGAATTCAGAAGCAAAACAATGATTATCTTAAGATTCTTTGTTGCACCATTCATAGAACTCCTAAGAAGGAAATTCATAAAGCTTTCAATGGATTCCAGCTCACTTAAATACTATTGTTTTTACTACCAATTAAGAATAATTTTTCCACTACTTTTTTCTTAACCAGTAGCCAGTCTGTACCTACTAAGCGATACAATCTGATGCACTTACAATTTTTCATGCATCTTTACAATGAAATCTGAAGATAGATGAATGCAAAT
This sequence comes from Otolemur garnettii, assembly GCF_000181295.1. Lineage (NCBI taxonomy): Eukaryota > Metazoa > Chordata > Mammalia > Primates > Galagidae > Otolemur > Otolemur garnettii. The sequence continues at coordinate 6,363,136 of NW_003852408.1, read as the reverse complement.
TAAGAACACTGAATGTAATTCAGTTACTATTTTTCTTGAAATAGACATTATCACTTTCCATTATTATTTTTTGTAGAAGGAGAATATTGGAGGAAAAATGTGGCATTATAAATTCATTTTAAATATATTCATGTAAATTTGTATGCATTTTTGTTGCTTTGGGTACTTTTTTTTTTTGATTGTTTGTTTTTGTTTTCTTGCTTGCACACTTGATGTCCGGAAAGCATGCATTAGTTTGGGATTAAGGCTAAAGGAGAAAAAGGAATGTCCTTTTTTATGAAGAAATTTTTAATTACAACCAATTTTAAAAAATGAATCACTCATTAGTAATTTAAATCATCTGTTGCATTAATAATATTAATTGTATTCATTTCAATTAGTTTTATTAATAACATTAATTTCATTAAAATGAGTAATTAAATTATCTTATTAACATTAATCTCATAATTTTAATATAATTAAAATATTGCTATTTTGTATTTTTTAACTTACCGAACATAAATTTCTCTGATTTCTAGGAAACAAAATTTTAAGGGCAAATTTCCATTTATTCCTTCAACCAATATTTATGGGGCATTGACTATGCATCAGTTACTGTTCAGAGGTGAACCAACTAGTCAACTGAAAAATGAAGACTGTTCCATGCAGAGGAAGCAGCTGCTGCAGAGGGTCCAAATGGGAGCCAGTTGGGATATTCAAGGAGTATTAGGAAGGAAAGTGTGGGGGAAGCAGACTGAGAAAGGGGAGAATAGAAGGAAGCCTAGTGAGGTACCAGAGGGCCGTCATAAGGACTTTCATTTTTACTCTGAATGCGATAGGAAACCACTGGAGGGTGTACAACAGCAGTGACATAATCTGACATATTTTAAAGACATGCTAGCAGCTCTGTTAGACTAATAAGAAGGCAAGAATAAGGGCAAAAGTGAGTGGACTTATTAAAAGGCTGTTGCAGAAATATGGCCAAGAAATGACGGTCATCAGTACAGATGGTGAGAAGCGGTCAAATTTGGAATATATTCTGAAAATGGCATCAGCAGGGAAGGCAGGTGGTTTGGATGTGAGGTGGAAGAGAAAGAATAGAGGATGACCCTAAGTTTTTTTTACCTTTACAACTGGAAAGATGTTTCTATCAGCTGAGACACTATGTAGTTTTCTATTGCTAGGTTAGCACACTCCTCCAAAGGAAGTATTATAAAATTCAACCATTTTAGTACCCCCTAAGATTTTATGGGTCAAGAATTCAGACAGGCCACAGTGGGGGTGGCTTATCTCTGTTCCATGTTGTTGGGGGCCCCGGCTGGATGGTTAAAATGGCTTTTGACTTGAATGGCTATAGCCTGGCATCATTTGGAACTTTCTTCATTCATGCATCTGGCACCTGGGCCAGGATGACTGACAGCTGGATCAACCAGAATACTTAACACCTGGAATCTCCACATGTCATGAGCTTTTCACAGCATGGATGCTGGATTCCCAAGGGGACTGTCAGCAGAGAGACCATTTCAAGAGCAAATAAGCCAAGAGGGCACTTCCAGAGAATGAGTGTTCTGGGAAGAAGTTGCGTAGCCTTAGATGAGCTCACCTCAGATGTCACAGAGCGTTATTTCTACTGTATCTAGTCTATTGGTCAAAGCAAGCCCAGGCAGGTTAAAGGAGCAGGAACCTAAGCCACAGTTCTTAATGGGAAGAATATAAAAAAATTATAGCCATTTTTTTGAAAACTACCATAGATTGAAGGATTGTGGATGAGTATGAATAAGGGAGATGAGGAAAAAGATCAGGAGCTTTGTTCTGGACATGTTGAGGTCCAGGCACTTGTTGAAATTCCAAATGGTAACCAAGTAAGCAATTGCTATGTGTGACTGGAGTTGAAAAGATGAGTCTTAGATGAAGGCATAAGCGTGAAGTTTCTGCACAGGGTGGGATTTAAAGTCCATAATATTAGATAAAATCATTAAGAGAGAAAAGAATATGACAATGATGCCAGCAAAGGAGGCTGAGAAGAACAACTCATAAAATTGCCTTTTTTAAGGCAAAGGGACAAGAGAGTGAGCAACTGAGTCAATTGGTGCTGATGGACAAGTCATAGGAAGACTTGGAACTGGCATGGGCTTTAATGTCACTGTGTTCTTATTATGTGTAAGACAGATTAGCATTGGTCTCACATGCACACAAACTGTTGAGGATATGATTGGATTCTTCAGTGAAATCATAAGAATTCAACACACTCCTCAGCTGTATACAGTAAATCTGGCTGTTTATATGGATAATTATGGCAACACATCTCATATTTCATAAATAACCTTAACTTGAAAAATATGCAGTGAGGGTAGAGATACTAAAGTATGTTGCATGTTATATTTAGTTAATTTTCATCATGCACTTTAGCATTTTTCCCTCTGAGATAAGACTTAGTCTAGGCATTCTTAAAATTTTGAGAGAGAAAGAGAGGGAGAGAGAGATATTCATTGATAGAAAAAATTACCAAGATGATATGTTCTCATTTTTATCTTTCTTTTATATTTTAGATAAAATTTTATTTCTAGAAATCCACTTCTAGAATTATTAGACTTTACTAATTTAAAATTTTCCTAAATAACAGATAATAGCTGTCCCTTTTATTTTGAATTACTTTAAAAATTCAAAAAAAATGTAATTAAATGCATTCAAAGGGCAAATATCAATAGCAATGCCTAGCTGTAAGTGGGAAATTATGGAATAAAATCTTATTTAAAATGCTTTGCTACCCAACAATATCATAATGTAAAATAAAAATTATGACATAATTGGCAGAGTACACAATTTACAAAAGTGTAAAACCATAACTCTTAGAATATTCTACAAAATAAAGTTGACTTTGGAACAATGAGGGAGTTAGAAGTTTTCACCCCACAAAATAAAAAATCTGAATACAACTCCCTAAAAATTAACTACTGATAACCTACTATTAACTGGAAGCCTTACCAGTAACATAAACAATTGATTAACATGTATTTCATACGTTTTATGTATTACATTCTGTATTATTACAACAAAGGAAAACTAGAGAAAAATATTAAGAAAATTATAAAGAAGGGAATCTATTTACTATTCATTAATGTAAATGGACCATCATAAAGAACTCCATTCTCATCATCGTCACATTGAATAGGCTGAGGAAGAGGAGGAAGAGTCTTGCTGTCTCAGGGGTGACAGAAGTAGCAGGAAATCATGTACAAACCAATGTTGTTCAAGGGCCAACTGTATACTCAAACACGTCCCTATGGATTATGAAATTTAAGTTACTATTGTTTTAGTTTTGCAATTTGTTCATCATAGTATATAAGCAAAAATAAATCAAATACATGTACTACTCATTACATGTCAACCAAGAATGGCAGGTGACCTGTCCCTCCCCTGCCCTGTGGTGATCCCACTTATGCATGTGGACGTTCACTCAAATTAGCAATGCTGCCAACAAAATTGCTTGTTTTCTTTCAGTTTGCCCAAGGTTGGTTGTGGTTTGTGTGTTGGTAACTCAGAACATGTAAATGTTGCCCAAACAAAAGCCCTTTCTTTTCTCTTTCAACAGCCTTCACTTTTTCTAGCCCCTGTTTTCCTTCCCATCACATTTCTACTGACTCTACAAGAGAACATGGGTAGTTCAGGACCACGGAGAGCGTGAGGAGGGGAATCCTGACATGTCTTAGTCATGGAGAAGGGAGAAGAGATGATCTTGGAATTGTTGATGGTCAACTTTCATTTAAAGGACATTACTATTAAAAAAGATAGATAGAAAGAAAGAAAGAAAGAAAGAAAGAAAGAAAGAAAGAAAGAAAGAAAGAAAGAAAGAAAGAAAGAAAGAAAGAAAGATAGAAAGAAAGAAAGAAAGAAAGGCAGACAGACAGTGGAATTTTGACTTCCTGAAATGTGTGGGGAGTGATTTTCCTGAACATTTGCCTGGTGCTTTATAAACTTCTCCATTTAATTCTATCCAGTGACAGATGCATGGACCCTGAAAGTAGAAATTGCCATAAGTTTGCCAGTGCAAAACGTCTTTTGAAGTTTCACATGTATAGTTTGCTACCCTTTATGTAAAGTTTCATATTTTTGACAATTATGGGATTTATTAGTCCGCCATAAAGGACTTAAATGGTACAGAGATAGCAGGGTTTAGAGTGGACAAATAGAGGGAACACATGTGGGCTTTAGTTCTGGAGGTCTCTAGAACTCCCTGGCAACCTGCAGCTCATCCTTCCATTATATAAACTACCCAGAATCCTTTCAATAATTATCTCTTCCCCTTTTAATCTTCCTTAAGTTAGTTTTATTTGAGTTTTGTCACTGGAAATTGAGTGTGTCCTACTAATGCAGATAGGTAGATAAAGAAGAAGGAGATTCTAGACTAGGAGTACAGCAAGATTACAGGCGTGGAGGCAGAATGTGTGTGACGGGATTTTCCAGGACACTGAGAAAACCTAGCTTAAGACAGTAGAGGGGTGGGGTCACCTCTATGGTTTATCTTACAAGGGTACAAGTGAATCTTTCTAAAAGCAGAGTATGAGTGTCTTAACTCAATAACTAAGAAAATGGCATTAAGGTTATGTTAACCAGTTTGATGAGAGTATTTCAAAATGTATATGAAAACAGCACACTGTACCCCATGATTGCCTTAATGTACACAGTTATGCTATAAAAAAAAAAAAAAAAGACAGTGGAGGGGTTTGTAAGGAATGCATTTAAATAGTCTTTTCAGAGTGTGGTTGAACAAGAATTATACAAATTTCAAATGTATATGTCATTTGACCCAGCAATTCCCCTTCTAGAAATGAATTCTATAGTAATAATTATGCAAAGATATTCACTGATATGTTATTTTGTCATTGAAAATGACAGAAAACAATGTGTATGCCCGTCAATAGAGAAGCTGGTAAATAATTTACAATACCTTTCCCTATTAAAATATCACCTAGCCATGGAAGTTAATTTAGTACATTTATATAAGCCAATATGGACTAATACCCATAGGAAACAAAAAGCAACGTGGAGAACTGTATCATAAATGTTCTCATTTATGTTTTTTTTTCAAAAAGCACATGTATGCTTTCATATACATAGAAAAAATTCTAGAAGGGCAGACAAGAAAGCTGAGCAATGGTTTTCCCTGGGACAAGTAGTCACTTTCCATTTTTTATATTGTCTTGTATTATTTGGGTTTTTAACATCCCATTCATGTATTACTACTTGAGTTAAATCACTATAACTCGATATGATTAAATTATGGAGCAATTAAAAACATTAGAGATATATATCCATAGTTATTGCTTGCTGAAGAATTGCTATGTGGGCGCTGTTTGGAGCTCTCTATATAATATTGTTTCATATAATATATATAATATTGCTCTCAATACTCAGGAGACTCTGAGGGAGATGTTATCCTCAAATTGCACATGAGGCTGCCAAAACTCAAAGAATAATGATGCTATGATTCCACACTCTTCTCTGAAGCCCTAGTGTTTAACCATTGTCCCTTTTGCAACCCAGGGCCGAACTGACTTTGCTGCGATACCCCCAAGGAGAGATTTCCTGTGTATACAAAGCAAATTTTCTACAAGTGACATCTAATAAAAGCTTCACGATGGCTAACAAAACAAGTCACTAAATAAACCTCTCCTACTGTATGAAGTGCTTAGACTGGGCGTAGTTCTTTCCTTCAACTGACTGTTAGAGGTAAATGCCGCCTCTCACTTTGCTCCAGACAGCAGAGTGTAACAGTGGTTTCTCTCTCCAGCAGTGGGAGCCATAGAATCAGGACCACGACGCAGTCAGACCTTCATGCCAGATCACCCTTGTAGGTTTTGAAGGGTGAATTTTTCAAAGGGGAGATTGGAGGCAGAGATGATACTGATGTGGAAATTAATTGGGTGTCTACTCGGAATTAACTTTTTTCATCTTTTTCCAGGGGTACACTGACATCCTGGGGGTCAATTCACAGAATGGCAATTAAGTTTTGGCCTTGGATCCAGATGGTCCTGGTTTGCCCAAGTTGCCACTTAACATCACTTTAAATGTAGACAACTTATTTAAGCTCCTTTGTGCCATATGTATCAATAACATGGAAGTAATCATAGCCTCTCACCAAGTTGTTGTGTGGGTTTATATAGTATTACCAATGCTCAATACATATTAGCCATCCTCCCCATTACTGCTGTTGTCCTCAGCCCTGTGTTTCTAAGAGGTGGGCGTACTTGAACCTGTCCTAATGTCCCCACTCTGTGGTACACAGAGCAGAGCATAGAGTGGTGGGATCACAGACTCTTCACAGAAATTTTACCTCTGAAAGAGGCAAGAGTGGCCAGCTTGACCTTTACCTTAATGAATTCTACCTTTACTTCTTAAGTATCACAATATTACCAGGGATGCTTTGTATTTACGCGCTAAGAGTATAGCATTTGTCTGATCTGTTCTCTGCTGTCTTTAGGTTATCAATAAATATGAGTTAAATAAAGTGGGCTGGAGAAAGCATTCAGGAATGAGAGTACATGAATGATGGCAAGAAAGTCACAGAGAAAAGCAAGAATTCTATGAGGATTGGTGTAAAGGAACTCGAGGTCATGTCTGCAAGAGAGATCCTGAATCTGAAGCATTTAGCATCCAGCAACCATCACCACAGCCATCACAAGAAGTGGCAACCACAAGCCCTGGGAGGGGAAGAAGAGTATTCTCTTCATCTGAGAAGTATTCAGAGCATCCAGTTCCACACTTGGGATGTAGCAGGCATTCAGAATTCTACTGAAGGATGTAATACTATTAAATAACCCTGTGGGCCTACATAGATGACTTTGAATACAGATAGAAAACTTTGGACTCATTTTGTCACTAATGAGGAGGCTTTACAACCAACAGGGGAAGTAAATGAGCAGATCTGGGAAAGAGAATAAAATGGAAACCATGAGGAAGGGTAGGCTAGTTAGGATTCTCTTCTGATAGACATCATGAGATCGGGAGGGTTTCGGGCTTGTATGGTGGAAATAGAGAAGGACCATGTCCTCCACTGAAGAAATCTCCGAGGAGGAGACAATGGACTGTGAAAACATACTGGATGTTTGCGACAACGGTAAGAGAACAGTCAAAGAGGACTTGATTTCAATAATGAGTGACTGGTAGGCTGGTGGGACAGCTACTCACTCTCCACCCCAGAAACTTTACTACTCACAGTAAAAACAGCCATAAACCAGTATGGTTATGTCAGGTCCCACCCCCCTCAGGTCCATGAGGGGATGCAGGTGGCAGGGGGATGATGTACAGGGGATGAACCACAGTGCAGAGAGGAGTCCAGAGCCACAGGCCCGGAAAAGAGCGCACTGGGTGCCGTGAGACTCTCAGTTGTCTCTGTGCTCAGTATCAGGAGACGCATCAGCCTGCAGCCTGGCCACTCAGCAAGACTGTCCAGAGACTGCTTTAGGCCCATGACAATGCCCCTCCTAAAACCATTCTTTTCAAGTTCACACATCTAATTACTTTTCAGGTATAATTGGCCTGAATTTATTTTATTTTGTTTGCCCAAACGTAACCTAATTATTTTTTCCTCCCCATTCTCTTTATTCATGAACTCTAATTACTGGTAACTTTGAAAACATTGGCTGTCTTATTGTAATTTCCCACCAATAGTTATGCGGTAAGTTCATTTCTGAAATGAACACATTGAGATTATTTTTCTATCTTCTAAAATAATATTTTTGTCATGAATAGTTTCCTAGCATCTGCCATTTGTAATCTCACTTCTCATCTAGTTTGGGGCTTCTCTTTTCTAAAATAAAGATTAACACATAAGATAACACAGTTATTATACTCCTCATCCAAACTTTAAAAATGAATTGACTGTTTTACTTCTTAATTTCTGTAGGTAACATAGAAATATTTTGGAAATTTTTACAGTGGATTAATTAAAGCGTATCAAAGTTGATTGATTTCTAAAGACCATGAAATCTACCTATATAACAGAAGACAAAAGTTAAGATTAGAATTTGCATTTTTAATTCCACTCCATTGACTCTAGCTCGCGCTATTTCCAGTAAGTGTCTACTATGGAGTGAAAATGGTATTTGGAGAGTTGTCACTGTATTTCTAGCAAAACCAAAGTTTCTTATTCCAGTTCCTCAATAAAAGATGACTAAATTTCCCGGGAGTTCTTCAAAGAACCATTTTTAGGACTCTAGCTAGCAATGGTTAATTTTTGTCTTTCTAAGTGGTAATATATTCATGGGTCTTTTAGACATTAAAATAGAGGTCAACAATTTGGCGGGGAGGAGAGGAAAATAAAAGGCTGTTTATAGCTTTAATTTTTTTTAATTTTAAATTAATTGCCCCCTTCTGTGTGTCTCTAGTTGGTGACATGCTGCTGATGCCACATCTATTACTGTGTAGGTGAAGCTGCCTTTGTCAAAGCATCTGGCTTCAGCTAGGAGTTGGATTCAATGACATTATGCTGACTTGCAGGCTACAAAGCCTCTGATTAAGGGTCATCACATCTGGCATTCGATTTGATGTCAGCAGCTGATGTTCTTTTCACCTTCTTCTCTGTGAACTTAACTTGGTATTTCTAAGGATATTATATAGTACCATCTTGCTGACTTAGACTAGGCAGTGACAAATTGAATATTACTTCACCTCTGCTGGGGTGAATTCAAGACCCATCACTGTGCCCAGAAACCCAATAGCATATTTGTGAATATTCTGAACTGTAAGCCTGGTTGCATTAACAAGAATGGTATGGAAATGATGAAAAAATACAAGCTGTGCAAAAAATCACCAGTTCATCTTCTGGAGAAGGTTACCTTGAGGTCATAAACTCCTTTTGTCTAAAGATGCCTAGAGAGGGTCTATTTTGGTCTAGACCATAAATAAAATCTTTAAATAAAAGGATTTGTTCTGTAAAATTTGGATTCAGTCAAGAGGCTGAACTTAAGGTGCTAGAGGGCCACATGTGGCCTTAAGGCGGCAGGTTCCCCACCCATGGTCTAGGCTACGAGATGAATAATACCTTAAACTGTGCCTCATATCCAAGATTCTGTTATTTACAGGTTATATAAGGCTGCAGGTTCCCCACCCATGGTCTAGGCTACGAGATGAATGATACCTTAAACTGTGCCTCATATCCAAGATTCTGTTATTTACAGGTTATATAAGGCTGCAGGTTCCCCACCCATGGTCTAGGCTACGGGATGAATACTTTAAACTCATATCCCAGATTCTGTTGTTTACAGGTTATAAACAGAAGATAGAGAGCACAGGTCTAATGCCTTTTTCTGATCTCAATGTTTTTAAAGGACAACTTGCATTTTGGATCATTGTTCACTGAAGCAAAATAACAATTACATTTCAATTGTGGTTTCCCCTAGACACACTAAAATGTACACTTCTTTGAACATGTCAGCCTACCAGCATTTTATACAGCTAATTTTTTCAGTGGCTAAAATGGTGTGACATTCCATCTGCAGCAGCTTGAGATACTACTTTTGTCTTATAAAGAGTGCATAATGAGCTATAAACTTCTAATAATAAGTTTACTCCCTGAGTTTAAGATCAAGAAATGTCAGCAGTTGTATTAATCCTTTGGGGATGGGTTCATTTGGTCAATGTCATCAAATAACTTCCTGAGAGCTAACAATTAGTTCAGTTATTGGCTTTACTAAAATGCCTCAAGGGTTAAAGTAAACAACTGTTCAGTCATAGATAGTTATCTGGTGGCCTAGTTGACAGTGTTCTAATTACTGTATTATAGTGGTAGTCAATCAAAAATTACTTACTGGGTACTGATCAGGTACATTGCACTGAACTTCACAGGGAGCCAAAAGGAAATAACCCTATGGTATTTGCTAAAAGAAGATATATACTGAGCAACCATGAAAACAGAAGCCAGTGAGGTAGACATTTGTCATCATGAAGTATCAACTTGTAACCATTTAATTAAATGACCTGAATACGCAGATTTGTTCTGTATTTCCTACCAAGCTGGGATCCAAAAGAGCCAAAACTTTCTATCTTTAAATTGGAGCTGTCTCTGCCTGGGAGACTAGAGAAGATGCAGAAGTTAAGTCTAGCAGTTAAATAACACTGCAGACTTTACCTTTCTCAAAGGCAGAAACTCTATTCATACTTGTACTACAAGCATCTGGGGTTTGTCTGCTCAGACAAAGCCAAATTCCTAGGACCCACATGACACTTAATACATGCAAATCCCACACGTCCTTTTTAATAAGCTCTTAAGTTAATTGTGGAGTAGGCAGTATACAGTTCACACATTGGAAATACACTTACACATATCCATTTCACATATATCCATACGCCTTTCCTGTTTGTATTGGTAAAGTATAAGGTTGTATAAAGCCTAGCTTAGAAGTATAAGAGTTCAGAATGACAAAATAATTTTAAAGTATTATTTCTATTATTATTTGTCTTATTTCCTTAAATCAGAACTTGTAAATTTCTGGCATGCTGTCCAGATGTGGTTGGTTGGTGGCTGGTCTTTTTATTTGGTCCAAACAATACTTAAAAAATTAATAGTCAACATTAAAACTCGAAGCTAATACATCAAAATCTGAAATTCTAGTTTCTCTTTAAAAAGCAGGTGATCTGAGAGCACTGGGCCCAATTTCCACATGGCCTCATTCAGCAAAAATTGAAAAGCAGCTGCCCCTTGCAAGGGCCATTTTGCCATAATCCCATGACTCCAGATGATCTCCTTGACACTATGGCCAAATGTCAGTGGCCATTTGTCACCACAGTGCTTCACGTGTTTTCTTCCATCCGGCCCACTTGACTCATTTATATTACCTGCCTAGATCCTCTAGGCACTTGAGTTTATGACCCCTGTCTTAAGGGTACTTCAAAACCAATTGGTTTTGAACAGTATTTGATGATGAAGACAGATATTCCACATTCAGGCTTGTTCAACTGCATTCCCCTGGGATGCCCATACTATGCTCCTGGGCAGAGTCTGGGCTAATTCATTTACAGAATGCCCATTAATCAAAAGAAGGCCCAATCTAACTGAAGTCTTTCTAGGAGGCTACACAATTTCCCATGTCTAATTGATGTGCATATTTTATTTTGCACGTATTTTCTGCAGCAAAAGGACAGATACTGCTTAAGAGCCTGTTATTGTACTAAAAACACAGTTGTGCACAGTATTATACCAAAATTGTAAATAATCATTTTTAAAAACACTCAAAAGAATTCATCATTGTGTAATAATGATGTTCAAATGTAGCTTCATCAGTTGTAACAAATGTACACTCTGGCAGGATGTCCATAATGAGGGAGGCTGAATACGTGAAGGGGCAGGGGTCATACGGGAAATCTCTGTCTTTTCCTCTTAATTTTGCTGTGAACCTAAAACTGCTCTTAAAAAAGGTCTTAAATTTCACATGAAATCAATCACTTGTGCTTAACAGCCCAGGAAGATTCTGGTCATCAAGTCCCATGTTTCTTCCATTTCATAAAAAAAAAAAAAAAAATAGTTAAAAATATTTCATATTATTGCTCAGTAGAACCTCGAAAGTTGAACATGTTGCCTTTTCCAAAGATCAAATATAACTTGGCTTGGAAAAATAAGCCTTTTCCCTCATTATTTTCACTCCCTTGATTATGCACATTGAAATACGTCTCAAGAAAATTAAAAGTAACAATCTGTTAGTATATTAAGTCCAAGCTTAAATTTGAAAGCTACATGTTATGGTTATTATTTTTCTCCTGAAACTTGGATCTCCCTTTTAGCTAGGGAAGTTGAAGATCTGTGGGTGCATTCATGGTGATTTAGGTTTTAGTTTCAAGTCTCTCACTTGGACTAGTTACTTTGTTTTAGATGTTCTCTTATTTGAAAAATGGGATAATAATCCTACTCATAGACACATTAGGAGGATGTGTGTAGTTGTATGGATAAAGTACATGGCACAAATTCAATAAATCATAGTGAGGGCAACTTATTTTCTGTACTGACTAAACAGTATTTTCAAAGAAAAAGTCTTTAAAAAAGGAACTAGGGGATACCTGTTTTGATTTTTCTTTTAAGCAGCTTTATTTACCCAACAAAAGAAAAGGTAAGTGAATTTTTTTTTCCATGACAAAATCTAGTTTAGGCTCATAGCTAGTTATCACTCCTGCCTGACACTTCATCTTCCTTAGTCTTACATTTCCTAGGTGCAGATTCTGAAGAATTCCACAGAAAACCTGAAAGGCTATTAACACAGATTAAAAGGGAGTTTACAGAAAGTTAGCTGGCATGTCAAAGAATCACATTGAAGAAATGGGGCCTATGACAGCAACCCCATATAGGTGAAACACCTATATGCCTCTGGCCAAAAAAGCCATTTGAAAGAGAGTGGTGAAAAGACTTTGTGCAGGCATAAGAAACTGAGGCAGAATCCCCTGTGGCCAGCTTAGTTGCAGGCCTAACATGACCAAGGCTTTGGCTGGAATAGCATTTCCAGACTGCATTAAGGAACTAATGTTGACTTTATAAGGCCAGTGAAAAAGCCCTTTGGAAACCTGGGCTGACGAAAGGCTTTTGAGAAGTCCAGCCAGAGAATTCCTTGTAAAAGGCTCCAGCAAAAACCCCCTAACGTAAGGCCTACATGGGAGCAGAGGTTTGCACATAAATTCCTATATGCCCAAGAAGTTTCTCTATGCTTTGCTTAAAAACTCGATGTAACTGCCTCCAAATGGCATGGTCAGTAGAACAGACTTTCAAATCGTCTCTTTTCCCTGTAGCCTCAGGCTTCATCAGATAAGAACAAAGAAAGTAATAACTGACAACATGTTCTTCATTAAGTTATGTTAAACCGGGTTAGGTTGAAGGTGTATGTTGGGTGGATTATCAGATTACTAGAGAGGAGCTACTTACAGGGCGGGTGGTCATAAGATGTTTTAAATGAATTAATGAAATCATGGATGCCAAATGGCGCATGTGCAGAGGGATTGTAATGAATATTAATGAGGTCATTGCTGTATAGTGCGCATGTACAAAATTCCCTATATAAGTCAACCGTGAATAAAGAAAGCTTGTCATTTTGCCTGAGCGAGCAGATAGTCACCTTTATTTAAAACACAACTTCAATAAGCGTGCTTATTCTTCACAACATCGCTTTTCTGTGAGACCCTAACGGCAACAACCCCAGAATCCGTCAGATCTTTTCTCTCCTCCTCCAGGCCTCTGGCACCCCCACCCTCTTTGTTCTCTGCTGCTTCAGCTCCAGTTTTTCTCCTCAAAGCAGAAAATGGAATATGAACAATGGTAAAGTTGATATTATAGTTAACTTTTTAAAAAACCCTTACTGTGTGCCAGTCACTGAACTATAAATTTTATTTGCCTTGCCTCAATTAATCCTGATAAAGATCCACAGAGAAAGGAGCTATTACCCCATTTCTGAGGTTGGTCAGATCACCCAATTGCTAGGCTGGGGCTGGGACCAAAGCTTAGGTGTGCTGGGCTTACACTTACTTACTGATAAGTGCAATAGTGATTGGCGGTATTATGTCTATGCATATATATTCAAAAGCAGGTAAGGAACTTTTAGTATTTTTCTTATTAGTAAGAAGGAACTTGTTCTTTGTGTTGGTTTCACAATTATTGATTTTTTTTAGTTATATTTCCCCCACACACACATACACACCCATGACTTACTGGCTTTCAATTGATAGAAATGTTTTAAGCTTTTGCTCTGAATTGTTTTGGTTTTACAAATAGGCCTTATTCTATAATTTAGGAGTTTTCATTGTCCAGAGCTATAATTCCTCTTATAAACATTGTATCACAAGACATTTATTAAGTAATTGTGAGGTGTAGTTTACTGACCACTTCTTGGTTCTATTTTCTTCATTCTGAAGTATAGCAAAGCTGTGTGTTTCATTCCTTCCAATTTTCTACACTGTTGTTGGGCACCAAAACTCAAGCCCCATGTCGGGCACCAAATGTTTGGGCCCCACCCTGGGGGCAGGGTTTGCTAAGACCTGTGAAAATTGGCGGCTACTGACTGAAGAGATATAGAGTTAGAAATGACAGTAAAGGAAGAGACAGGAGACATAGAGCAGAATTAAAGGTGGGAGCTCAGGGGTCCATTGCCTGTTTGTGGGCTTCAGGTGATGGTAACGGCACTGAGTGTTTGGTCCACTCTGCTTTTATTGAAGTCTATTTGCCCAGAGGTAAGATAAGGGAGGGAACAAAGATGTCAGCACTTTTTTTGATTGATCATATCTGCTCCTATTGTTATTATCATCAACCTTAAGGGTAGCCTTGAGAAATCTGAAATCTGAGCCTTGTATTGGGAGAGCCTCCTGCTTGAGATCTCACACATAGATTTTTAGGGAGGTGTTACACTCTGCTAGTTCTCTGTGGAGTAAAATGCCACTGTTGCTAATCTCTGAGGAATCGGTGGGAAAATTCCTCCCATCACCACCACAGAGGATCTTCCTTTGCAATAAGGGATATAAGCTCTTTTACCCATATCTCAGGGCTCAAGCTTCTCCCTAGATCTCTGCCCCAGGCAAATGCAAATCTCCACAATGGGTATCTGTTTTGCCTATTTACTAGGCAAGAAACGACCTAGTTAATATATCTTTCTAGGACTTTGTCATAGCCTCTTCTATGACCATTTTTCCTCAGAATGCTCACAGACCCAGGCTAGGATTTCAGAAAAGGCAGGAAGCTTGCTAGCAATAGCTATCTTAAATGTAAACTAGCTGACTTTTCTTTGTTCTGACTCAGTTTACTTTTCAATTTTCCTCTTTTTCTGGGAGTGCTTTCTTTTGCCAAGAATGGAGTCTTTGGTCCCCATTCTCCCTGCATCCACTATCCAAGCTTCAATAAAATCTATATGATTATTTAAATGCTAAAAATTATGGTGATTCTTTATCTGTATCTCAAAATTTTACCTTTCCTTTGGCTCAGCAATTCCTACTTCTAGTCACATTTTAATTTCCTTCTTTGTCTTTTCATTAACATGCTATTTACTATTTTATTTACTTATTTATTTATTTATTCCTTTATTTAGACAGAGTCTCACTTTTTCACCCTGGGTAGAGTGCCATGGCGTTATAGTTCACAACAACCTCAAACTATTGGGCTCACATGATCTTGCCTTAGCCTCTCGAGTACTGGGAATACAGGTGCCACAAGTCCTGACTATTTTAAAAATGAGGGTCTCACTCTCATTTCAGTTTTTAGAGAAAGTTTTCCGCTTTCTCCAGAAGCACTGAGCTCAGGCAATCCACCTGCCTTGGTCTCCCTGAGTGCTAGGATTACAGGTGTGAGCCACTGCACCCAGCCCTTACTTTTTATTTTAAAAGAGTTAAGCTGGAAGAGATCTTAGAAATAATTTCATGTTATTTTCTCAAGTTATAGTTAAGAAAATTAAGTGTTAGATTTGAAGGACTTACTGAAAATCATATTCTATAAAATTTCCAATTTTCTATGCTTTCTTCCTCATTATAAGCCAAAAACAATGAACTTACAGAAAGAAAAACCTCCATGTGTGTTAGGCCCACAAATAGTTTTAAATGAAAGTTATTTTTACCATAGTCTATTAGACTCACACCTCCTCTCACTCTCCACCCACTCTGAGATATATTGTCTCCTTTTGGCTTATATTTATTCAATCATGTAACTTTAAGGTTCTGGGATATTATTTAGTCAAATGAATTTAATTTTGTTAATTTGTTCTTTTGTGCACAGGAAGGAAGGAATGTTTGCATCACATTGACAGTTCAACTGAAAGGTCTAATGTTTGTTGCAGGAAGAATGGGGACCAAAGCCCCCATTCTTAGCAAGGGAAAGCAGTCCCAGAAAAAGTGGAAAATAAAAGTAAGCTAAGTGAGGCAGAACAAAGGAAAGTCAGCTAGTTTACCTTTAAACCAGCCACTGCTAAATTTCTTATCTAAGGAAGTTTCCTGCTTTTCCTAGAAGCCTGGCCTGTTGGGGATATGGCCTACTATCACCCCTGCTGGGTTTGTAAGCACTCTGAAGGAATAATGACCACAGAGGAAGCTGTGTACAAGGCCTAGCAAGAAACATTAACTAGGCCACCTCCTGCCCAGTTAATAGTCAAAGCAAATAACCACTGTGGAGATTTGTACTCCACAATGTAGTACTGGAGCAGAGATCAAGGGAACAGTTCGAACCCTGAAATATGGGTAGGAGGGCTGGGGGCAGAGATCAAGGAAACAGATTGCTGGGGCAGAGATCAAGGGAAAAGTTTGAGCCCTGAGATATGGGTAGGAGCTCTTATATCCCGTATTGCAGAATACCCTCTGTGGTGGGTCTCTCCATCAATTCTTCAGAGGAGATTGACGTCGGTGGCATTTTACTCCACAGTGAACTAGCAGATATTAACACCCCCCCTAAGAATCCGTGTGTATGATCACAGACAGGAGGCTTTCTGCACACAAGGCTCAGTTCTGGATTTCTCAAGACGGCTCAGACCCTTAAAGTTAATGATTATAGAAACAATAAAAGCTGATATGCTCACTCAGAGAAACTGCTGACATCTTTGTTCCCTTCTTAGCTTACCCTCTGAGCTAATGAGCAAAGAGCCTTCAAGAAAAGCTGATTGAACAACACTTAGGGCCACTGCCACCATCAGAACCCCACAAAGGGGTGGTGGTCCTCTGTGCTCCCATCTTGGAAAATTCTGTTCTGTGTGTCTTGTCTCTTTATTTCTCGTTGTTTCTGACCTTACATTTCTTCAGTTGACCTCTGCCAGATCCACAGGTCTTAACGGACCCTGTCCTCAGGGCAGGACCCCAGCAGTTTGTATCCCTCCAGTATTCAAATAGTGAAATCTAATCCCCTATGTGTTATTATTAAGAGGTGGGACCTTTGGGAGGTGACTAGGTTACAAGGTGGAGCCTTGTAAATGGGATCATGCCCTTATGCGAGGCCTGAGGGAACATTTGCACATTTTTGCCTTCCCACCATATGAGGACACATCAGGGAGGTACCATGTGCAATGAGAAGAGCCCTCAGCAGACATCAAATCTTCTGGTGACTTGACCTTCTAGAACCATGAGAAATTAATGTATATTGTTTATAAATTACCCAATCTGACACATTTTATTACATCAGCCCAAACAGACTAATACAGCGGTTCTCAACTTGTGGGTCATGACCCATAGAAACTGTATTAAAGGGCTGCAGCACTTTTAAAATTTTTTTTGTAGACATCAAATCTTCTGGTGACTTGACCTTCTAGAACCATGAGAAATTAATGTATATTGTTTATAAATTACCCAATCTGACACATTTTATTACATCAGCCCAAACAGACTAATACAGCGGTTCTCAACTTGTGGGTCATGACCCATAGAAACTGTATTAAAGGGCTGCAGCACTTTTAAAATTTTTTTTGTAGAGACAGGGTTTCACTTTATCGCCCATAGTAGAGTGCTGTGGCATCACACAGCTCACAGCAACCTCCAACTCCTGGGCTTAGGCAATTCCCTTGCCTCAGCCTCCCAAGTAGCTGGGACCACAGGTGCCCACCACAACACCTGGACCTCACCTAATGTGCATGATGCAATGGTACATTTCAAAACTATTAAGAAATGAGTATAATTGTGATGGATGTGTTACTTAGTTCAACATATGCATTTCACATTGTATATTGAAGCAGTATCCTGAAGCCCGTAAATGCATCAATGTACAAAGTTATGATTTAATAAAAAATAATTAAAAAAAATAAAAACAATAAAGGGCTGTGGCATTAGGAAGATTGAGAACCAGTGGATTAATAAATAGGCTGATTTGCAGTCAATTTGAAAAATCTAGTCGTATTCTACTTAATATTTAGACATACTGTCTAGAGTTGCTGTCAACATTTCCTCAGAACTGAGTCCCATGGAACTTGGTTATTGCCACTTAAAACAGTGCACTTGATTTACCTTGCAAATTTAAGATTCATATTTTTTTTCTTAAAAAACAAATGATTCTTGGCTTAGCACCTGCAGCTCAGTGGCTAGGGGGAGAGCTGGTGGGTTCAAATCCAGCCCAGGCCTGCCAAGCAACAATGACAACTACAACCAAAAAATAGCTGGGCATTGTGGTGGGCACCTGTAGTCCCAGCTACTTGGGAGGCTGAGGCAAGAGAATTGCTTAAGCCAGTGTTTCTCATCCTTCCTAATGCTACAGGTTCCTCATGTTGCGGGACCCCCGACCATAAAATTATTTTCATTGCTACTTCATAACTGTAATTTTGCTACTGTTATGAATCATAATGTAAATATCTGATATGCAGCAGACTCCCAAAGGGATCACAATCCACAGGTTGAGAACCACTGGCTTAAGCCCAAGAGTTTGAACTTGCTGTGAGCTGTGATGCCACAGCACTCTACCAAGGGTGGCACAGTGATACTCTGTCTCAAAAAAAAAGAGGTTCTTTTCTAAAAGAAATGCATACTAAAGCAAAAGGGCGTCTTGTCTGCAATGTACACCAAAAGGATTCAGAGAAAATGTGTGTGTGTGCATATCTACACAGGTATATCTATCTATATGGATTAGTCCATTTTACACTGCTAGAACAGAATACCACATAGTGGGTGATTTATAATAAGCAAAAACTTATTTAGCTCATGGTTCTGGAGGCTAAGAAGTCCAAGATCAAAGGGCTGCATCTGCTGAGGGTTTTCTTTCTGCTTCATAATATGGTGGAAGGCATCAAATGGGTAAGAGAGGGCAATTTTATAATGAAGCCATTCCTGAGATGACCACTTTAATCCATTCATGAAGGGGGCCCCTCATGACCTGCACACCTTCCATTAGGCCTCAACTCCTAATACTGTTACATTAGGGATTAAGCTTCCAACATAGGACCTAGGGAGGATGCATTCGAACCACAGTAATATCTATTAGAATTATAGTTCATTATATATATCATATATATATTTATATATATTACCAATTATATATAAAGACATTATACATGATATATACACACACATACATTTATATACATTCATACATTTATCTCTCATATATATGTGAGACAAAGAGAGTATAAGAGTATGAAAAAACAAATACAGTAAGTAGAATCTCTGTAAGTTGACCACCCAAGGGACTGTAATGAACTGCCCAATATATGGAGGGGGTCAACATAAGAACTAGGCCTATTGTACTGAATTGTACATGTGGTACATGTCCAGTCTGTGAAAATTAGGTTAACTCAAGGAGGTGGTCAACTATGGAGGTTCTACTGAATTAACATTTACAACATATATATATATATATTTTTTTTTTCTGAGAAAGAGTTTCACTATGTCACTCTGGGAGAGTGTCATGCAATCATAGCTCACAACAACCTCACTCTTAGCCTCAGGTGATCCCTTGTCTCAGCCTCCTGAGAAACTAGGACTACAGGCACCTGACACAACCCCAGCTAGTTTTATAGATGGGGTTTTTCTTGATCAGGCTGGTTTCCAACTTCTGAGTTCAAGCAATCCACTTACTTGCCTGAGCCTCCCAGAGTGCTAGGATTGCAGGTGTAAGTCACTTTGGCTGGCCATTTATAACATCTTGCAATGAGTTCACAGAATTCTCTGTACTACTTTTGCAACTTTTCTGTAAGTCTATATTTTATTTCTAAATAAATTTTAAAATAGTTGTCAACATTAAAACTCGTATGAGTGGATATCTACTTATAGCATCTTCCTAAATTAAGAAACAAAAAATTCTAAAAACTCAAGTTTTCCACTTATATATGTCTGACATTCTCAGATAAATGACAAATTTTACTTAGCTGTTGAATGAAAAATCCCCTGAGGAAATTATTTTGTTGAAAGTTGCATGTGTTAATCTAAAATAGAAAAAGAAAAAATCTAAATCATGTGAAGAGGAGCTGTGATTGTACAGGATGTCAAAAATTCCCTTCACCCCCACTCCACCCCATGGCCTCTGTTTTTCCAAGTACTATTATAGTAATTTGGATGGAACCTTAGCAATAGTTCCGCAAATTTTTCAGCTATGTCATTTGTCCCAGGCTCCTTTCACTCAAGATCCTTTGTCTCCAGTTCCCTCCAGTCACCATCCAAGGCTGCCACTTGCTGGTGGACAGATTGACTTAATAGATCTTCAACTGAAATTCCCCCCGTCTTAAGTGTTTCTTCAAGGGCCCTACACTGTAAACATGTAATGTCTAATTGTGCATGGGAAGGCCCCTTTGAAGGGATTTATAATTATTAGCAAGCAGGGGCAGAGGTACAGCTGCGTGTACACAGGTATCAATGTTCACATATGCCCCCAAGAGGTCCTAACATCATTTTCACACTGTAGGCAGAGTGGAAAGCTGAGCCCTAGTATCTGAATCATACACTATTGCTGTCATCACAGCCTTGTGTCCCATATTTTTATGCAAGTTTTTCTTTGAACATTTTTTCCTCGCAGAAGATTCAAAGCTTTTCCTAAGAATTCATTACCTAAATTAGTTTTCCATAAAGCACACACAGTATTCATAAAAGATTTTTCCAGATTTTAAAAGACGTGGTTTAGGAAAGCTCCTATGAAGTCTCAGGTGGAACACAGAAAATGTGATTTGGTAGTTGGGGTAAAATTATTCATTGTAGTCACGGATGTATCAGAATTATAGTTGATACAAAAACAGAAGTGGCAGTTGCAGATGTAAAAAAAAATTTTTTTTAAGGAATGATTATTAAACTTCTTATTAGGATTTGTTATTTGAAGGAAACAGGATCTCCCTAACAATATTCTACCATTTTCTAATGAACATAAGAACAATGGGACATCTGTAAACCCGATTTAATTTTTAGACAATAATCGTAATGAGTTAAAACAAGATTAAGGAACATGTTTCTAAAACACTCAATAGATCTCACTAAAACAGAAAAGTGCTGAAAATTGAAACACGCGTCATTCAAAATAATTCTGAAATAGTTATTTTCATTTTTATAGTTTAGACAATTAAACAATGAAAACTTTATGCAAATATGTACATGGATAAAAACAATCTCATATGGGTTATGATCATCCAATGGCACTCAGTACTAAACACCTAATATTGAGAGACTCTGAACCATTAATCTCTCTGTGCACTAGCTACATGAGCTTGCAAATTATTTAGACTCTTTGCCCCTCTGTATCCTCATTTACATTATCAAATAGAGAAGTGGTGCCTGGCATGTAGTAGACACTCAGCAAATAGTAGCTAACAGTAGTTAAAATAGCAATTAAGGAACATTGAGTGTTTCTTGTGGGCCAGGTACTTCAATAAAAGCTCTAAATGCATTATCTCACTTAGCTAGTAAAGATCATGCTGTTGTTAACAGTGAACTCTTATAGGATGTCAGGTAAAAGAGTGGGAAAAAATTTAAGTCTACTAAAATAATTTTGAGTTGTAAGAAAAGCAAATTGGTATCTGAAGGTCCTAGCAGGAGAGCAGGCTCAAGGGTTGTGTTAAAGTTCAGGATTATTATTATTTCTGGTGCTGAGATGACTATCGCCAATCATATCTATAGAATCTCCTACAAGGCCAAGTTCCAAGAAAGAGCCTTCGATTAACAGATTCCCATGTTATATTTCTACTCTGCGGTGGTACCAGGGCAGGGAGAAGAAACAGCTGGCTTATCATCTTCTATGATAGGAGAAGACTACTCCCTAGAAAAACATTCAGACAATGTAGTAAGGAAGAAGGAGGTTCATTGGTTAATGCTCCTAAATCGGAATGAAACAATCTATTTACAGTGCAATTGCAAATCATGGAGTGACTGATCCAGGAATAGGAATTTAAGCATTAAATTTTATGTATTAAAATAACTGTAGAGTGGCTCGGCGCCTATAGCTCAACCGGCTAAGGCGCCAGCCACGTACACCTAGGGTGGCGGGTTCGAATCCCCAGCCCGGACCCGCCAAACAACAATGACGGCTGCAACCAAAAAATAGCTGGGCGTTGTGGTGGGCGCCTGTGGTCCCAGCTACTTGGGAGGCGGAGGCAAGAGACTCGCTTGAGCCCAGGAGTTGGAGGTTGCTGTGAGCTGAGATGCCATGGCACTCTACCCAGGGGGACAGCTTGAGGCTCTGTCTCAAAAAAAAAAAAAAATAACTGTAGAGTAATGAAAATTATTTTCTTGTTATCACAACCCTTCTCAGCTCCATTAGATTGAGAGTTGATATGAAGATATAATGATGTCCATGATCATGTCAGGATAATTAACCTTAGCAGGTATACTTGCAAATGTGTTGCTTTTATTTGTAGTTTCGGTAATACCTCATTACCAAATAGCCAATGAGAATAATCTCAATCATGATTGATTCTTAATTCTACATGAAAAACCACTTGAGTTCTAAAGCACACATTTTCATATAAATCCTCATAGAAGAGATCATTATAGAATTTCTAACACATGTGTCTTAATCTGTTTTGTGTTCCTATAAGGAATACCTGAGGCTGGGTAATTGATAAAGAAATGAGGTTATTTGACTCACAGCTTTGCAGCTGTACAAGACAGCACCAGAGTCTATGCTATTGCTTCTGGTGAGGGCTTCAGGACACTATTATCTATGTGCAGAAGGAGAAGGGGAGCAGGCTTCATAGGAAAGAAGAAAGAGAAAGGAGAGAAAGCTGCCAAGAGCTTTGTAACAATCAGTTCTTGCAGGAATTAATATAAAGAGAACTTACTATCATGAGGAAGGCACCAAACCATTCGTGGGGGATCTGCCCCTATAACCCAAACACCTCTTGTTAGGCCCCTATCTACAAACAGGGGGGATCAAATTTCAACAGGAGACTTGGCAGGGCCAAACAAACCATGTCCACACCATAGCAAATTGTTGATAGATTGCATTTTTGTTATATAATTGGCTTTTTTTGAAGGATTTAATATTCTCCATATTTTACACCTGTAGTCTACAGCTAACATTTCCACTGCCCCAAACAAATTCACCATTCTATTTAGTAGTATCTTGTGATACTGTAATGCTCACAGTCCAAGAATATTGGACACGACAGCATACTCTTTTCATTCCTTACTTTTGATGAAAATACTACTCTGCTAAAATGCTATATATAAAACATAAATCAAACCCAATGATTCCTCAAAACACTGTTCTCACTTCACTTTTTTTTTGTTTGTTTTTGTGTTTGGCCTGGAATGCTCTTCCATTTATCTCAATAGGTCCAATTCTACCCCCTTACGCATTAAGGACTATCCAAATGTCAGCTCCACAAAGTATTCTCCCATCTCTCTAGCTCCATCCAGTATCTTCTTCCTATAAACTCTCAAAGTAATTTAACTTCACTTAAGGCAGATAGCTATTTCTACCTGGTTCCACTGATATTAATGTAGATACCTTTGTTTCTTTACAAGACTAGGAAGTTCTGGAGTAGAGGGATCCATACCTGATTGCTACTCCATCACAAGAATAGTGCCTGAGCATAGCAGATGGATGGGCAGGCCCTGGGTAGAACTGCTCTGATCCCTCTTTACTAGGCCGGGTTGGTTCTGGGTAGAACTGCCCTGGTCACTCTTTACTAGGCCGGGT
>NW_003852408.1:6331466-6339457 GCF_000181295.1 Otolemur garnettii | reverse complement strand
GGTTGGTTCTGGGTAGAACTGCCCTGGTCACTCTTTACTAGGCTTTACATATAAGCGACCATATGTGACCACATCTTTTCTCTTTAAACAGCTTTAAGCTAGAATTCACATACCAAAATACTGCCCATTGTCTGTGTATAGTGTGTCTGTGATTTTTACTTTAGAGTTGGTCAATCATCATCCCAAGCTAGTCTTACAACATTTCCATCTTTTCCAAAGTTTTTTTATGCCCGTTTATAGCTAATCTTGCTCCTACCCCTAATCCTAGGTAACGCCGATGTGTTTTTTGTTTCTATAAATTTGCCTTTTCTGGACATTTCATATAAAATTATAAAAGGATTCACACAACATGTAGACTTTTGGGCTTGATTTCTCTCAATTAATATGCTATTTTTGAGGTTCATCCACATTATAGGATGAATTGGTACTTTGTTCCTTTTCTATTGCTTTGTTAACAAACCTTTGATTATTTATAGTTATGAATGATACTGCTATAAGATTGGCAAGCAAGTCTTCTGTGAATGTTATGTTTCTCTTGGGTTGATTTCTAACCATGCAATTGTGGGGTTGTACAGTTAATGTATATTTAACTTGCTAGAAAGCTCCTGTTTTCCAAAGCGGCCACACTATTTAACATTCACACCAGCAATACATAAGCATCAAAGTTTCTTCAAATTATTGCCATAATGACTTTATTGCAGTCACTTCAGGGGGTGTGGAATGGTATCTCATTGTGGTTTTAATTTACATTTACCTAATGACTAATGACATTGAGAATATTTTCATATGTTTATTAGTTATTCACATACATTTATCTTCTTTGGCAAATATATACAAATATTTTGCCAACTTTTTAACTGAATCGTTTATCTTTTTCTTCTTGAGTAGAAATATTCCAGATGCAAATCCTTTAGTGGATATAAAAAGTGCAATGTTTTCATCTAACTTGTAATGTGATTTTCATTTTCTTTATGATGTCTTCTAAGTAGCAAATATTTTTCATTTTGAGAAGTTTATCGACTGTCTCTTCTGTAGATTGTGCTTTTGGTTTCATATGTAGAACTCTTTCCCCTAACCTAAGGTCACAAAGATTTTTTCCTTGTGCTTTCTTCTAGAAATTTGACAGTTTTAGCTGTTACATTTGGGCCTATGATCAACTTGGTGTTAATTTTTTGTGTATTGTGCGGGTCCAATGGTCTTTTCTCATATAGACATCCAACTTTCCCAATGCTATTTGTTGAAAAGATTACATTGGCAGTTTTGAAGGTTCCATTCAATTCTGTTCTATTGATCTATACCCTATTATTACATCAACAACTTCATAGTTCATTTTAAAATTTGGTAGCATAATTTCTCCAATTTTATTCTTTTCCAAAATTGTTTTGACTATTCTAGATCTTTTATTCTAGATTAATAAAGAATGGCTTGCCAATCTGTACCAAAAAAAAAAAAAAGAGCCTACTGAAATTTGGAGGGATTGTTTCATTGAAAATACAGGTCACCCTAAGAACTACAGTTTGAACAATATTGAGGCTTCCAGGGCATGAATATGGAATGCCAATCTGTCTCAGCCAGGTTAGTTTTCAGTATTTAAGTCTTATTTTTCATTGCATTAATTCCTAATATTACTTAATATTTTATTCTTTTGATACTATCTGAAATGAAATTTTCTTAATTTTATTTTCAGAAAAACAATTTTATACCTGGAGACCATGTTTAAACTCATTTTCTTAAGATTTTCTACATATAGGATCAAGTCATCTGTCAAGAAAGAGTTTTATTTCTTCCTATTCAATTTGATGCCTTTTATTTCATTTGTTTCCTTTAATGCACTACCTAAAATCTAGTTGAATTCAATGTTGAATAGAAGTAGGGTGAGTAGACATCCTTGCCTTGCTCCCAGTCTTATAGGAAAAGCATTCAGCATTTTACCTTTAAGTATGACATCGACTGTAGATTTTTAATAGATGCCCTTTATTCATTTGAGGAAGCTCCCTTCTATTCTTACTTCTTGGAAGTTTTTTGTCATAAATGTGTTGGATTTACAACAATGTTTTTCTACATTTATGGAGATGATGCTATGGTCTGAATGTGTCCCCCCCTAAATTCATGATGAAATTTTAATTTCAGCTGGTGTATATGAGGAAATAAGACCCCCACTAGACACTGAATCTGTCACTTCAATTGAGACCCATTCAGCCACCAGAACTGTGAGAAAAAAATTTGTAACAAGTCATGCAATCTATGGAATTTTTGTTATACAGCCTAACCAGACTAAGATAGATTATGTGCTTTTTGTCTTTTGTTCTATGAATATGTTGCTGTACATTAAGAGATTTTTTTTTTTAAGAGATGGGGGTTTCACTACATTGCCCAGGCTGGAGGGCAGTAACTATTTACAAGTATGATTTACAATAGCATTAAACTCCCAGGCTCAGGAGATTTTCTTATTTCAGCTTTCTGAGTAGCTGGGACTACAGATGCACCACTGATTTTTCTGACATAAAATGAAACTTGCATTCATAGTGCATTAGGCCATCCTTCATGTGTATTGCTGGGTTTAGTTTCCTTATACCTTGTTGAGAATTTCTGAATATTCATGAGTGATAACAATCAGTAGTTTTTTCTTGTAATGTCTTTATTTGGATTTGAAATCAGGGTATTAACACCCTCATGGAATAACTTGAGAACCAATCTATTTTCAGAAAGACTTCATACAAGATTCTGCCTCGACTCCCATAGCACAGTGGTTATGGTGCCAGCCACATACACTGAGGCTGGCAGGTTTGAACCCGGCCCTGGCCAGTGAAACAACAACTGCAATAAATAGTCAGGTGGGGCAGCACCTGTGCCTCAGTGAGTAGGACAATGGCCCCATATACAAGGGTGGCAGGTTCAAACCCAGCCCCGGCCAAACTGTAACAAAAAATAGCCAAGTGTGTGGCAAGTGCCTGTAGTCCCAGCTACTCGGGAGGCTGAGGCAAGAGATTTGCCTAAGCCCAAGAGCTGGAGGTTGCTGTGAGCTGTGACGCCATGATACTTTAATGAGGGCAACAGAGTGAGACTCTGTCTCTAAAACAAAAAAAATAGCTGGGTCTTATGGTGGGCGCCTATAGTCCCAGATACTTGGGAGGCTGAGGCAAAAGAATTGCTTAAGCCCAAGAGTTTGAGGTTGCTGTGAGCTGTGATGCCACTGCACCCTACAGAGGGCGACATAAAGAGACCCTGTCACAAAAGAAAAAAAAATTCACAATTTCTTAAATATCAGATTGGCTTGAACTCACCAGTGAATCCATCTAGCCTAGGCTTTTCTTTGTGGGAAGATTTTAAAGCATTAATTTCTTTACTTAATAGGCCTTTTATGGTTGAAGTGTGTCACCCAGAAAGATATGTTGAAATCCTAACCCCCAGTACCACAGAATGTGTTCTTATTTGGAAGTAAGGTCATTACAGATATAATTCATTGTGATGGAGTCATACTAGAGTAGGCTGGGCTCTTCAGCCTGACTGGCGTCCTTTCAAGAAGAGACAGAAACCTGAGCAGAGAAGTGACAATGAAGGTGGGAGTGAAGTGCTGCAGCTGCAAGCCAAGGACACCAAGGCCAAGGACTGCTGTCAAACTGCCAGAGCTGGTAAGGGCAAGGAAGGATTTTCTCCCACAGGTTTCAGAGGGAGCATCACCCTGCCACCATTTAATCTTGGCCTTCCAGCGTCTAGAATTGTGAGATAATAAATTTATGTTGTTTTGAGCCACTGTTTTTGGTACCTTTTTTTTTTTTTTAAACAGTAATCCTTTAAAATGAAGTCTTTTAAAACTTTGGTTTTTTGAGTCAGTTTTGGCAATTTATATCTTTCTAAGAATTCTTTAGGTTCATCTACATTATCTTGTTGACAAAGTTATTTAAAATAACTTATAATCCTTTTACTTTTGGTAGGGTAAATGATGATGTACTTGCTTCCATTCCTGATTTGGGTCATTTGAAGCTTTTTTTGGTCAGGCAAATAAAAGTTTGTTAATTTTACTGATATTTTCAAAGAGACAAGTTTTTATTTTAATAGATTTTTAAATTATTTCCTCCCTTTTACTTGCTATAGGTTTAGCTTGTTATTTTTTAGTTTTTAATATGGAAGTATGGGTTATTAATTTAGACTGTTTTTCTTTTCTAAAGTGTATAGGCATTTAAAGTAGTAAATATCCTTCAGTCACTATTTTTAGCCTCACATCATAAACTTCAGTGTTTTTAGTTTTATTTTTTTGAGATAAGAGTCTCACTATGTTGCCCTTGGTAGAGTGCTGCAACCTCAAACTCTTGAGCTTAAGCAATTCTCTTGCCTCAGCCTCCCAAGTAGCTGGGACTGCAGGAAACTTCAGTGTTTTCATTTTCATTCAGTTCCAGTTTCTAATTTCCTTTGTTACTTCTTATTTGACCCATAAGTAGTTTAATTTTCAAACATTTGAGGATTTCCAAGTTTCTATTGTCAATCCTAATTTAATCCCATTGTAACCAGAGAAAAGACTTTATATGATCCCAATCCTTTAAGTTTATTCTGACTTGTTTTATGGCCTACCCTGGGGACTATTTTTCTTAAAAAGAATATAAATTCTGCTGTTATTAAGCAGCTGATACATATCAGTTGGGTTGAGTGTGGTGGTCAAGGCTTCCCCATCTTCAGTGGGAATTCTAAGTGTCTACTGAAATGAGCCTGTTGGTAACATGCTCAAATCCCATATAAACTGACAAACTTCACTTGGATAATAATTAGTTGTTCTATTCATTATTGGGAGAAGGGTATTGAAATATCAAAAGCTATTATACGTTTATTTCTCCAATTATATCAATTTTTGTTTCATAAATTTAAGGCTCTGTTGTTAGGTGTGTACACACGCATAATTGTTATATATTTTCTTTTCTTATACATATTTTTTTTATCTTCTTTATTTATCAGCTCTCTTATCACCTTGGAATATCTCCCTTTGTCTCTAGACATAATTCTTGTCTTAAAGTCTATTTCATCTGCTGTTAGTAAAGCCACTAAACTCTTAGTGGTTATTGTTTGCATCATCTATTGCTATTAAGTATTGTTCATCTTACTATAGTCATAATGATACCGGACAGGTGACGTCCCAGCCAGCTCAGCAGAGTGGGGATGGGGGACTTGCCGCCTCCATCTTGGTGGCAGCAGCCAGCAGAGGAACTAGCAGGCTGGAGCAAGCAGGGAGAGCTTTCCTCCCCCTCACTGGGGGCTCCAGTAGCCAAAAAGGACTAGACACAAGTAGGGAAGACACTGGCACCTCCTCTTCCTCCCTGATTGGTCCATTTTCAAAACCTGCTCCTGATTGGTCTATTTTCAGGAGCCAAAAGCTCACTGGACAACTGCCCCTATATAAACCCCTGAGTAGAGAGCCTAAGGGCAGATCGCTGCAGACTTTTAAGGGAGAGAGAGAGCAGAAGAGGAATAGCTGTAACACTTGCATCCTGCTCTGCAAGGAAGTTTGGCTCTTTGTAAGAGCTGTAACACTTATACCCTGATCTGCAAGGAGGTTTGGCTCTTTGTAACAGCTGTGACACTTGTATAAAACCTATCTTATCCGGCTCTGCAAGGTTTGGCTCTTTGTAAGAGCTGTAATACCTGTTAAATAAAACCTAACTTACTGTCCATCTTGTGGTCCGTCGATTCGTTCATCAAATCATCAAGACCAAGAGCCTGGAAATCCAAAATCAAAAGTCTGGTATCAATAACACATGATGTAATTTTGCATATTTGTAGTTCTTAGTTTCAAACTGTTTAACTGGCAAGCTCTTCTGGACTAAGACAATACTTTGTTAAGTTTGCACACGTTTTTTGGTACAGTTTTGGGTACCACGATAAATATTGAAAGCAGTTAGAACCAAAACAAGCCCTTCCCTTAAAAAGATAATCCAGTTGTATTATTTGTTGCCTGGTATTGCTTCCTGATGCTGTCTCTCCTTCAACTTCGGTTTTGAAAGCTGAGAATGAAACTTATCTGTATTGCCGCCATTTCCAATCCTAGATATGTGAACCATATGACAGGCTGGTACCGTAATTCCTGTCTTTATGCAAGCATCAAGTTTTAGGAACACTCATTTAAGTGAGATGTCTTAATTACAGGTATTGTTGCCTCTCTTATTAAGCCTTAGATAAAATCAAAAACTGTATCTTAGGCCATGAGATGTTTCACATATTGTTTACAATGTGCATAGCCCTGCCTCCTCTTATGATTATGACACATACTTACAAACTTTTAGAAATCATCATTGTACAGGTAATGTAAAGATGATGTAATTTTTATATTAAAGGACTTCTATTGGCATTGATACTTTGGTATTTCCAGCTTCACTCAGTGAAAGGATGCTGAATGCCCCATGTATTACTTTAAGATATTCAATTATCATCCAAGTGATGTTCGCCAATTTATATGGGATTTGAGCATGTTACAACATGCTAATTTCAGTAGAAGCTTAAAAAATTCCAGCCTGCTGAACAAATCATATAGGACAAAAGAGGTCAATTTTAAACAGGTAGATTTTTTTTTTGTCCTCTAAAATGTCTATGAAGTTTTTCACTGATAATATTTGAAACAATATAATTACCTAAGTATATTCTTAATCCCTAGGTATAATTACATTTTTATTAAATTACTGTACTGAGACTTTGATTTGTGGCTCTCTTAAAATCACGTCTGCATTTAATGTATTATAAGGACAAGAAAAATGATGCAATTATAGGAAGGTGTAAAGAGTGATCAAAAATAGAAGATAAGATTAGTATTAATTGAATGGGTGCATAGGATCATGGTTCAGAAGGATAAATGAGACCCTTTCCTTTTGAGAAATTACATTTTTCCCACCCAGGGAGATCTATAAAATCCTTTATATGTAATTCACTTTTTCCCCTTTGTTTGACTTTCTATTTCCAGTAATGCAGTTTCTCATGGACAGCTGATCTTTCTGATCAGTATATCATTTTTTTATTAGAAAGGGATAACTTATAAAGGTCAACACATACTCACAATTTGCTAAGAATCTTCTTTGTTGCTTGAAAGGCATATATATGCATACATACACACACAAACCCTCTGTGTATGAGCCAACTTTTCACTTTAATTTCAAACTTCAAAATAAACATTCTTATGAAGAGGTCTTAGAATACATAACGGCAAAAGATAAAACTCTTCAGCTTTAGCCAGTTTTTGTTTTGGTAGACTATCTACACATAGGTACTACAATTTGTATTAAATAAAGAGCACAAAACCACCTGAGTTTGGACTCCTCCCCGGAAAAAGTGTATCTTTCCCCTAGTTTTAGAAAATTCCATACGAAATAGGAAGAACATTTTCTCAAATCATACGAAATATAGCATAACATTTTTCTTAACTTGATGCCTGCGACTGAACATAAACTTATTTCAGAGTAAAAATTTTAAAAAGGTTAAAATTGCATGAAATGACATATTGATAGAAATACCTAACACCGAAAAGCCCTTATAATGGGCAGACTGCGCAGTGCAGTCTCAGTTGTAAGCTCTAGGGAGTAAAATGTACACCTGTGACCTTGTTTTGCTGGCCGCCTCCTTTGTGACACTAGCAGCTTTCACGTCGCCTGCAAAGAACTCTTGAAAGCAGGACTCTATCCTTTCTAACTTCCACTTCACAGGCACTATCTGACCCCTCCACCGAGCAGCTCACCAGCCAGGGACTGCGCCGAAGGACAGTTTGCCAGCAGCGACAGGGCGCTGGACAAACACGCCCGTGGCGGTGGCTGGGACCCGTGCACTGTCCCCAGGTTGGTTCCCTGGAATGCAGGCCGCTGGCTTACTCATGGTAGGCAGTCACTAGTTAGTTAAGGCAGTATGGAACATTATTATCCTCATTTCACCGAACTCTGGAAGACGGATCGAGCGCACAAGCCCTCCTTACTGCACTTGGCCGCAGCCCTTTGCCTCAAGGGCCCCCGAAGCTACCGCCCCAG
>NW_003852408.1:6315243-6331328 GCF_000181295.1 Otolemur garnettii | reverse complement strand
CGCCGCCTCCCCGCCGGCCGCGGGAACCGGGAGCGCAGACATAGGACGCCTATGCGTCATGACGCATGTGCGCGCGAAGACGTGAGGACGCAGGCGGGTCGTGGAGAGCGTGAGTTTCCGCTTCTGTGTGGCCCGGGCCGGCGTTGTGGGCTTTGCGCGGCGTCTCTCGCCTTTTTCCCAGGCGGCGGGCGGCGGCGGCCCGCCGGGGCTGCGGGGCGGCTGTCGCGCCTCCCGGGGGGGTAGGGCCAGGTGGGGTTGGAGGCGCAGTCTCCGGGTCCTGGGTACCCTGCGCGAGTCCCAGGGCGGGAGGGCGTTTTCTGTAGCGACCCTGCGGGGTCCCATCCTCTTTGCCCGGTCTCTGCCTGAACCCGGAGCTGACGGGAACACCGTGCCCAGGCGCTGGGAGGATGGAGTTGGCTTCGAGGGAGTTTTCAGTGACTCCTTTGGAAGGAGGAAGTTTAACGCCGTATTGCATCAGGTGCCCTCAGGAGGGACCGTAACTTCTGTTTTCTCTGAACAAAGCAGTAAACCCAGTCCTAACCACAGTTATGATAATTGTCTTAATAGGGGACGGAAGACCCACACCTTAAAACTTTTCCTGCCCACATTTAAAAAACCTTTCGATATTTACAAAAACAGATTACATGCTTTTCCAACCACATAAAGTCATGACCAGCATAAAGTCTTTTGAAGATTCAGCATTACTATAAAAAATAATTATGATTCCGTGTTAGAGGTGTGCATGTCCTTTTGCAGTACACTCAGTGACAACCAGGCTTGGTTTTTTATTTCTTAAATTGCTTTTTTAAAGCCTGTCTAATTTCACATTTATGTTTTTTTTTTTTTTTCTGATTCTAATAAACTTTGAAGGTTTCTAATTTGTTGCCGGCCTGGTTTAGGAAAGCAAGTATCTAAGGAGCGTAGCAATGCGTTGGTTTCTGTATAGTCCCAGGAAGACTAGGATCAGGAAATGCAAATTTCTGGGTCTTACTGCAAAACAAATTTAATCAGAAATGTAACTTAACACGCCTTCCAGTTGGACCCAATGCAACTGGGTGCTTACCTTGAGAATTACTGGCATGGTGATAGAGAACACTCCCTGTAGAGTCACAGATAATGGAGTTTAAATTGAGGTGAAGTATTTCCTAGATGTGGAACCGTGGACAAGTTACAAGGCTGGAAGTATTCCATGCACATTAAACACAAGAGTGTTTATTACTTGCCTACATACAAGATATTCAAAGATGAGATATTATTAAATATCTCGTTAGAACTGCATAAAATAACTAGGTTCTAAAATTTTTTTCTGGGGGTTATAGATAAGTAAGTTGTAGTGAATGGAATGGATATTGTGACCCCTACCTAGAAGGCATTTTGTTTGCCTATCACTGGATCCTCAATTCTATATAGTCAAGGTTGGACACAGGATATTCAGTTAAAAGTTATAGCAATGTGTTTTAATACCATTGTGATTGTGGCTATAGTATTTTAAAGAATGGCATTAGTAACTGTGTTAAAGAGTTTTTAATTCTTTGGCTTTCTGATCTCTTCAGCTTACTCTTTCGACCCAGACTTTGGTAAAGACCAGAGGTAAACACTCGTTTTAGAGTTGGCAAGTATCATGGTGGAGTGACTTGTAAGCAAACGCTAAGACTGAAGATGTTTTTGTCCTTATCTTTGTTTCCCATATGCCATACAGCTCCATGATAGCAAAGGCCGCCTCACATCGCCTTCCATACCTCCATTTTCTGGAAGGATCACAGGAGTGCCTTTGACCTCTTGTTTTTTCATATGTGGTATTTTTTCAGATATATTGTCTTCTTACAAATTTCCCTTTCCCTGTTCAGGGGGAACTCTACGGGAGTATTACCAGCCACTGTTAACCTGAATGGCGTTTTCATACAGAGCACTGCTGGTAAAGCCCTAAGAAGGCCTGATGAACCTATGTGCTAACATCTACAAATTATCTATTCATACACAAAGCCTCTTGTCATAGATAGGTTGGGGAATTAGATTCCACAATACGAGTCAAAAACCCAAGACACTCTTTGCACCCAGTAAAATATGGACTAACTATACATTTAGTCTAAAATAAAAATACTTTAAAAGTAGAAGCACTTTAAGATAGGAAGATATATTACTTTATAACCTATAAAAGGAAATCTATTTAATATAGACTATGACATAATATTGCTAATGTTTACTTTTGTTGTGAAAATAAGAGTAATAAAGAAAAACACAAAAGAAGAATAGTTCTTTGAGGAAATACCCTTGCTGTTCTCTAAGTTACTTACTTTTCTGTAAATAAAATTGGAACTGTTGATTTCTCATCCACTTATCTGTTAATTACCTTAGGTGACAGTCTCCTTGATCCAGCAACAGGGGGAGGAAGACAAACATTCAGGATTTGAGGCAGCTGCCCTAAAGCCTAGGCTCAGTGTGGTGCTGAGAAGCATTGGTGCAAACAAACGCATCGCTTTGATTGGAGCATGCTGCTCTTGAGGCCATGGCTCCTGGATAATGTGGGTGAGATTGTTTTCAGATAAACATGAGTCCCGTTGGGTTTCAACTTCTGCAAACAATTTTGTCTCCTCTACCACCAAATTGTCACTGTCCCATTGTGAAACACTTATTTTTCAAAGGCCTCAAATATTTTTTCATTCTCCATATTGAAGAGGCAGATGGATAGTAGTGGTTTTGGGTCAAGCAAACCCTACTTTGAATCCTGCTTCTGCTGTATCATGATTATATCTGTTAGACAAATTTACATCCTTCTGATACTGGATTTTTGATACTGGATTTCCGGGCTCTTGGTCTCAACGATTCAATGAATGAATTGATGGACCACAGGATCAACAGTAGGTTAGGTTTTATTCAACAAGTGTTATAGCTCTCACAAAGAGCCAAACCTTATAGAGCTGGATCAGTAGTAAAATAGGTTTTATACAAGTGTCAAAGCTCTTACAAAGAGCCAAACCTCCTTGCAGAATAGGATACAGATGTTACAACTCTTACAAAGAGCCAAACCTCCTTGCAGAGCAGGATACAAGTGTTACAGCTCCTACGAAGACCCAAACCTCTTTACAGAGCAGGATACAAGTGTTACAGCTCTTGCTCTTCTGCTCTCTCTCCTTGGGTGGTCTGCAACAATCTGCTCAGGCTCTCTGCTTAGGGGCTTATATAGGGGCAGTTGTCCAATGAGCTTTCAAGGTCTGAAAACAGACCAGTCAGGAGCAGGTTTTGAAAATAGACCAATCAGGGATGCACTAGAGGAATCCCTAGTGTCTTTCCCTGCTTGTGTCTGGTTCCTTTGGCTAGTAGAGCCTCCAGTGGGTGAGGGAAGCTCCCCTCCCTTGCCTAGGCTCCAGCTTGCTCCAGCCTGCTGGTTCTTCTCCCGGCTGCTGCTACCAACACTGGCAAAATGGAGGAAGTGTGCCCAGATCACGATGTCCCCAAGAACCACCAGGGAGCCAGGGTCTGATGCAAAAGCAGGAGAGTTTTATTCAAGCTCTCGAACCTGGGCCTCTGGTATCTCGGTGCAGCCAGATCGGGCTGAAGGTCCTGTTCTAAGGGGGAGGGTGGCTTTTATGGGTGAGGGGGAGGGAGTGACCTCTATGTGAGGTTATGTGTGTCTGATTGGTAGGGGCCATTGAGGTGGCATCAGGTGCCTGTGTCCTGACTTCTGAGAACCTGAAACTTCGAGGAAACTGAAACTTAAGCTTAAGGTGACGTCAGTCTTGTTCTTTTAGCAGCAGGTCCTCTAGTCCGGGTTCCTGAGCTGGCTGGGGCACCACCTGTCTGGTATCACTTCCAGCTTTAATTTCTTATTCTATAAAGTTGAAGTCATAAGGGTATGTCTTCTTCAGGCCATTGAGTTAAAGGAAATAATGCATAGAATGTGTCCCTGTTTTAGGCATAGAGGTTCAATTAATGTTGCATGTTAGATGGAGGAAAAAGGTATTTATCATCCCAAACCTAAATTTATCTCATTTATTTCTTCATAATATTTTTATAAATGAGGTAATTTTGTTATTACCTACCTGCACTTCTTTTTTGAAAAGCAATACCAAGTGAAGAGTCAAAACCAGGGGTCCTCAAACTTTTTAAATAGGGGGCCAGTTCACTGTCCCCCAGACCTTTGGAGGGCTGGACTGTGAGCCCCCGGGACAAGTCAGCTGCTAAGCAGGACAGGCAGCTGCAGCAAAAACATCCGGCCAGTGGGATAAATGTCCTCGGTGGGCTGTATGTGGCTCTCGGGCCATAGTTTGAGGGCGCCTGGTCAAAACTTTCACATTTTTGTGAATGAGAGAGCGAAAACACTGGGAAAAAGTTAAGACTCTGAACATGGTAGAAAAATAGTATCTTCAGTTTTATCACCATAACAGAGCAGCTTCCATCAGTTGTATTGGATGTTTATGGGAAGGTCCAGGTCAGGGGATGAGTCATACTAACTAAAGTATGTTCAGTCACCTATAGAAGGGGGGTGCTGTGTTGTGGGAGATGAGAGCTCTTCAAAGATGGGATAAAATGCTGTTAGCCCTGCACTTGCTAGCTAATGTTTTTTCACATGCTTAATGAGAGCAAAGTGAAAAGTTTTATGTTCCATTTTTTAAAAAAATGATAACAAATTCATCTGTAGTCCCAGCTACTTGGGAGGCTGAGGCAAGAGAATAGTGTGAGCCCAAGAGTTTGAGGTTGCTGTGAGCTATGATGCCATAGCACTCTACCGCGGGTGACAAAATAAGACTCTCTCTCAAAAAAACAAACAAAAGAAAAATTGTGTGTATTTTTTGTGTATAGGTATTGTAATGAATAGATAATATACGAGCATGGAAAATACTTGACTCAGTTTTGTTTACTTGTCAATATATGGTAACATGGATGTGGGGACCAAGTATAAAAGGAAAAACATATAAAGTTATGTAAAGATAGATATTAATAGATGCATGTGTTTGTTTAAAAACTATTAAGATAGATTTCCTTTTATGTTGTAGTTATAATCATCTAAGCAATAGTTCTCCGTTTTTAATTTTATTTATTTGTGCAGGAAGCCTCTTAAACACTATCTTATCTAGAAGATGCAGAAGCTGAGAGGCTTTAAGAAGGTGAGGTCCAGGGGCACAAGCTCTTGTTCCTTGGCAGGCATGTCCAGGGAACCTGATTTAGGGAACTGGATGTGAAACTCTTAGTATGTGAAATAGAAATCTGAAACAGGTATGAGCTATACCTAAAAATGAATGATTATTAAGAATTCTGGTGAATGGGATTCATAGACTTGTTCTGAAGACAACTTCCAGCGTTTTCAGTAGTGTCAACATATGTATGGCTTCTTGTGAAGGGGAGTGAATGATGATTTAAAAAAAAAAAAAGCTTTCAATCGGACCAGTATGTGAGAAAACAATTCTGTATACGTTTTGAGAAATCAGCTTTAAAAAAGAATTCTCTAAGTTATGACAGCTGTATTGCTATTAAAAGCTATTTTGTTTTTTAAGTGACTGTTGTTCAGCATTGCAAATGACTCAGGGAAAAAGAAACAGGAGTCAAAGGAAGTATATCGCTTGTGTTTACAGTCCCATGTTTTTTGTTGTATGAAAGCAGCTGGTCTGCATTTACATGGTACTGTTTTTTTTTTTTTAAGGAGTTAATTTTTAGTTAATGAGCTTTCATAAGAAAAATAATTTCAAATGCTAAGTATTTGTTAGATTGTTATTAATAGAGTAGTAATATTACATTGTCTCTCTTGTACATGGAGGAGGGTTTCCTGGTGACAGCTGGAGTGTGGGGGAGGGGCAGTCACTTTCAGTCAACCAGCTGCTCTGTGTAACACCATGATGGTGATATTTCAAAGCCTATAGATAATTTTGGCTGTTTACAGAAAAGAAAATGTATCAGATTTCTGGAATGGAGCAGATAGTGTGCAGGAGCCCCTTGGGATCTAGATGATAGCCAGCAAGCAGTGTTGTATTCAGGTTTGCGTGTTAGTGTTATTGACCATCTATTTTCCTAGATCTCGTTACGTGCACATCACAATTACCAAGTAATGAAGTCTAGTTCCTCCGGCGGGGTGTGTGTGTGTGTGCATGCACAATACTCTACGGAAAGGCAGGAAGAAGGAAAAACAAACTTTGATGGTATGTTACATGCTTTGACATCATGTGCTGTTTCATTCATTCTTCATAATGATTCTAATATGTAAGTGGAATTTATGGGTAAAGAAGCAGAAGCTTGGCAGGATTGATTATACGCTTTTTCCAAGGCCACATCCAGCTATGTGATGGCATCCATATTTGCCCCCACCTCTTCTGACTTTGGCTCCAGCAATGTTGTCATTACACTGACAGCTGTTCTCCAGGGTGTTAACTTGCTTATGCATTTTTAATCCAAAGTCA
The DNA here is from genome assembly GCF_000181295.1 of Otolemur garnettii. NCBI lineage: Eukaryota > Metazoa > Chordata > Mammalia > Primates > Galagidae > Otolemur > Otolemur garnettii. Next base: position 6,324,939 of record NW_003852408.1, on the reverse strand, counting down.
CAACATCAGTGTAGTAATGAATGAAATTTATATAACTATTAAAATGACTTCAATATTATATAAATAATTTATAGGAGTGTGTGTATGTGCACACATATGCAGCTACAAATAATTTGCTTTTTTTTTTTTTTTCCCTTGAGCATAAAGCCTCCTGGACAATTCTGTAAAAGAAATTTCACTACCTTTCCAGCAATTTTGAAATTATGTGTGTTGTAATGAATCAGTTGAGATTCTAAATTTGATCAAATAAAGGAATTAGTATTATACACATTGCCCTTTTGTCCTTTCCTTCATACCAACACTTTCAAGGAAATTTCTTTTTTTTTTCTAGGCATAGTAATTTTGCATTAATAAGGGACCTTTTAGCTTTCTACATTTCTAGCTTGTAGCTATTATGTCAACCAAGTGGTGATTTCAAATAAATCCTTTTATTTTTAAGAGATGGTTCTACTATCTCATAAATTGATGAGTTTTCCAGAGTCATTTCATCTTACCCCTGCCCACAGGCAGTGCCTACTCTGGAGTTTTCTTGTCTTCTCTCTCTTCTCCCCCCCCTCACCCCATATAAAACTTTAAAACTGATCTTTGCTGTTTTATGACTACTCCACAGCCTACGTATGCTCCTCATCATGTAGTAATGTTTGTTAGCTGTGTCTTCTCCCTCGCGAGTGTTTTCCTGAAGGACAGTGCTTCTCTCTTCGTAGATGCTCAGATATTTAGTAAATGAAGCAGTGTAGGCAGTTACGGTCCTATACTTACTGCTGTAGTTTCACACTTAGGGATTTCCTTCTCTGGACTCACAATTGGAGCAATGGGATGATGTGTGTCTGCTAATGAATTGCACAATGGGGAAAAACGAGGGGACAGACCTTTCTGTAGGGAAGTCTACAGAGCCCTTTCATGTCCCTTTCTCAGGGCTGTGAGATTGAAGAAGCCTGTTACTCAACTTTTTCCTCCTCATTTTCGTTTTTTGCTGAATGAATCTAGATGATTCATTGTCCTAAAGTTCTAGTCAGAAGCATTGATTCAGTGATAACATTTTATTACATGTATAGACTAATCTTGTTTTCAATGAAGAGCAAAGGCAGAGGGTTTAGAAAGCTACTTCAGTAATTAGAAGTATTAGTAGAACACAAATTTTATTAAAAATATTTCAGATTAATATAAGGGTATGAGTGATTAGGTTATATTGTTTGCATTTGTTAGGTGAAGTTCAAGTTGTAGTGAACACTTCACCCAAGGGGTGTCCCATATACCCCTACAGTGAGCCCATTAGGTGAAAGCTTACCAAACTCCCTACCTCCTCCCACTGTCTTGAATTTAATTGTTTTTCTCTTTTGTGAGTGTGTAGTTAGAAATTTTAGACCATCTGTTTTTCCTTTTGAGATAGCATTCCTCATCCAGTGTCCAAGTTTATACCCTAGACTTTGAGTGGACTTTATTTATACAGAAGTTGCTCTTGCACGCACATCCTTAGCTCTGCATACTCTGTCTTTTAGGAATAGCATGCCTGTTGCAGACCTTTGAGATAGGGCCTATGTAATCTCCATGTTTTGGTCCTTCTATGGACTAGAATGTTTTACTCGTAGAAAATGGGAGCTGGTGATCCTTGAAATAAACTAGGATGTGTTTGCCAGCCAAATGCAGATGTCTCATATTCTGGGTAAAGTTCTTTGATGACAAACAACAAAAGCTCAAATATCTAAGTTAACTGAATTATTCAGATAACTTAGTCAAAAACAAGAAATTTGTTGGAAGTATATGGATAAGGTCAGAGAATCAACAGAAAAGCTAAACCACCAGACCTGGAAATGGTCAGCAGTTAGGTGAGATCCGGAGGTTTGCATAGACTTGGAGAACTCTTCAAGTTAATGCTCTGAGAATCACCTCCACAAGTTGTTGGTCCTAGTGTTGCTGCACAAGTTTTAAATTCCAGGGAGAGCATTATTATTCCAACTCTGGTAGCTGTCACCTTTGAATCAGTGTAGGAAAGGGCACCCTTGATTGGTAGTCCTCCCCCCACACTACCACTTCCAATGGACTCCTGTTACTGAAAGAAGAATGTTACTGAAATATTGTTGCTCATTAAGGAAGGTGAAAAACCCTCAGGTGTCCCTTACCACTGGTAATTTGCGGATGTCTCGTGTACTTTGTGGTAACAGAACATGTCTTTGAAGCCTGGCATGTTTTTCCTCCTCTCGACTGGTTCTTGTGCAGAAGAACTTCAGTTACATAAATAATTCACAAACAGTTCTTACATGGAAATTAATTTAAACGGAGGGCATGGTGGTGGTGGTGGTAGCGATTGCTTTTGCATTGACTTCAGGTAGCACATGTGAGCGTAAAACTACCTAAATTCTCTTGAAGGGGACAATCGTGGCATTGCTGTTCCCTGTTAAAAGCCTAGGTCTGAAGGGCTGTCAGTCGGAGGACTTTAATGAGCCCTCATTACACTAAAACTTGTGGTCTGTAAGAGAAGAAACGGGCTGATGATTGATACTGGAAATCATAAGTCGTGATGGGTCAGAATTGGAGTTGGCACTAATTCACCCAGCTGTGGAGCAAAATTCAAGATTATATACAAAATCTAGTAGTTTCATTATAGCCATTATTTTTATGTATAAATATAGTCTAATCATTTCTGTTACGACTGTAACACTATAAAAAGGAGGGAAAGGAAGAATTTTGCCAGCTGACATTTTGCCTCCTAAAGAATTTGGCCTTCTGAAGTGGAGGCTCATTAAATTCTCAGAATCATCAGATAATCGTGACAGAAACCCTGGTTTGATATTTTACCATAAAACTTAATTTAAAGAAAATTTCAGCTTTTAGGTTTCTTCTACATATTCTATACTGTTTTAAAATATATATATAATTGAATCATACAATGCAGCTTTACACAGTAGGATCATAGTCCTGAGAAATAGGAACAGGTTGCTATGTTATAAAAAACACTTAAAGCCTATTTTAAAGTTTTAATCGTAAGTGTATTTTAATTTATTTGTTTATATGAATAGAAACACTATCATTTCACAATTTATGATTCATATATATTTCTATTTATAATCTCATTTAATCCTTATGAAACCAAGTAAGCCTGCACTGTCTTCTTTCACAGGTGAGAGACGGACAGTTAACTTTCCTGAGGTCTCATAGCTGGGGTCTTGCAGAGCTCTTACCAAGGTCCATGACCGTAACTTCTATCCTGTACTGCATGTGTTAACATTGCTGCCTCCGTATATAATTTTGACAAAAAGCATTGGGACATTTCTTTTCCCAGAGCCCATTGATTTATCCCCAAGGTCCCTGACAACTTCTTTATGTTACGAAACTGTGAAAATGGGTTGTGTTATCCATCATCTCGTGCTTCTGCGTGCTGTGGATGTGGCAACAGCTCCCATATTGCAGCAGTGTGCCCTGTGAAGCCTTTTGTCCTTTATGTCTTAGAGCAGCCTGACAGCCTTTCATGTTGAATTCAGCAAGATTGCCTTTCATTTAACAAAGCTGAATGTTGCTTTCTAGGTGAAAAATAATTAAATGCTTTTAAAGATGTATTTGATTAACAGGAAGCTGATCTGTGTAAATTAATTATAACCGTAATGATGTCATAGCCTTGTCTTTCGTTATTAGCCAGGTAATTGACCAGAAGGTTAGAAGCTTATTGTAACTGACAGTCAGTAGTTTGACCTTGCGTGTTGTCTAGAAGTGAAACATGCACAATGAATGTAAATGCAGTTTGCTCACCGAGCTGTGTTTGCTGTCAGAACATCTATCTGATCTTGGGTTCTTATTTTTATTCTTCCATTACTTCTTGGTTGAAATTGGTAGTCAGGATGTTATATTCAAACTGAATAGTATACTTATTTCTCTTACTAAAAGCATCTGGCCAAACACAAATGTTGTCTTTGTCCTTGAATAACTATAATCAAACATGAAACCCTGGCACATTAAGGACATACAGTTAAGTAAACAAATGCCAGAATTAAATGAATCTTGTTTTTAAATTCTGTTTGAGGGAAAGCAAAACAACTTTTGATAGGGAAGTCACGAAAGGGAAAAATATGTGCATATTTGATAGATTTGATTCCATCTTTTTTTAATTTGTCCAAGCAAATTACGAGCATGTGGTATTTTGAAAATTTGAGTGATGAGCATCTTACTTTGGTAGGTTTGGTTAAAGAATAGAATGTTTAAGAGTAAGACATGGATCAGAAGTGGGATGATAATGGCTAACAGCCAGCATTCCAGGGTGCCGGGCTGCGCTCCCTTCTACCCTGCTACAGCTTTATTCTAAGGGTCAGTCGGCTCTGCTGGAACGCAGCACAGGGACTCCTAAAACCACTGTACTCTGTGAAATCATTCAATAAAATCAGAGAGCTTGGGGGAAGTGGTATTAGGAGCCCCAAACTCAAAAACTTTGTTAGTGGCACATAAAAACAAAAGATAAGAACCTAACAAAATGGTAGCACAGTTTTGCACGTGTTAAATGGCTAAGAAATGCATATGTCTTCCAGTAAGTAGAGTACTTCACCTTCACAAAGACCTGGCCTTTGCTTATGGAAATGGTGAAAGGATTGCAGCTTGTGAATTACTGTCAAGTGGTGGAAGGAGGGTTATCTGAAGCGGGACTGAAAGTTGATACTGCAGATGTGGGTGGGTCTACCTCAGATATACTCCATGGGTTGGGCTGAGATAGCTGGGACGTTAGGTATTTGAAGCGAAGACTTGGGGAGTTAGAGGGTCATGAGGGTAGAACCCTGGTGAACGGGATAGGTGCCCTTATGAAAGGGACCCCACAGAGCTTTCTTGCCCTCACAGCCACCCCCCCACCCCGTAGGTGGCATCCTGTTAAGGCCCCACCAGAACCCACCCACCCTGATGTCACACTTACAGACCCTACAATTGTGAGAAATAAATTTATATTATTTATAAGCTGTACAATCTGTAGTACTTTGTTATAGGAGCCTGAACTAAGTCAATTGCCGAAAGCAATATCTAGCTTAAAATTTATTTCTCTACCTTATCTCTTTGAGTAAGATCTTTCTTTTTTATACAAGGAAGCCTTTTTCTAAATGGTAATCATTACAATCTTCATACTTTTACTCATGTTTTTTCTCACTAAATTTTAAACTCTGTATTATAGGTAGAAGCTGAGCTAAAATGAAACATTGTTTTGGTTCTTTATATAGCACTTAAATTTTTTTTTTCTCAACTTCAGTTTCTCTTCCAGAAGCATTTATGTGAAAGAAAAGTAGCTGACATCTCTTCTAAGTGTTCCTAGTTTAGTGACTTAAGTTATAAAATTGGTTATGAAACAGAACCTTGAGCTGTTTTTACCTGCCTCTAGGTCACAGCCTAGACTTTCACAAGATTTTTGTTTAACTTCTTAGGGTCATTTTAGAGATTTGTTACATGATGTGGAAATGCAGAATGCGGCATTCGGCTTTCTTGAGTGACGGGCAGGCCAGGCTGCCAAGGCCCCTCACAGTAAGGATTGCAGCTGGGAGACACAGATTAAAGAGCTCGGCAGAGGGGCAGTGTGTGGTGGGAGGAGCTGAGTGGAGTCCCCATAGTCCGGTAAGGGCATTGTCATCTCAGTGTCTTTAATTGTATACAAAAAATGGAATTTCTGTCCCTCCACAATTTCATGCCAAAAGTGCTGGAAGAATTTTCACTAAATTGGACACATAAGCTATGTGGTGTGTGTGTGTGTGTGAGAAATTCACTTTGGTGACCTCTGGTGGCGGGAGAGCCCATGTGACTGCCCATCTACAGATGGACTTGCTTATTAAGCACCTTGGACAGAGAAAGCTGAGGCCTGAAAGTTCAACATCCCTAGCAGTCTTAAGGGCAGAAGCATCATCAAGCTATTTCTCAGATAGGTGACTTGATAGGCATGACTCAAAGTGGACAGGAGGACAATTAAGTGATTTTCTGGGCAAGTGCTAGGCAGACCAGCTAGTAGATACAATGGAATAATTTTGTCTTCACAAGATTGTGAGAATTAAATAAAAGGAAGCAAATTGTACTCAACTACTTTTAAACTATAATTGCATAAATTTAGTTGTTATTGGATAGTATGTAATATTATAAAGCCTTCTTGGACTGAATAGTTTAAAGTTAATCAGATAATGATGATTATAAAGATTAAAATCAACTAACACTTAAAATATTTTATCTTTCAGGCATTATACTAAGTGGTTTGCATATGTTACCCATGAACTCTATGAAGTTATTTTTTAGTATCTGTTTTATAAATGAGGAAATTTAGGCATAGGTTGATTAAGAACTTACCCAGGATCATAGAGCTCCCAAACAATAAAGCCATAATTTGAACCCAGGTCATTTGGCTCCAGAGTCCATTCTTTCAACTGTGACACTGTTCAGCCTTACAAGAATGAAGTATAGAAATCCATGTGTTTGCTGGGCTGGGGTAGGGGGATGAAGTTGTATTTTAAGCACATTCAGTCAGACATTGTATAAGTAGATTGAGGGAAGAGTATTGAGCTGATAGAGACCTGTTTTTGTTGGAGTCTATCACTGCATAACACATGCTCTTATTAATGGCTGCTTGCTTGTCTGGAATGTTTTTCTTATGTCTCTTGAGTGGTCTTACATCCTAACTCCCCAGGTCAAGCATTTTGCCTGAGTATGGGTATGCCTTCTACATGGATGGCATTTATAGGAAAGGCAGTTGGACATAGTCCTGCCAAGGGATCAGAAATTTTGTTATTTATGTTCATCTTTCAGGCGTCCTCAAACTATGGCCTGCAGGCCACATGTGGCCCACCTAGGACGTTTATCCAGCTGGGTGTTTTTGTCACTGCTGCCTGTCCTGCTTAGCAGCTGACTCTTCCCAGGGCCTGCAGTCCGGCCCTCCAGCGGTCTGAGGGACAGTGAACTGGCCCCCTGTTTAAAAAGTTTGAGGACCCCTGGCCTAAGGAGATGGTGCATGAGCTCTATGTCTTAAAACCTTTAGGTCTAATAGCTCAAAATCAGAAAGGGAAAGCCAGTTGGCATTAGAGAGATAATGGTTGTGTTAAGTTGGATGAGACATTCTCTTAATGTGTTATAACAGTGAAGTGTATGAGGTTAAAGAACTATTGTTTTAAAGGTTTCAGCAGCCTTCAAAAGGAGAAAATGCTTTTAATTCCCAGTTTCTTCTGGAACAGAGTCCAAGTTGTAGATATTTCCATGAATAGACATTGGAATATAATTACTGAAAGTGTCACAATATTCATAAAGACTGATTCCCATTACTTCCTAATATAATTTGATTGCAGTTTTCATTTTTTATTCATGAAGTCAGTTTTCATTTCATTGTCATCATTTCTTTGTATCTCTGCCATTAATGTGAAGAAAACAGAGAGCTATGTGCTGATTCCCTTTGATTTTTGTCATTAATGTACCTCATGAAGCCACTTAACAGATTTAGGTGGCCAGAAAGCTATGTCATTTATGTGCAACTTGTCATCAGGTTATTATACTGTCTGTCTAAGGTTCCTCACTATACCCCCAGGACTCTCTATTTACTAATCAATTCAGGTAGAAAATGCATTCTGGTAAATTGAACATGGTGTAATGATGTGAAGCCATACCATCTGCTATTACATTTAATATTTAAATATTAAGTTTTAAAAGCATAATTTGCATGTTATTCATACAACTATGTTTTGCGTATAGCAAAGCTTTTTGAAATGCATTTATGTATTTGAAAATAGGAAACAAATTACTTTCCAAGTATTCAGTTAATCTCACTTTTCACTAAATGCCAGTGTACATGATACTGAATCATTTCCTTACTTTCAAAAATATCTTGAAAATCTGCACTTTGTAATTGGGTTCTTTGAGGCCCTAAGGAAGATGCTAAGTTTTATCGGAAGAACAAAGAATTTTATTGTTATTGTTCTGGACTAAAAAGTTCTCATCCATTTGCTCCACAGTAATAAGTAGAGAAAACAGTTACTTAAATTAGGACTCAGAAGCCACAACTGAATAATATTCCTGAGAGAGTTACAGGAATGAGAGGAAATAGTCTCCTTCAACTTATTCCTGGAGAAAGTAGATCATACTGAAACAGAATCAGAGAAAAAAATGCATAGAGTGTTTTATGTCCGCTTTGATTAAGTTAATGTGCTGTCTGTGACACACTAATTTGCTGTCTAGCTCTTGTAATTAAACAAACAGAGGTATTTTTTATGCTTAGTATAAATAATTTGCGATTTTCATAGCATTTTTGCTTTGTTTGCAGAAATAAAGCACACTAACCCTCTGTTTCTTTCAAAATAATTTTACAATATTTACAGTTGAATGTGTTAGCTTAAGCCACGTCCTGCCATTGATGTGTTCACATTCCCCTCTAAATATGTCATCCCCCCGGGGGTGGTGGTGGTACTGGTAGTGGGAATACAGTTTTTGCAGTTTAACCAGGGTGGTTTCTTTGTGCTTTCACTTTTCTTTCTGGAGCTTTCTCTTGACCTGAGCTTGTTAAATAATTTCTTGTAGACAGAGGGTGTGTGTATGTGCACACTCATGTATGTACTCTGTGTGCCTGTGAATGTGTGTGTGTTTTATATTGTATTTTAAGCAATAAAAATATAGGCATTTGTTCAGTATCATTAATCATTAGAAGAATGCACTTCAACCCATTGTGATGACTATAATCAAAAAGATGGATGGCAACAAGTTAAGGACGTGAAATTAGAATTCTTATACACAGCTTGGAGGGACTGTAAAATGGTTCAAAAATTTAGAAAAAAAATTTAAAAAATTTGGGAACTTTGGGAAAAAATTGGGCAGTTCCTGAAAAATTAAAACATAGAGTTACCATATGTCCTAGCAATTTCACTGCTAGGCATAGTCTCAAGAGACCTGAAAGCAAGTGTGTATGCAAAAAATAGTATGTGCATATTCTTTACTCATTATGGCCAAAAAGTAAAAACAGCTGAAATGTCCATCAACTGACAAATGTGGTGTATCTATACAATGAAATATTAGTCAACTATCAAAAGAAATGAAGTATTGATGATAGATGCTGTAACATGGATGAACTTTGAAAGCATTATGCCAACACAAGGAAACCAAACACAAAAGACTATATGTTTGCCAGAAAAGGCAAATTTGTAGATAGAGTAGTAGTTGCCAGGCACTGGGAGTATGTGGGGAGAATGACTGCTGATAGGTATTGGGGGGTGGGGTGTCTCTTTTTATCTTTTTTTTTTTTGAGACAGAGTCTCACTCTGTTGCCCTGGTTAGAGTGCTGTGGCATCAGCCTGGTTTGCAGCAACTTCAGACTCCAGGGTTCAAGTGATCTTCCTGCCTTAGCCTCCCAAATAGCTGGGACTATAGGTTTCTGCCATGATGTCTGGTTAAGTTTTTCTATTTTTAGTAGAAATGGGGTCTCACTCTCAATCAGGCTGGTCTCAAACTTTTTTTAAAATTAAATCATAAAGAGGTAGATCCTGTATGCATTAATGCATTTATGAGGTACAGTGTGTTGATTTCATATGCAATTTGGAATGCTTACATTGTACTGCTTAATATATCCCTCACCTCATTTAGTTAATTATTGTGTTAAGACATTTATACTCTATACTTAATAGATCTGACATGTAGCAATATACACCATAGGTGTGATTCCACCATTCACCCTCCCTCCATTTGACCTCCCCTCTCCCCTCCCATACCCCCCCCCAC
>NW_003852408.1:6310311-6314943 GCF_000181295.1 Otolemur garnettii | reverse complement strand
GAGCCGTGATCTATTCTTCATATGAAAGTGTTTCAGTGTAAATTGGTTTCATAATAGTCTTGAGTACATAGGATACTTTTTCCTCTATTCTTGAGATACTTTACTAAGTAGGATATGGTCCAGCTCCATCCATATAAACATAAACGAGGTAAAGACTCCATCTTTTTTAAGACTATATAATATTCCATGGTATATATACCACAATTTATTAATCCATTTATGGATCGATGGGCACTTGGGCTTCTTCCATGACTTGGCTATTATGAATTGAGCTGCAGTGAACAATCTGGTGCAAATATCTTTGTTATAAAGTGATTTTTGATCTTTTGGATATACTCCTAGTAGAGGAATTGCAGGATTGAACAGCAGGTAGCTCTTGAGCTCAAGTGATCTTTCTGCCTTTTCCTCCTAGAGCATTAGGATTACAGGCATGAAACATTGCATCTAGACTAGAGTCTGTTTTTGAGGTCATGAAAATTCTAGAATTAGATAATTCTAGATGTTTGCACAACTTTGTAAATGTATGAAAACAGCTGAATTGTATACTTGGAAAGTGAATTTTATGGTTTATAAATTATAACTCCATTTTTTAAAATGAAAGTTTAAATGTCTGGAAAGTCGGGTACTATTAGTACTAACAGAGTACAAAGCCTGAGTGATAGTAGGCCTTTGATAAATATATGCCAGTGACTTGAACATATATTTTCCCCTATGATTTTTTAAGAGCATATACCTAAAATATTTGAAACTGTTAAATAAAATTTGCTAATAATAGTAATGCCATAGCGTTAATTGATCTTAACAATTCCTTGAAAGGAAGAGAAAAGGCCCACATAAGTTAAGATTTCAGTGAATAATTTTAAGGTTTATTACACTTGTAATAATATGGAAGTTTCAATCTTCAGAACAGCATTTGACTACTCCCATTAAGATTCTGTCTTTCCTTTCTTATGAAATTAACTTGGTTGGTATCAGATACAAAATTGGGAATAGAATTTATAACTGGTATATATTCTTAGAATTTAGTGGCCTGAATACTTATTGAACAATTAAATCTAAAAATTGAGATACATACTGCCTTGGTAAATGATAAGGATGAAATATTTTCTGCTTTGTAAGGAGAATTGAAAATTGCTGTAATTAGTTTCTTTTCCCTTTTTACTCCTTTCTGTCCCCCTCGAGACACATTGGTCTCCCAAGTTATGAATTCAGTTTCTTTTGTTTGTTCTAGCCACTTAGTTTTTCTTATTATGTACCTGTTTAATTTTTAATTTCTCATTAAAAGTAAATATGGCTAATTTTCCTATCAATATTTCAAGAAACCTTCCCTTTCTCTCTGCCATGACCTTGATATAGTGCTGTCTAGTGTGTATTACTACACAGTTAAAATGCTGTTTGGGGGTCAGATGGTTCTAGCAAGGTAACTTACCAATACACTTTAAATCGATCAGAGGTTTATTTGTATAAGGCAGGGATAAATACAGTTAACACTACGTGGAACTGAAAATGCTAAGTGAAATAATAGGAATATTGCTATGGGAAAAATTAGTACAATTTTAAGGAAAAATACTTAAAGGTGAACATACAGGTATTCAGGCCTTCTTAGTCTCCTTTATTGTATAATGAAGAAATATATTGATGCATTTAAAATACTCATCTCGAATCACTTGGGAAATACAGTAGGTCATTTATATCCGTGGGTTCCACATTCATGGATTCAACCAACCTCAGTTGGAACATATTTGGGGAAACAATGGGTGGTTGCATCTATACTGAACACAGAGTTTTTTCTTCTCATTGTTCCCTAAGTAATATGGTATAACAATTATCAACATTGTATTAGGTATTGTAAGTAATCTGGAGATGATTCAGAGAATACTAGAGGATGTGCATGAATATATCCTGCACCATTTTATGTGAGGGGCTTGAGCATCGCTGATTTTGGTAGCTGGAGGGGGTTCCTAGAACCAATCCCCCATGGATACTGTGGGGCAGCTGTACTTGTTAAGCCTGGACCATATACATATATACGTGTCACTAGGTATTTGTGGTAATCACATGGTGGCTCTGGGTATTGGTGATGAAAACAGGTAAGGTAGTTTTTGCCTTTAGCCATTCTTCTGTGGTCCTGGAGCTCCTGATGTGGGAGAACTCACATGACTAGAGCACAGTGACTGAGGGAGAGACTCTTATGAGATGAGACCTTCAAGGCCACAGGGGTGGGCCAAGCACTGGTGCTAAGAGGTGTAGAGTTAAGGGGAAGAGTTTGGGCTTTGTACTCACTGTGAGCATAAACCACTGAAGGCTTATTGCTGGGGAGTCCAGGTTCACTTTTTTGCAAGATTACTCTGAGTAGAGATGGAAAAGGCTGGTGAGTATCAGAGGGGAAACAGAATCCAGTCCAGCCACCTGGATTCTGGGTTATGAAGGTGGCCTACAGTAGGGTAGTGGTCCTAGAACTAGAAAGAAATAGGATTGATAAAAACTGTTCAGGAGAATTAACAAAACTTGATGGATAGGATTTAGGGGTAGCAGAGTAATGAGGACAAAGGACATGTCAAGGATATTTCCTACACCTGTGAACCTGAGCAACTGAACAGATAGAGATTTGTGTTCTGAGATGGGGAAAGTGAGAGGAGGGAGCATGTAGAAAGGACAGTCCAGTGTCCAGCCTGGGGCATGCTGAGTCTGTATGGGTAGGATGTGCCAGGAGTATGCAGGGAATGGCCTTCTCTTGAGCTCTGGTAACTGACTTATGGTCTGGGTACAGGTTAGAATACATGAACTACTTCTAAACCAAACTGAACACACAGATTTCAAGTTCACTGGTAAGTCTGTCAGGGCCTGGGCTGTGCTGTGTCTCTGGCCCTGACCTGGGGCCTCAGAGTCGAAATGTGAGGTCTCTGGCCCTGGCCCACTCAACTTCTGGACACGGACCACTGCGCCAGCTTACTTGGGGTCTGTCTTGTTCAGGCCTCCGGTGCCAAAGCACCTTAGAAGTTACAGTCAATGTTAGTAGGAGCACCAATCAGGCGACCTCTGAGCAAGAAGTGGAGCCAAAGGAGGAGCCTCCAGTAGCGTCTCCCAAAGCTATTTATACACGTGATACACCACAGGTGTGGAGACTGCTATGCAATAATGTCGGTGCTCTTGTCTTGTGCTTTCGTGCTCTTTAACAAGAGACCAATGATGTTAAATAAATCCCTTCCCCAATCCCTTATTGCCAAGGCGTTTTTTTCCAGGTGTCTCCTACATCTTAAAATAGTTTCAGCTGGGGACCATTCAACTATCTTCTTTTTTTTTTTTTTTTGAGTCAGAGCCTCAAGCTGTCCCCCTGGGCAGAGTGCCGTGGCATTACAGCTCACAGCAACCTCCAACTCCTGGGCTCAAGCGAGTCTCTTGCCTCCGCCTCCCAAGTAGCTGGGACCACAGGCGCCCGCCACAACGCCCGGCTATTTTTTGGTTGCAGCCGTCATTGTTGTTTGGCGGGTCCGGGCTGGGGATTCGAACCCGCCACCTTAGGTGTACGTGGCTGGCGCCTTAGCCGGTTGAGCTATAGGTGCCGAGCCATTCAACTATCTTCTAACTGAAATTGTCACGATTCTTATTTCCATGTCTTCTTTTTTTTCTTTTTCTGAAGATCTTACCGTTTTCACCGCCTTTTGCTACTTCTGCCTTTAGTCTGCTATATTCTCCCACACACTTTACAATTTCCAGCATACACACCAATGGGAACTCTAAGCCCTACACACAACAACACACTTTCTACTTTTTATCTCAAACTTCTCATATCTCAAACCTCTTACACTTTCTGCATCTCATCTGCTGTAAATTGTGTTAACTGGAGAACAAAGGTCTGGCTTTCCTTGCGGAGCGTTCCATTTGCTATATGAATTGTAGTTAACGGAAGACAAAGCTCCCACTTTTCTTGCAGACCCTTCCTAGTTGAATTATGATGAGCAGGGACTCAAACTCCTGGTGTCCCATTGGGGACTCCGGCACAACCAGATAGGGATTCTATCCCCTGGCGTCCCATCCGGGACATGCACGCAACCAGATAGGGATTCTATCCCCTGGTGTGCCATTGAGGACTTGTGTACAACCAGATAAGGACTCTGTCCCCTGGCGTCCCATCAGGGACTTGTGCACAAACAGGTAGGGACTCTATCCCCTGGCGTCCCATCAGGGACTAGTGCACAACCAGATAGGGACGCTATCTCCTGGTGTCTCATTGGGGACTCGTGTACAAGCAGCTGAGGGCACTAACCTCTGAGCACAGCCACACATTGTCTGCTTCTTACAGACTTCCCACAGACTTCCTATACTTCTCATCCTCTTACTTGAAACTCCTCATACTCCCTATACCTCCTGTACTTCTCATCTCAAAACTCCCTATACCTCCTGTACTTCTCATCTCAAAACTCCCTATACCTCCTGTACTCTCAGCCCCAAACCCCCATACCTCCTGTACTTCTCAGCCCCAAACTCCCTATACCTCCTGTACTTCTCATCTCAAAACTCCCCATACCTCCTGTACTTCTCATCTCAAAACTCCCTATACCTCCTGTACTTCTCATCTCAAAACTCCCTATACCTCCTGTACTTCTCATCTCAAAACTCCCTATACCTCCT
>NW_003852408.1:6306351-6308330 GCF_000181295.1 Otolemur garnettii | reverse complement strand
CCTATACCTCCTGTACTTCTCATCTCAAAACTCCCTATACCTCCTGTACTTCTCAGCCCCAAACTCCCTATACCTCCTGTACTTCTCATCTCAAACTTCTCATACTTCTTACATTTCTTATCTCAAACTTCTCATATTAAACTTATTCTTAACAAACTTCTCACATTCTCTTTCATTCTTCAGAATTCCAACAGTCTATGCCACAATTTCACTTATGGTATTTACTTGCTGAACACTTCACTTACTCTCACTTTCTTTAAGGACCTTCTTTTACACTCAAGTCTTAGCTTTCTTACAAGTCTTCACTTCCCCTGTTTCTTCACCAGCCCCCTTAGTAATATTCTTTCTGTCTCAATCCTTCCCTTTCAAACAGAACTCTTAACTGCCAGTGAGGGATTAGGGACATTGATCCTTCTCCAAAACTATTTCCTGCTGACAATGGTTGACTTACAGGGAAGGCAGTTAAAGGTTCCTTTCCTATCATCTACCAAAGGCTACTCCTGAGTATTTCCTTTTTCCGTCCGCATCCAGTATCCTGTCCTCATTGCCATTTGTTGGGCCCCGACCCTGGGCCTGGTTGGAGTTGGGACTCCAGGTCTCTGGCGCACCCGCTAAACTTCTGGATGCAGACTGCTGCGCCAGCGTACTCAGGGTAGTTCTTGTTTGGTCTCGGGTGCCAAAGCACCTTAGAAGTTACAGTCAATATTAGTAGTAGTGAGCATCTCAGCAGCAGTCTTAGTAGGAGCACCAAGCAGGAGTCCTCCAAGCAGGAAGTGGAGCCATAGGAGGAGCCCAGCAGGAGCCTCCACTAGCTTCTCCCAAGGCTGTTTGTACAAGTGATACGCCACAGGGGTGGAGACTGCTATGCAATAATGTCGGTGCTCTCGTGCTCTCTAACAAGAGGCCAATGGTGTTAAATCCCTTCCCCAATCCCTTATTGCCAAGGTGTTTCTTTCCAGATGTCTCCTACAAAGTTGCTGTAAATGATGATGCCTCTGTGGTCTCAGCACTGCACACTAACAATTTCTGTGTGTATTATGGGCAGGACTTGAGCTATTCATTTTATAGTCGTGGCTGACTTACTGTGATCCATTTTCCTTGGTGTTCCTACATCTGTACCTGCCTGGCTCACAAGATGAAGTTGCAGATTTGATCTTTATGTGGACCAGTTGGATTCTTCTGGGTTACCTTGCTAACGGGCTGCATCCCTCACTTGTATGACTTGATAACTTATCAGGAAGGAAACTGGGCTATAGAGTTGTTATGAAATAGGACTGATTTATCTTTGCTACTAAAAGCTTATGTTCTACATATTTAATGGTACTCTGCTTTTGAAATAGAGCCCAAAAGATATTTATGCATTCTCACATTGGCTGTGGTTATATCTTCCTTCTCATTCAGTGTGCATTCACTGAGAAGTCAAACACCTTAATCTTTCTTTTTGTTTCCTTAAACGAATAGAATTTTGGCCACTTAGGGGCTAGGATTATAAACTTTTATTCTTTGCTGTACCTCCAGTGTCTGATACAGAGACTTACATGCATGTGGCACATGATAAATATTTGTCAAATAGATGAGTGGATGAAGTAATGGCTGAAATACTGCTCTGTGAGAAAGGATAATTCAGTTCTGAGAAACCAAACATTGGGCAAACTATATTCTTCCTATAAGATCAGGTCCTGAAACCTGCTAGGAAATCAAGGCCAAAAAATATAAGTGTAGGAATCCTTCTGATAAAAAAGACTTACAGAAACCATGAGAAGGGAGGTCCTTGAGTGTGTGTGCGTATATATATATATATGTGTGTGTGTGTATATATATATATGGGGGAAATCATTCTGCTAAAAAGACTTACAGAAACCATGAGAAGGGAGGTCCTTGAGTGTGTGTGTATATATATATATATATGTGTGTGTGTGTATATATATATGGGGGAAATCATTCTGATAAAAAGACTTACAGAAACCATGAGAAGGGAG
>NW_003852408.1:6267366-6305867 GCF_000181295.1 Otolemur garnettii | reverse complement strand
TATATATATATATGTGTGTGTATATATATATATGGGGGAAATCATTCTGATAAAAAGACTTACAGAAACCATGAGAAGGGAGGTCCTTGAGTGTGTGTATATATACATATATGGGGGAAATAGAGGAAGAGTGAACAGCAGGCAAAGGGGAGGGACTTGGAAGGAGGAGAGATGTGTTCAGCGAGTGAGGCGTCCCTTGGGAGCTCAGCAGTGGGGCAGTGGAGCTGGGAGGAGAGAAGGGGTGCAAATGAAAAGAGACCTTTGGATTTGGCCAGAAGTAAGGGAAAGTATAACACGAGCCTGAAAACACAGTGGAAAGTAAGACTGGGAAGTCTGTCTTTTTTGTTTATATTCTTTATCACTAATGATTCCAATCAAGGGGGACCTTTTCTTAAGCAAGGATGTACCTGGTTTTTATTTTCTGTTACATATGGCCCAGCATCATAGGACACTGTTGGCACTGATGTTTAAGGTTTTATTTTGTGGTTTCTTTTCTTTTTTGCAGTTTTTGGCCAAGGCCGGGTTTGAACCCACTACCTCTGGTATATGGGGCCAGCGCCCTACTCCTTTGAGCCATAGGCGCCATCCATATTTTGTGGTTTCTTATTAGCTGAGTCCATATTTTTCTACTGCTCCTATTATAGGTAATGATGTTTGATATATATATGAGATATATATACATATGCATATATATGTGTGTGTGCATATAAGTAAAATTAGGGGAATTGCAAAAAAATCATTGCTCTAAAGTTATTTGGGAGCATTTCAGTTGAAATGTCATTGAATTTTCTGCTTTGTAAGAATGCTCTTATAGAGATACAATAATAACAACCCTCGTCAATAAAGAAACTTGGGTTGTGCTAATATCAGGGTGTGCGTGTACCTTCCTGTGCACATGTATGCATACTTTCTCCAGGAGTTGCTTTGGTGTGATGTTGATAAGAATTCATACGGGGGTATAGGAACTACATTTGAACCTTATTAAAATGCTACTGTTTCCAAAGGAAATAATATTCACATAAATGAGATTACTTTATAGAAATGAAAATAGTAGCCACCATTTATTCAGCACATTTTTTTTCTCATGCTTCTTACAGTAACCCTGGCAAAGGCGTGTTATCATTCCAGTTTAAACTGAAGAAATTCAGAAAGTTTAAGTTTAAAATTTGCTCTCCATCGCAGAGCTGGTAAGTAGGAGAATCCTGCCCTTCATTACTCTAAAACTCATGCATTCTCCAGTGTGCTGTCTGAGTTAGAATCCTTGCAGTATTAGAGTAAGTTACTTATTTGGTTTGAGGACCAAGAAATCTCCATGCAGAAAACAGAAACTACGAGGTGAGAACTTTTTAAATATCCTGTCCCTTAATTTGCCTCTTTATCCATATCTACCTGATATATTTTTTTCTTTCTGTTAAAAGTAAAAGGATCTTCCCTCCACACACTTGATTTTTTTTATCACTTTCATCTTTAGTCTATGTCTCTGTCACCCTCTTTTTTTTATTAGCTTTTTCCCATGAGCATAAACTGTTCCCTCCTGTCTCAGTCCTTTTAGTATTGCCATAAAGGAGTACACGAGGCTGTGTAATTTATTAAACAGAAAGAAAAGGTTTATTTAGCTCACAGTTCTGCTGGCTCTAAGTTTTACTTGGTGTTAGCCAAAGGCCGAGAGGCAGTGCTGTAAGTTTCAACGTTAGGCATCTGGTGAGAGCCTCAGGCTGCTTCCTCTCTCAGTGGAAGGTGAATGGGAGCTGCCCCTGCAGAGATCACATGGCAGGAGAAGACGCAAGAGAGACTGGGGAGGTGGGGGGTACCGCTCCCTGGGAGGGTGTTGATCTATTCATAAAGGATTCACCCTGTGGCCCAAACACCTCCCACTAAGCTCCACCTCCTACTTTAAGGATCACATTTTAGCATGTGCTTTGGGGAGGCAAACATCCAAATGGTGGCGCTCCCCAGAGCAGATACCTTCTTTACAAGTAATTGTATAACCCATTGCACCAAGTCTGTGGCGTAAACCAAGTCCCATTTGTTTAGCGCAGTGTTCTTTGGATCAGCAGGCAAGGATAGGCTCAGCTGGACAGCTTTGCTTTCAGGGCAGTTGCTACCTAATGACCAGGACCATCAGGGCTACTGGAGTTTCTGTCTTTCTTTCATCATCCACCAGGCTGGCCCAGACTTGTCCACCTGGTTACTGCAGAGGTTTTAAGAGAGAGAAGTTTATAGATCATCTTGAGGTCTAGACTCAGAGCTCATGTGGTATCACTTCCCTGCACTGTCAACCAAAGTGTGTCCCAGTGTTAGCCCAGGTCCAAGGGCTGGGGAGGAAGACTTACTGAGTCATGGAGCTTCGTCTTGTCCCCTTCTCCATAACTCCAATTCACCCTTCAAGACCTTAGCCATTGTTGCCACCTCAGGGTAATTGGGGCCTGTGCCTTGGGTTTCCTCTCCTACTGGCTTTAGAATATTGTATGGCAGTTGGTAATTGACTTCTTGGTGGAAAGTGAGCCTCTTAAGAAACAAAGACTGTGGCTCGGCGCCTATAGCTCAACGGGCTAGGGCGCCAGCCACGTACACCTAAGGTGGCAGGTTCGAATCCCCAGCCCAGACTCGCCAAACAACAATGACGGCTGCAACCAAAAAATAGCTGGGCATTGTGGCGGGCGCCTGTGGTCCCAGCTACTTGGGAGGTGGAGGCAGGAGACTCGCTTGAGCCCAGGAGTTGGAGGTTGCTGTGAGCTGTAATGCCACGGCACTCTGCCCAGGGGGACAGCTTGAGGCTCTGTCTCAAAATAAAAAAAAAGAAACAAAGACTGTTTCCATCTAGGATTTGGCACATAGTAGGTAACTTTTAAAAGCTAAAGGTGTTATCAAAACAAAACAGGCAATTGATAACTGGCAATATAGAAATTGGAATAGAAGATAATGTATGTATCTTAAAACTTGCTTGTTGACTTTAAAAATTTTGGAGCAACTCATTGTAATATATCAAAATCAAATATTTCTTTTAAAAATGGAGCAGGCAAAGAATCCTGGCCAGGAGTTTGAGTAGAAATCATTATTCAATAACTTTGTTGGTTTTTCATAGTATCTTTGCAGGTTTTTCATTAGGTTACAAGTTTATTTATAAGGAAATCAGTTATAGTTTCATGACTATATTTGTCAGAGAAGTCATACCTGTTCATTAACTGGTTCGTTAGGATTTAGGATAAAATTTCTATTTTGGAATGTAAAATGAAGGAAGAGCGTCAGCGAGCATCCTGGGTATTCCTCTGGAAGACAGTGAACATGAAATTTCTGTTAGAGTGGGAAGTAGCATCTCCCTGGTATGATCTCATCTTTAAGTGCATATGTCTTACCCATTTGGTAATTCTTCATTGAAAGGTTTGCACGGGTGTTTTTGCTTTAGGTTCAGCTGTCTGGATACCTCTCCAGATACCTAAAACCTGATCACGTTTTCTGGATACCTCTCCAGATACCTAAAACCTGATCACGTTTTCTGGATACCTCTCCAGATACCTAAAACCTGATCACGTTTTTCCTTGACGGGACTGTTTTCCTGAGAGCTAACCATGCAGCGCAGATCAAGAGGGATTCATAGCGGGCTGCTTCTGCTCCTCTCTCAAGTCATCCATGTTGGGATCAACAACATTCCACCTGTCACTCTGGCAACTTTGGCTCTCAACAGCTGGCTCTTCT
Source organism: Otolemur garnettii (assembly GCF_000181295.1). Lineage (NCBI taxonomy): Eukaryota > Metazoa > Chordata > Mammalia > Primates > Galagidae > Otolemur > Otolemur garnettii. The sequence goes on along the minus strand of NW_003852408.1, from coordinate 6,302,171 downwards.
TGAATCCCCTGAAGCCGCTGCACAACTCCTGCCTCAGCGTGGAGAAGTGTTACGAGCACAGGGACTGGCAGCGCTTGCTGCTGTCTCCCCTCCACCATGCCGACGACTGGCATTTGTATTTCAACATGGTGTCCATGCTCTGGAAAGGAATCAATCTGGAAAGAAGACTGGGAAGTCGATGGTTTGCCTGTGTCATCGCCACATTTTCCCTGCTCACTGGGCTGGTGTACCTGCTCTTGCAGTTTGCTCTTGCTGAGTTTATGCGTGAACCTGAGCTCAGAAGGAGCTGTGCGGTTGGTTTCTCAGGTGAGGCTGACAGTTTTCCATGGTGGCACGTGTGAAGGCAGCCAGGGAGTGTGGCGGCTGTTGTTTTATGAAGTATGCTGAGGGGACTAAATTCTGAGTGGTTGAGGGTGCTGAGGTTTTGCTGATCGGAGTGTAGGAGGGACTAATTTTTGCTGTTTCATGTTACTTTGACGATCACTTTTGGATAGTCTAGGTGAGGCTGGGCAGTGGTTTTATAGAACAGGCAATATTAGAGGTATGCACCAGCCCCATCAGGAGAGCTGCAGAGAGACACCAGGTGTGTTTGTAATAAGGAGTTCTCAAAATGACACACATGCTCGTGACGCAGGTTCACGTGTCCTGGTTACCAGCTCGACTGGGTCTGGTGAGACACAACAGAACAGCTAGGCAGCTAGTTATGGGAAGCAGGTTGAGTAAGCAGGTTGAGTAGGCAACTAGTTACGGGAAGCAGGTTGGTTACTTCCAGGATGCAAAGGACAACAGAAGACTGGGATTCCTTGTCAGCCAGTCCCTGAAGGCTCCAAAAGCTGCCTGGGGCTGATGGAATCTTGACTCTGTGTGCCCTACTCGTACCATGGATGAGGGACCCCAAAAGCCAGCCCAGCCCAGGTTGTAAACCTAGGGAGCACCTGAGTCACTGGCCGAAGCTTTGAGGGACATCCTGTTTGAGAAGTGAGCGGGGCTGTTTGGGCTAGCTCATCTTTATCTCGGGATGCTGCATTTCTTGCACATTCCATAGTCATTTTTGAAACCTGCAAATGAGGAAGTGAGCAGAGACCTGCACAGGTCCGAGGCCACATGGGAAGCTGTCCTGCATATCCTGACAGGGAGCTACACCCTGTGCTGGCTGCCCACGGCATTGCAGGGGCCTTGAGAGTCACTCTGCATAACTCATGCTGTTTGAGTCACACAGCAGATCCACAGGATATAGCACAGTCTTGATTCACAGCTGAGGAAGCCAAGACCCACAGAAGAGAGGTTCCAAGCTCAAAGTTACATAGCTAGTAAGGGGTACAGCAAGATTTGAATCCAGTCTGCGTGACATTGACCATACGATGCTTTGCCTCTCATTTTTTTCCTCACTAATTCTTAATTTACAGATATTTCATGGGGCTGAAATTGCCTTTGGGATTTAAATTAGGTATTCTAAATATCAGAATGTGATGGAGAGGAGGGAGGTGGGCCTGACATAGGACATCAGCTCCTTCCCTCTCCCTCCCTACCACCCTTCCCCCTTTCCTCCAAGAGGCCCCCTCCTGTGTCTAATTGTGGGATAAAAAAGACCATGCCCTGCCTTCCACACTCCTTTCCATAGAGATTAGAAAATCACATGCTACTGGGATTTTTCACTGTGTTCACATTTCTATAGCATAACGTTAACTTTTAAAGTGTGTATTTAGTACCATTGTTGGTGTTTTATTCCCGTTTTATGTGTTGTATATTTAGTAGCATGCTGAAAGCTAGTGTGAATTTCCATATTAAGGACCATCAAAACATTTTCTTGAACATTTTCTTCTTACCAAGGAATAGAGTATATTTTAAAGCAAAGTTGTATATAAACAGATAATCAATTTCACTTCTTAGTTCGTTTTCTTTCCACGTTTGGATTGTTGATATTTGTGTGTTCTTTATTCCCTTTTAGGAGTTTTGTTTGCTTTGAAAGTTCTTAACAACCATTATTTCCCTGGAGGCTTTGTCAACGTTTTGGGCTTTCCTGTACCCAACAGATTTGCGTGTTGGGCCGAACTTGTGGCCATTCACTTATTTTCCCCAGGGTAAGTGTTTACTCTCAGAAAAAAATGTGAAAAACCCAGTGTTGAATGGAGAAAGACTTGCAATAATAATGGGGTAACCAATTATTTTTTTACCTGAAGTTTCTAAGGACAGAATCAAGCTTAATATCAGACATTATCAGACATTAATCAGACATTCCTGGGTTTGACTCCTGTTGACTATAAGCTTGGAATTTGAGGGTATATCTGAGTTACAGTTTCCTCACCTTTTAAGTAGGATAAGGAACCTAATATATAGATTTGGGGATCAATATTAACCAGCCAGTCAGCCAGTTAATTTTAATAACAGTAATCCAAAGAGGCACATAGAAACCACACAAGGTGTGTTCTAAAGCATTTAAGCCATATTAGCTTGGGAAATAGAACTCCTTAAACAAAAGGCTTTAGTCAGAACCTGGTATATAAAATGGATCAACTCTGAACTTTTTTGGGTTGAGGGAAAGCTTGAGGCACTTCATTCACCTGACTCCTGGCTGGCTGCCTCAGAGGCACCTCCACAAAATCCCAGGGCTCCAAGGAGCACTGTGTCAAAACCGCTGACCTCTATGAATCCTCCTTCTCTGACGAGGACATGGAGATCTCCTCAGACAGCACGTGGTGGACCTGGGGCTGGTGAGGGAGGATTCAGGCCTCCTGAGTTCTGCACCTTCTCCCCTTGGTTCCTTTCTCTGCTTTTTGTTTCAAGAAAGGAAGATGAATTGTGTTATATTTCCATCTCTTCCACCAGCTTTCCTTCCCTTAATCTGCGTTATGTAACCTGGAAGTGCCTGGTTTGCTTATTTATTTTTATTGGGGAGTGGGAGACTAAGACACTGCAGGTGGGGGAGACTCAGGAGGATCCAGAAAGGAGGAGGAGTTCTTCTGTTTGTTTTAGATTTTGCTCCTATTATTTTTAGACAAGAGATTTTGTTTGGGTATTATTTCTGTGTCTGTGTTGGATATCTTATTTTAGAATGTTCTCATTGGGCTGTGTGTCAGCTGGTAACCTCAAATCCTGCTTTCATGCTAATTTGCTGTCACAGGCAGCCATTGGCAGCTGGCCTATAATTGGTAGTGATGTGGCCCCTGAGTGCCACTCATTTACAGTTGTACTGCTACTGTGGCAGCTCAGAGTGGAAAGCCTAACAAAATCTTCAAACTTTTCTCTGAAGAAAGGTCCGCTAAAGTCAGCTCCTTGTTTGAACGGCCCTCTTCTTACCTTATCAATCACTGCTCCCCTGGCTACTCCCCGTGACTTAGTTCTCTGTGTAGAAGATAAGCTTTTGGATGTAACTGGCGACACTCAACATTAATATGAAAATAACTCCCTCTGGTACTTGAACTTGTATCTTGTCATGAATCCATTGAATAACAGCACTTTCAGTATTCTCATACAGCTATTTCTGAAGAACTCATCATGCATTTTATTTTATTTTTTTAGCCCCTACCCCACTTTATCTGGAAAAGGCATCCTTGCATTTTTTGTGTGTAATATGCTTATTCTGTGTAGGGGGATCTGATATTCTGAGCCTGGAAATTAAATGAAATTTCCTGTCTTTGAAGTTTAAAAGAATAATTGTTTTGGTTTTTAAGACTTGAGTGCTTTGGATGAAAACTTCTAGTTTGTAAGCCTCTGCTTATGTCTATATCCAAATAAAGACTGAGCTGACCCCGGTCCAGGAAACCCGAGCGGTGAGCCCTCCTTTGGGCTGGATCTGGGAAGAATGGGTGTAACCAGAGCTCTCTTTGCTCTGGATTGTTATTCTCTGGGTAGTTGTCAATTAGAATTTTCATTGGGGAAACATTAAATCTTAAGAATAAAGCCTGCTTTATTGAAGGATTAAATGAGCTATCCTTTGGGAGGAAAAAAAACTGCCAAAGCAAAGGGTTTGGTGGGCCTCACTGTTTTATGAAAGCCTTGGAATTAGTAATGTCCCCCAGTTATGGAGTTTCATGAAGGAAGACCCCTCTGCACAGGCAGCCGTTAGGCATGGTGAGGGGTAAGAGAGGCCTGGACTTGACCACCAGAGTGAGGACATCACACTCATTTATCTGGTGCTTTTACTTTTTTCAGTTCTCCTGTGTTTTATTTTAGTGGTTGCTCTGCCTCTCAGCATATTTCCATTTCCTTCTGTTTCCTGGGACCCTGTCAGGTGGTCGTGTTTGAGGAGGTGTCCCTGCTCCAGAGGTGGCCCAGGAGGGAGATGTGCCAGCCACTGCCCAGGAGCCTCCTTCACAGACTGGGCTCTTGCCCCTCCCCACCACCCACCCCTGCCACACTCAGTTGACAGAGTAAGGGGGACCTGATGCCCAGTTTTACTTTCTAGCTCTAACTTGTGAACCTCTGTCTTTTCTCACATGAGCCTTAGGCTGTCTAGGCAGAAAACTGAAGCTCAGAGAAGGGAGTGTCACCCACGTAAGACAGCTGCTCACTGACTATGCAGGAGGACAGGGGTCAAGTGTGAGGGATCCCAGTCTCACCCACTAGCTGTGGGGCCCTAGGCAAATCATCCAGCCTCTCCTAGCTGCAGTTTCCTCATCTGTAAAATGGAGATATTATTTACTTTCTCTGTTAATTAGAGAGTTTTAAGGAGTCATATGAATTATCTCTTTGTAAACAACAAAAATAACTTTTCTTTTTTATTATGAAATAAATTACTGGAAGTGTACTTCTCACCTGAATCATACTTAGTTTCTTTTTCTTCCTAAAATTAGGGAGAAATTTTAGGGAGAAATCAGCTGTTACTTAATTTTGTTTGCTTGATTTCTATTCCCCACCTCCCTTTGCTCTTGTGTGATGTTTTCATCCTGAGTGATGATTAGCAGTCTGAATACCCCCATAAGCCACTGATAAGCACTAATTCAGCAGGCCAGGCATTTGAGCCCTAGGAAATTACAGCTGACCACTGAACAATGTAGGGTAGGGGCACTGGCCCCTTTGTGGTCAAAAATCTGTGTATAACCTTTGACTCTCCCCCAAATTTAATAGCTGTTGTTGATCAGAAGCCTTATGAATAACAGACATAGCTGAGTAACATGGATTTTGTAGGTTACATGTATTATATACTATATTCTTTCAGTAAAGTAAGCTAGAGAAGAGAAGACATTCAGAAAATCGTAAGGAAGAGTAAATACACTTGCACATTAAGAGGAAGTAGATTATCATACAGGTCTTCATCCTTCTCATTTTTACATTGAGGAGAAAGAAGAAGAGGGGGCTGGGTTTACTGTCTCATGGGTAACAGAGGTGGGGAAAATTGCTCAGAAGTGGACCTGTGGTCCTCAAACCCATGTTCAAGGGTCAGCTGTACTTGGTATAATAAGGCAGTTCTGAAAACATTACCTGGCTGAAAATGTTGGCTATGGATACTACTATGTTGCTAGGTTAGGTTATCAAATGAGAGAAAAAGATATTTAATTTTTTTTTTCTACTTGTTTCGCTTTTTAAAAGTTTTTAAATATAAGGAAAAATTTGCAGAACTATTTGAAAACAAGCTGTTGGCATTATAATTTCACCTCTAAAACCTCAGATGCAGCTCTTAAAAATATATTCTTTTACATAACCACATTACCATTGTCATATTAAAGAAAGTTAACGGTAATTCCTTAATGTCGCCTAGTAGTTGGAACATATCTGAATTTCCCGAGTGTTCAGAAGGTCTTTCATCACTGTTTCAGGGCCCACAGTTCACATGCTCATTTGATTGTTCTAATTCTTTGTTCTTCTTTACTCTGGGACAGTCCTTCTAGCTTTTAATTTTTCCACCACATTGATGTTTTGAAGAGATCAGGTCTCTTGTTCTTTAGAACTCCCCACATCCTGTATGTGTATTTGAGGTTCTTTAGCTTGTCCTTCTTACCTTTACATTTCTGAAAACTGAAAGTTAGGTTTATAGGCTTGATTAGATTCAGACTAAACTGGATTTTTTTGGCAAGCGTACTCTCTATCTCTGTAGGGCTGATGCTATATACTTCATGTTGCGCCATATTGGGACATAAATGCCAGGTTGTCACTCTGTTATAAATTATAAGTTTAATAGCTTGATAGGGTAGTCTCCATTGTAAGGGCACATTTATCCCTTTGCAATTGGCAAGTAATCTATGAGGTGGTGCTTGGACATCATGCACATAACTTGTTCCAAATACCTTTTCACCTCTGGCTTTAGTATGTATCAATGATGCTTCTTGTCAAAATTGGTTATTTCAGAGCAAATTATGAAAAATGACTTCCTGCTTCTTTTCTTCCTTTTACATTTATTAGATAAAGTCAATCCATAATTAGGGGATTGAGGAAGACAAGCATTCTGGCAAGGACATACCTTAGTTCTGTGGCCTGCAGACCAAGCAAGCTGTGAGGGTAGGAGTCAGTAGTCAGAGGAGAGGATGTCGGGGTTGGCTTTATTGGTGACGTGGTTACCAGTGATACGAAACTGAGAGGTGGTGGGAGAGGACGTCATTGGAGCGAGTGCAGGTGCTTAAGAGTTGGGTCCTCTTAGAGAAAAAAGTACAAAATTAGACAAAAAATTAAAAATTTTTAATGAGAAAAGAAAGGACAATTTATAAAGTTTTAAGAGATGACAAATACAAACATTATGAAATGTATAACAATAATACAATATAAATTTCCTGACACACCTCAGTAACGTTTGCCCCCACAGGTTTTGTTTTGTGCTTTTTGATCCTTGCTTCATGTGAAGATAATTTGGCAGAAGTGTTTGCATAGAGAGAATATTATAGTGGATTAAAATTAATTTTTACTATTAAAAAGGAAAAGTTCAGAGGAACTTTCTTCACATTTTATCAAGTAAATTTTTACAATTGTCCAATTAAGGACAGCCTTTATCAAGATATTGTCACATATGAGCTATAAAATTTCACAGCTTTTCAAATTTTCTTGTGAAATGCCCAATATCTAGTGTTCTTTGAACTGATTTGAACGTTGTCAATGACTTTTAGTGGCATAGTAGGAGACTTATGTTTTCTTCACTGATACTAATACTTTTTGCTAACCAGCAAGGTTATTTTGCATGATTCTTAGAAAAGGAAAGGAAAATGGTGCTTTTCTTTTTTGCAGTTTTTGGCCAGGGCTGGGTTTTAACCCATCACTTCCAGTATATGGGGCCAGCACCCTACTCCTTTGAGCCACAGGTGCCACCCGAAAATGGTGCATTTATAATTGCCTGTATCGCATTATCACATATATTACTGACAGAGGTGAATGTCTGTTTCATTTCAATTTTGACTATGTTTAAAAGAGAATGGAATTGTCTGCTTGGAGTTTTACATGCTTGGTGATGGGAAGAATTTTCTGAACATTGGGTCCTGGTCCAGCGTGGTGACTGTACCGCCAGTGCTGCCTGCCTTAGGACACTTGAGTGCTGTGTGACAGCTGCTCCTGCGTCCCCTGTGATGTTGTGGGTTAAGGACACACAGTGATTATTAAGAGTATTTCCAGAAGGCACTTCTGCACTGTAAATACTAGCAGTGACTCAGCTGTGCACAGAAATGACCACAAACCATATAAATATCCTCCCCTGCACCCAAACCAAATGTCTTCTCAACTCGGCGGCCGTGAGTCACTGCTCCAGTGACAGCTGACATGGGAGGAGGTGTGACAGGGGAAGTTGGAGTGGAAGGAGATAGCAATTTTAACCGATTGTGGTTAAGATATGTCACTTGGACAAGTTTGACAGAAACATGCGGCCGTGTGAACACGTAGCTGGGACCCCTCCCATGGCACGAAGCTCTGATGAGTGGGTGGTCATCGTGACAGCTGTGGGGAAGGGACAGAAGTGAAGCTGAAGAGGTCTTCAGACTGTGGGCAAGTGGAGGAATTAAGAGACAGGAGGTTTTTGTCAAGTTTAAAACTGAGCAAGCTGTGAGAACAGGAGTCAGTAATCAGAGGAGGGAATGTTGGAGCTGGTTTTACGGTGACGTTACCAGTGGTCTGAAACTGAGAGATGGTAGGAGAAGAGGTCGTTGGAATAACGAATCTGCTACGGGGCTGTGAGTGCAGGTGACAGGAAGGGAAATGACCTGGGGCAGGAGGTAGGGCGGGTTGGAGATGGTGACTGTCCCACCTTCTCCACAAAGTCGGGAAATGGTCTGAGAGGCAGACAGTAAAGCGCATCTGTGTTAGTTCTTGCTGCTGCTGTAACACGTTAGCACAGACTGCGGGCTTACAGCAGCACAAATTTCTTCTTATAGTTTTGGCAGCTGAAAGTTCAAAGTCCATCTTACTGGACTGAAATGAAGGTAGTGGTGGGCCAGCGCTCCCTCCAGAGGCTTTTGGGGAGACACTGGCTCCTTCCCACTCGTGGTGGCTGCTGGCATTGGTTGGCTCCCGGCTGCGTCACTCTGGTCTCTGTCTGTGAGCCCTCCTCGCTTTCTCCTCTTCTTAAGTGCCAGGTAGCCCTCTACCTTTCTCTCATAAGAACACTTGCGATTGCATTTACCAGCCACTCTGGTAATCCAGGATAATATCCCCCCTAAAGATCCTTGAGGGCCTTAATTTAAATCACTTGCTAAATCCTTGCCACCGAAGGTTGTTTCCCCTGTTCCAGCGATCAGGATGCAGGTATCTTCAGGGTGAAGGCATCAACGTGTCACTCACGTGTGTCGGCCGTGGCCTGCGCGCCTCCCATCTCTTCCCTGGAATGCCTTTTACTTTTTTCTCCTTGTGAATTTCTGGTCATTCAAAACCCAAATCAAATCATAGTCTGTGCTGCTTTCCCTAATTCCTTCAGGCAGAATGAATTACTTGCTTTTGTCCCTATAGTGTTTGCAGATATCTCTCTCATAAGGACTTTTTCCTTCATAATTTATCCATATTTTTCACTTCCCTTTTATTCTGTGAACTTCATTAGGGACTGTTTCTTATTTATCTACGTATCTTAATCATCTGCCTGACATACAGTAGGCACTCAATAAATATTTGGGGTTAAAGGACATAAGTTAAAGAATATTAGTGAAAAGAGCCGTTGTTTCCATGGCTGCTTTGTGGCCTGAACTGTCACTAAGGGTTTCTTCATTGACCTCTGGCAGGTGTTTTAATTTTACCTCAAGCTTTCAGTTATAAGGTGAGCTGACATACCATTTTGGAACTCAATATCTCCCTCAAATATAATCTTGAGTAATTTTGAATTAACATAGTAATAAAGGTAGTAATCTTGAGCAATTTTGAATTAAATCTTGGGTAAAAGAAGAATTTTTTTCTCTCTCGTGCCTGTATTTTCAAGGTCCTGGTTAAATGTTGCCCTAAATCAATACACTATGCCTCTCCCACTAGAACTTCATAGTTTAGCAAAAGAAAGGCTAACTACTAACCAAAACAAAACAGAAGGCAGAAGTTTTAGTTCAGTAAAAGTAGAGGAACAAAAAAGGAGAGTAACTCTTGACTTGAGAAATTAGGAAGCTTTGCAGAAGAGAGGGGTTTGCATATTGACCATCAGGAAATAATAGCACGGATAAGGAGTAGACTACTTTTAGCAAGGGGAAAAGAAAAAATAAATACTGAGAATCACGGCAAGTTTATGAAATAGCAAAGAATCTGTCTACAAATATTAGGAGATGAAGCTAATGCTCTTCCCTTGGATGTGTTGTTTTAAACAACAGTTCCTTGAGGTGCTTTCTAGAACAAAGCTCCCGGGGCAGAACGCTTTGGCTCATGCGGTATTTATTGTATGTTCCCACAAAATGCACATGAACGTGTGAAGGGTTCTGAAGGATACTCAAGAGAGAAATTGGGTTAACCAGTTAATTTCTCCAATTTGCTTAAGGACAGCACCCTTTTGTTTTAGCACCACTGTGAAACAATATGTAGAACAAATACTACTCAAGGTAAATTTTGTAAACACCACGTTCCAATGCGGCCAGATTTGGGAGAGCCACTTAATTACTTTAGGCCTCGCCTGTAGTCAGACTGGAAACACTAGTTTGGTTTCTGAGGAAGGAAAGCCATACGCTAATATATGGTTTAGGAGAGGAGGCGGGAAAGGTGTAAAGATTTTCAGTATGAGGGGCAGAGGTCTAGTTGATCTGTTGGCAGAGCCTAGAGAAGAACTGAAGCCTAGGAGAATGCAGTGACTGGGGGACTAGAAGAGGGCCCCGTGTAAGGGAGAGAGTTTTCCAAGGCCCAGAGGGCAGTTCTGAAGTGATAATAGGAATGACTTACCTTTTACTGGGAGCTTTCTACATGCCAAAACCCACTATAAGCTCTTTACATATTATCTAATATCATCCTACAGTTACTTTGTAGAGCAGGAATTATTATTTCTGCTACATAATAGATGAGGAAACTAAGGTATAGGAAGTTTTAAATAACTTGCTAGAGCTACTCAAGTATCAGCTAGTATAATATTTAAGTTTTAGTGATCAGGCCTCCAAAATCATACTCTAAACCAGTTCTTAAACTTTTGGTCAAAGGACCAATTTAGAATTTTGAATTTTATTGATGACCTCAAAGAGTTTTGGTTTATATAGATTATATCTATCAGTGTTTACCATGCTGGAAATTAAAACTGAGAATTTTAAAAATTTGATGTAATTCATTGAAATTCGTTTATTAATAATTCATTAACATCATCTATTAATAATTAATTTTAAATAACAATGGCAAGCCCAACATGTTTTTACATAAATAGTATGTTTTATGAAAAACAAGTGTAGTTTCTAAAGCAAAAAAAATGAGATGGATGGAAATAAATAACATTTTTTGCAAAGCTTTTAATTTGTGGCTTAATTAAAAAAAAAAATCCCTGTTTGCTTCTGTGTTAATTGGCTTAGTGTGATTTAGGTTGGAAGTCGGTTTGCCCTCACACAGGTATATGCTTGGAAAGGTGGGAAGGAGTATTTTAATAGCCTTTTTAGAGAATTGTGCATATTTTTTGTACTACGTTAAAATTGGACAGTTGTTAGTTTCTTGGAGGTTTGTTGCAATATGGACTTTGAAGGCATAACAAGGAACCTTTCCATGTTCTGTAATGTTAAAATCCATTGATCTTTCTTGAAGTTTGAATGGATCTTTTCCCCCATATATGATTTTCACATGTCATGTTATTTGAAAACATGAGTTTACTGATTACATAGGTTTTGTAAATATTGACTAATTTATATAATATCAAAATATCACAATTGCTCATATCACCACCCATCTCATCATAAAAATCCTTAAGTATTGGGAAGCTGTCACGCTCACAGCACCACAGTTTTCCAAAATTTTTATTTTTACTCGAAAGCTGAAATTTTACCCTTGGCAATAAGTATCATCTGTTGTTTGCCTTGAAGCTTAATTTGCTTATTTTTTAGAAAATGTGTGCCATTTTCCATTTATTTAACCATAGTTGATCAGTTTTTCTTTCACATTAACGTGGTGGATAGGGGTAAGGAGCCACAAAGACAGCGTCTTGTATATCTCACCGATCAACCTGCCACACAGATGCGACACAGGCTGCTTTTCCTGCTGTACAGCTGAGTGCTCTATGTATATTTCACATTTTAGTACCCAGCATACTAAAAAATGTGCGCTAATATTGATTAAATACAGTTAGGAATTATACTGCTTCATCAAGGATATTCTTAAGTAAAACTTGCTTCCCCCCTTCTCCCCACAATCTGTGAATGTGTGGCTGTGAGGAATTCCATGACTGTTCATCCTGTCTGGGGCCCCTGCCTTGGTTCATCTCATTCGTGCTGAACCCTTTGTAGTTGTACTCACCATTACTTTTGTATCATTAGTGCAAATGTCAACACAGTAGAAAAGGCATATAATGTCTTAATGTTGTTATAAATATAGTGTTGACTTCAGGAACCTCTGGCAGGGTCTCAGGGCCTTCCAGTAGTTGATGGAGCATATTTTGAGAATTGCTGCTATAAACTCTGATGTCAACTCTCTAGTCACTGGAAGATTTCTGAGCTTGTGTAAAAGGGAAGATGGCAATGTGGAGACTGGACAAACAGAGAAGGGGACTTTGTGTAATCAGAAGTTGGAGGGAGAGAGAAGTAGCAGAGTATATAAAATTATATATAACCACTGAAATTGTTCAGAACTCAACATGAGCTGTTAATTCTTTAAACAAAGGAGAACGGCTGCTTGTCTCTCTCATTATTGTATTGACTGTCAAATCTGTGTCCCACATAGGACAGAATGCTTTAGGTGGCATGAAACTACCATGCTACTTTGAGTTCTTTGTCATTGCTTACAGTTTGTGATAAAGTGCTTCTGACATATTTGTCTAAAATACAACATAAAGGACAATGCCTGAGGAGTCGAAGGAGAGCAAAGGATAGAGTCTTGGGGACGACTCCACACTAAGATGCTGTGCTACTCTGGTCCTCACGTCACCTGTCGAATAGTGTCCTTTAAACCAGTGGTTTTCAACAATGAGTTCTAAAAAGACATGAAAGCAGTATAGTGTGTCACAACCAACATCCCCCAAACAAGAAAAAAGACAGAAATATTAGTATTGCAGATAAGAAGGCTAAGTATTATTTCAAGGAACTATGGTTTTAGCTATATTTATATATACACTAGGTCAAGTCTAAAGTGAGTTTTTATGTGGAACACAGTACAAAAAATTTGAGAAATGCTTGTTTGAGTAGCTGCTAATGCTTAGGCTAGAGTTCAGTTGTCTGTAGCATCAGCGTCATTTATTACCATCCGTGGAAGAGAGAACTAGATTGTCAGTACTTTGGTAGCAGTGAGAACAGGCCATGATCACAGATTTCTGCTGGTTTATTTTCTTTCATTACAACAAGTACTGTTTGTTCACGAGGCTTACTAATGACTGTGCCAGCCCTCAAGATAGTTGTATACAGAAATGTGTGCCAACAGATTTAGACTTCATGTAAACCAGAAATGCAAATAACAGTTGTTCAGTTATAAACAAAGTTGTTAATAAAACCCTTTGAAAATGCAAGAAAGGATTTTCTAGAGCAGTAGTTTTCAACCTCCCTGATGCCGCGACCCTTTAATACAGTTCCCCATGTTGTGGTGGCCCCCAACCATAGAATAAAAGTAGCAACGAAAATAATTTTATGGTTGGGGGTCACCACAACATGGGGAACTGTATTAGAGGATCGTGGCATTGGGAAGGTTGAGAACCACTGTTTCGGAGCAAAGGAGGCAATGAAGTATAAAAGTTAACACATTTTCTCTAATGAAAGTATAACATTCCTTTCTTATTTCTTTGAAATGTAAAAGTATCTATTATACCTTGGTAGAAAATAAAAACCATTGGCTATAGGGTTGCGATATACATACATTGGGAGTTTGTATAAACAAGCAAGTGACAGATATGTAAATCCAGTGCTAACCCAAATTTATCAATACCATTCTTGGGAGAGAAAGCTCCTTTAACTACAAGGGCTTGATGGATGAGAATCAAGAAGGGATTTGGGTCTCAGGGTTTGGTCAGGGTCTATGGCAGCTCATGAGAGAGGAGAGAAGGCTGCTGTCTGGGATGTGGGTTTTGTAAGGACGGCGTACGCTGTTTTTTAAGAAGTTAAACCAACATAATATGTCATTTTAGCACAGATTTGCTTGTGCGTCTGTGCGTGTGTGTACACACATTTGTTTATTGTCTGGGATGAGCCTCTTCTGAAACATGGCTTTCTGTTTATATTGTAGGATAACATCTTTTGTCTTTGTGTCTACTGGGACTGCTTCACTTCTCCCATAAGCAGGGATGACAGATGCACTTAGAATGATGCCCTCTGCTTCATTTCCTGGAAACATTTTCCCAGCCTATTAAAGTTCAGTTTAAGTCAACATTCCTGGACTGTCCCAAGCAGATTTGTGAAGTGGGGGAAATTTTTCTTTTGCATTCCCTGGATGTCCTTTTATATATTTCCTCCCTTCCTCTTTACAGGCTCCCATAAAGGAAAGTTATTTGAGTCATATGAAAGAGTCAATTAATTTTTCCTGCCTTCCAACAGGGCTTACAGTTGAACAGAACTCAAGGTGAGAGCAATACTTAACCCCAAACAACAGTTCCCTTGAGTTAGATTTTATGAGAAGGGAATGAGAAATGGAGGCAAGGAACTTTCCTTCCCCCTGCAGTTGGAATTCTTTGAGGGAAAGGACGTCTATGATTCATCTCTCTGGCTCTCAAGTCCAATCCTGTGGAGTGAGAGAAGCCCTAGCCTTGTCCTGAACAGCTGGACAGAGTGATCTGCCCTTTCCCGACTGCTGTAAGAACTTAGAGCTCATATGGTGCACGTTAAGAACAGAAAAGACAGTTTTATCTGACTACTGAGTTTTCTTTAGTTATTCTTTTATAAGAGATATAGTGTAAAAGTTTCTTTTAAAAATTGGTTCAATTATGTAAATAATTAAACTGAAAAGAAAGCAGTGGCTAGCTAAAGAGATAGCCTTGTTTCCCAGCTCTGAATTGAAAGAGTGACATAGCCATTGCAGAAAAGCTGAATACATGTAAATATATGATGAAGAAAACAAATGGACCAGTCGCCTGCCTAGAGAAAATTGCCATTAGCGTTGTGCTCTCAGTATCCCTATCCTTGTATACAGTGTATTTTCTATTTTTCATTTAATGTATTATAAAACACAGGTCTTCGGAAGCCTGATTTTTAAAGATTGCATAATGGTTTACATTAATTTATCTTCTCATTTATTGATTTTACATACTAATTTTACTCCCCTATCATTCTGATTGTAAGTGAGAATTTCTGTCAGAGCATTATTTGCCACTCTGGGTTCCCACTTCTGAATGTGTCTTTGCAGTAGAGTCCCAGAAAAACCTTAAGTGTTTGAACTCTTTTCCTGGCTCTTTATACATATTATCACATTACTTTCTATAAGTCTGTTCTGGTTTATAATTCACCAGCAGCATACGAAAGTGCTCATTTACCTATTTCATCACCAGCCTGAATATTCTTTTTAAGTTTTTTTGAAGTTTGATACATAACAAGATTTTTTTCACTGATGTTACTTGCAATTCTTTTCTTAGTGCAATGGGACACTTTCCCGTTTCCTCCTTAGTCAGCCTATTTCCTTGTCTGTGACTTGTCAGTATGTGCCCCCAGTGTGTTTTCAAGAAGCTGTGACTGTTCATTGTTAGTGAGCAGGGATAATAAATACCCAGTGGTTCTTACTAGACCATATGCACTAACAGGCCTTACCCACATTGTAGAAGTCTAGGTTCTATAAGTAATAATTTAGATAGTACTTATGCAGAATTTCTCTCTTGCTGATGTTAGTGAATAAAGGTTTATTCTAAACCATAGCTAAGAACAGAAAGTTTCTAATACTGAAAATGAAGAAATGACATGATACATTGTTTTGGGGGGCCATCGAAGACAAAGACATAGACTTTATGTAATTTAAGCAAATTTTATTTTTTTGAATGGTTTTAGATTTATAGAAAAAATTATGAAGAAAGCTGTATAAAAAGCTCTCATACATCCTAGACTCAATTTTACCTATTTTGAACATCTTACTTAACATTAGTGCAATATTTTTACAGTCAGTGAACCAATAGCTATACATCATTGTTGATTAAAGTCCATCATTATCCAGATTGCCCTAATTTTTACCCAATATCCTTTTTCTGTTTCATGATCCCAGCCAGGATACAACATAACATTTAGTGCTTATGTCTTCTTAGACTGCTGTGTTAGGCTGGGCTGCCATAACAGATAACAGAGACTATGTGGCTTAAACAACAGAATTTTTTTTCTCACAATTCTGGAGCCTGGAATTCTGAGATCAAGGTGCCAGCATGGTTAGTTCTTGGTAAGGCCTCTCTTCCTGCCACAAGCTCTCTGGTGTCACTTCTGATAAGGGCACTGTGAGGGCCCCACTCTCCTGAGCTCATCTAAACCCCATTTTCGAAATCCCAAAGGCCTCTGTTCTAAATACCATCATGTTGGGAGTTAGGGCTTCAGCATAGGGATTTTTGCAGGACATGGTTTAGTCCATAGCACCTCCTCTTGGCTATGACAGTTAATTTTTTTTTTTTTTTGAAGAGTTACTAAATGTCTGTGTGTATGAACATGAACTCTCATTTGCCCTTATGTGGTTTAAAAGCAACGTTGAGTTAGCCTCATGGCATGATTTCTAAAGCAAGTTTTAATTTAGGTGCATGACCAAATATTGTCTTCTATAATTGGGCAGCCCTGGTTTGGTTCCATTTAGAAATGTACATGTCTTATACAGAGGTGGAATTAAACCACATGGATATGAGAAATTTCCATACCAACCAAAGCACACCAGCCGTGGAGGACGCCTGCTGTCTGTAAATCACTCAGACCTTGTTGAGGGGCTGTTTTACCCAGTTGGCCGGCTCCGAATAACAGAGAAGAGCAGTAGGTAGAAACAAGGAAGCAGCTGCCTTTCCAGTTGAACACAGAGTTGTCTAGAATAAGGTTCACTACCCAGGTTGAAACTAATTGGCCATCATGCTGTGATATAATGTGGGTGTGTGGATGATAACACCTCCCTAATCTGTACTTAACTGACTAGGCTTATTAATGATCAATTTTGGTAACTTGGTGACAGGTGCAAGACTTGGTGTACCGTGTTTGGTGTCTCAGATAATGATGACTGGAGATTATTTTCAAATGGTAAAAAATTTAAAAATTGAAGAAAAATCCTATGTTCTGGGTTAGTTAGGTGATGTCAATTAATACATCTAATTAAATAGGTGAGCCTTGTGTAATGTGTTTTATAGAAAAAAGGATTATTTTTTAATAGGAAAAGTTAATTGCAAATGTAGCAATTATTTTGACCTTTTTTTTCTTACTTGTATTTTCTCATTAAAAAAAATTAAGGCCTGTAAGCCACATTTATTTCCCTTTGGAGTATTTAGAATGTACACTTTGGCCTATTTGGAAATTTTTTTTAGGAGATGCTTTTGGAGATAAATGTTGTACAATTAAATATTCACTCTCAACTAATAAGATGATAAGTCACATCTCTGGAGAATTCAGATGTATTTACATGTTTCTTCCCTTTTCAGTATAAGGAGGATATTTTAAAATAGAGAGTTTTTTATATTTGCTAATTTCCCCTTCCTCTTCTGCAGTATTAAGTGATTTTTAGTTAAAAGTCATGGGAGTTAGATAGGCGAGAGTACTGTTTTCCATTTACATTCAGGTTTGGTTCAAATTATGCAAAATGAAGACAGTTGGTGCTATGAATTGAAATCATTAGTACATCAATTATTCTGTGATAACCAGCTGAGAACAGGCTGCAGCCTGCATAAATGTTCCTTCCATTTGAATTTGGCTTCTCATTAGCTTATATGAGAGATAAAATAATTTGATTCCAATTTATCTCTCTTTAAATGGACATTGGTCCCCTCTGAATTTAAGAGGAGAGCATTTTAATTTTGTAGTCATTTGTAATACACAGGTCAAATAAATAACAAGTTTTATTGCCAGCAATATATGTCACTGCTACAATTTATATTAACATAGTTTCTTGGTTCTAAGACACGCATCTTTTTAGGGCAGAATAGGCCACAAACATGATAAAGATAACATCAAAAATCAGCAGGAAGGATAAGGGTTACTTACAAATGATGCTTGACGAACTTTTAACCATTGAGAAATATGTGAAGTTAGAGCTTTGCCTCACTATACTCTAAAATTTCTGATGTTTACGGTAATTATATGCAAGATCTGAAAAATGTCTGAGGATGTCTGAGGGAAATTTGAACTTAAGCATAAAAACAAAGGACAGAATCTCAAAGACAAAAGTAACAGACTTTTTCCCAAGTCCAGATATATTATATATTAAAATAAAGGGCAAAAGGTTAGAAATGAATTAGGAAAAAAGGATTTTATCTTTGTGATGAACAATACTAATACAGAAAAATACCAACAGGCAAACTGGCAAAAGCTATTAATAAACCATCTATAGAAAAATATCGGTGGCTAATAATTGTAACGTAAAAGTTCATTATTAATTATGGGAAAATTGAAATCTATTTTGCCTATTGAATGAACCAGATTAAAAAATATATCACTTGTGTTGAGGGTTTGGTGAAATAAGAATTTACATAAACTTTTGATGGGTCTGTACATTGGTTACTGGAAAGTAATTTCAACATAAGTATCAAGATCTGTAAAAAAGTTTTTATCCTTGAAGGATAATTACAGTTACAAGAATCTGTCCAAATTATAAACAACCGTATTGCAGAAAAAGATTGATATCAGCATCTTTGTTGGCATGATGTACTGGAACATGGAGAACCACTGAAACATCTACTGGTAAGAAGACTTGAAAACACATCTGAACGATGGGAGCAGGACAGCTGAAGCGCCCCTGCCAAGAGCTGTGCAGGGCACAGTCCTTGGGCTGGGTTTTGCCTTACGCAGAGACCACAGATTAGGCCAGATAGGCAGTTTAGATCATTTCTACAAAGACATTTTATAAGGCATAGTCTCTACGCACAGATGATAGTATTGGATTTTTAAAAGCCTAAACATGAACAAAGGCAAAATACTGCCAACAGTTAAATCACCTGGAAATTTAAATTACTCCCTAATTAAGGTGCATAAGAAAAAAGACTAGAAATAAACAGTGAGAATACTATATATCAAACTCGTGGACTTCGGAAATAATAAGTTTTTACTGTATAGTGAGAAAGTTTTTTTGAGTTTCAGACTTTGCCTTCTAGCTCTCTATTCAGATTTTAGATCTGACATCTCTCTTTACTGCCCACTGTATACTTCTGGACTTGGGTCACCACTCAGCCATTTACACTCTGCTTTCTATCTTTGGTTGGGCCAGCCACTTCATACTCTGGATTTATCCAGCATACATTTATTAAATGACCATGATGTGCCAACCATTATAGAAGCAGAGAACAACATCCCTGCCCTCTAGAACGTAGAAGGAGCAAGGTAAATTAAAGTTGGTAAAAATATTCTACTGTGCTGTTTCACTTTCTACAGTTTCAGTCACACATGGTCAACCGGGGTCCAAAAATATTAACTGGAAAATCCCAGAAATCAGCAATTTACAAGTTTTAAATTGCACAGTGTTCTGAGCAGTGTGATGAAATCTCACATAGTCCTTCTCTATCTCACTGAGGACATGAATCATTCTTTGTCCATTGGATTCACATATATATGTTACCTGTCCACTAATCACTAAGTAGCCGTCTTAGTTATCAGACCAAAAAAAACCCCCAAACCCCCCCCAAAAAACCTCAGCATAATATATATAGGATTCAGTACCATCTGCAGTTTCAAGCAACCACTGGGAGTCAAGTGTATTCCCCACACAAAGCGGAGACTGCTATATATATGTATATTTAATAATCTAATTTTCCACTAGAAATAATGCACTGGAGAGAATTTGGGAAAAAAAGGAAAAGTTTAAAGAAAAAATTATAAATAATACCTATAATTCCACAACCTTGAGTTAGCCATTATTAATATTTAATGTGTTTCTAGTCCTTTTTGAATGACTATTTGTCTTTTGGGAAAAAAATTGAAATCCCATGATATGTAACACTTATACTCTACTTTCTGCTTTTATTGTATTTTCCTATTCCACTAAAATAATCTCTGTAAGACCATTTTAATGGCTGTATAATATTCTATCACATCATGATTTACTGAATCATTTTCTTACTACTGGATGTTTCAGTGGTTCTCCAAGTTCCATGCCAACAAATATGCTGATATCAATCTTTTTCTGTACTTATGCTTGATTATAATTTGGACAGATTCTTGTAAAGGTGATTACCTTTCAAGGGCAAAACTATTTTAAGAGTATTTTAGAAGAGTTATTGATAGTTTGGATTTGTTTTTACATTTTTGAGTCACATTAAAACCTAGTATTTTAAATCTCATTGAGATGTTACAACAAAACAATATTTAATATATAATTTTTGAAAAGTCTTTGACTTTCTCTGTTGTGTTCTAACTGCTGTATCACTATTGTGTATCTGAAGTTGTAGATTTTATTCAAGGAGTTCTTACCCAGAGAATGTGCAACTCAATTGTAATGTTAGTTTGTTGAGGGTTTATGATCCTACAACTTTAGACAGACAGTGTAACTGACATTGCGCGGATTTTAATGAACTGGCTAATTTACTTAGAGGGTGGTATAAATTCCCTGTGTGATGTGTACCATAATTAGAACTCTGAACAGGAGGTCACATTTCCTCCTGTTTCTCTCAAACAATTTTGTGAAGTGTGATGCACCAATGGGTAAAAATACTTCGGGACTTGCTAATGAAAGACAGTGTGGACAGAATCTGCTTTTCTAGCACATACTTTTATAGATGTTGAAAATGCTCTTGTCAAACAGTATTTTAAAAACTGTCAGAGGTGTGTGTGGTTTTCAAATGAGTTTTAAATAATTCAGTACTATGCAGGCGGCAGAAAAATGACTTTATAAACCTGCAGTGCTCTTTTGTATTGAATATACAAGAAGAGTCTATGAATTAAAAATGAATACCACCCGATCCATCTTTCTACTAATAGCGAGTGTAGCGTTGATGGAAATTTGCTGTTATTAGTGTTGTTTTGGCATTTTTTCCATTAAGGAATTTCCTTAAAGTCATTTCAACGTAGATACTATGTGTGTACTGATGGCGAAGTTGGTTTCTGTTGGAAGCCCTGTCCGATTTATAACTTGATGGCCAGCTGGTGGGGGCTCCTCCCCTTTCCTTCTACCCTGAGCGCTGCTGAACGGGAAGTGAGGACAGAGCAGACGTGGACGGTGTCTGTTACTGACTACCTGCTTCAGGTGCTTTCCTATCCAGCCGCTTGGTTGGTGAGCCGTGTTGCTGGGATGTTAAAATCCTTCCCTCAGGATTTGTGGGACTATAGCACTCACCAAACTGCTACTATTATTGAGTGTTTTCTGGGTAAGACCTTCTTGAATAAAATCTATAGTTTTAGATACAGTAATGATACCGCAGTTGAAACATACAAGAGGCACTCAATGACTTTTAAAAACTATACATTAAATACTTTTTGGTATTTAAAAATCTCAGTGAGGTTTTCTTTTTCTTTCTTTTCTTTCTCTCTCTCTCTCTCTTTTTGACAGGATCTTGCTCGGTCACCCAGGCTGGAGTGCAGTGGTGGGATTCATAGCTCACTGCAGCCTCAAATGAGGATTCAGCCACACTGAGCCCAGGCAACCCTTCCTAAGTACTGGGAAGTGTCTGGCCTTGTTCTCGCTCTCTTTTTTTTTTTTGTTCTCTTTTTAAAAAGAAAGTTAAGTGCACGGTATGATGGGTCACACCTGTAATCCTAGCACTCTGGGAGGCCAAGGCGGAAGGAGTTCCAGACCAGCCTGCTCAAAAGCAAGACCCTGTCTCTACTAAAAATAGAAAAATTAGCTGGGAGTTGTGACAGGAGCCTATAGCCCAGCTACTCAGGAGGCTGGAGCAATTGCTTGAACCCAGGAGGGGTTGAGATTGTTACAGGTAGGCTGATGCCAGGGTATGCTAGCCTGAGCAATAGAGTGATACTCTGTTTCATACCCACACTCAGAAAAACCCCAAAACAACTAAAAGTAAATTCCAAACCAACAGTGACTCCTGGGAAAGAGTATAGAGCAGTGTTTTCCAACCTTTTTTCTGTTAGGCACATTTGAACCTATAGTTAAACTTCCGTAACACACTTAAAAAAAGAATATACTTAACTGTGCTTTGAACTTGTTTCAAAAATAATTTAATTAATGATCATTAGAAATTTTCCTAGCACACCAGGAGCCTCTCTTGGCATGCCAGTATACCACAGCACACCGGTTTTTGGTTGAAAATCACTGGTCTGGAGTCTAATTGGGAGTAAAAAAAGCATTAAAGATTATTGAATCTTAGCCACGTTTTTTTATTAGCTGTTTCTTTACTCATGATTCTCACCTTTTCCCAGATCATCCTTTCCCTAATTTCTTTTTTCAAAAGAAAACTTGTTTTTTGGTGTGAAAGGCAGATGGAATGCACTGTGGTGTACACGTCCTCCTCCTGCTCTCGGGCAGTAAGGAACTGTTGTTTTTCTGGAATGCAGAAACATTTTCTTCATTATCATCATCATTATTATGGCTATTTTGGTCCTATTTTCCTCAGTCAGGTATTTTGCATGAATAATAATGGTATTATTTATTTCAGGAGTTATCAAATCTCTAATTTGAGAATTTCCCAATTAGGAATTAAGTGACTTTTATGGGGAAAGATTTAAGGTGTGTTTGCAGGGTCTGGGACACGACTGGAGTTGCAGCCACAGAGAGAGTTAGACACCGAGAGGTGAAAACACCTGTCTTAGAACATTAAGTTGAAAGCTTTTCGCACTGCAGCAGTGATTTTAAAGATTTGCCCTACAGAACTGTAGAAGTTCATTTAAGATTCATAAATTCTACTCCAGTGTCTTTCCGAGTACGCCGCATGTGATTGCCACTTAGTGTCTGGAGCCTGCCGATTATACACTGTCACCACACAGCGTTTGTCCTGGCATCTCATGTGCTACAGACCTGACTGAAAGGAGTCATCAGAGCTGTGTCACCTGCCCAGGTGGCCAGACTGCCCAATTAGGAAGGAAGGTATTTTTTATGGGCTCACATTATCCCAAGGTCCTCCTCAGAAGTCTTTATTTCTAATGATGGCTCAGGGTCCCCTTTTATCTGGATTTCATGGACATTTACATGTTAGTTATGATTGAGTTTTCTTGAGGTTCAGCTAAGAATTAACGGTAAAACAAGGATGGAGAAAGGGCAGCAAAAGATCTTACAAAATATATTAATAAGGGAGATCAAACCACCTAGTGAAAAAAATCTTTAAGTAGATTTGAAGAAGGCAAAATTGAAATATTTGCTGAGGAATGCAAATTAGGATCTCAGTGGATGATTTCAGTTTTGGGGGGTGTTTGTAAGTCACTGCTTGCCCATTATGTTGTTAGAATTGTGTTCCATGCGCGATTCTGTGGCTTCTAGACATTCTTTTGGTTGACTCATGTTCCTCATTGCACATTTACTCTTCCAGAGGCGCAGAAGCAGAAGGCGTCTGCTTTAGGGAGGGTGCTGAGGATGAATTCATTACTCGAGTCTTCTTTCAGCCCACCTTACCGATGCCACTCCTGCTCCTCCCTCTCTCCCCACCTAAGTGTCAGTTCCTCATCTGTGAAATGGGACCAGTAACAGTACCCATGTGATGGGCTTGTTGAAAGGATTTAAAGATAACACAGGAAAAAAATGTAGAAATCAGTGTCTGGCTGATAGGAAGGCTGTTGCTATTCCTGACATGTCACCTGTGGGTACAGCAGAGTGTGTGATGAAGCTCAACCAGTCAGGGTATAGCAGAGTCTTCCAGAACTATGCAAAGCATGTAATCCCCTTCAACGTATTTGCTAACAACTTACTGAATAAAGTATGGATTTCAGAGAGCTCTTTAATAGAGACAATAAATGAATACTTAAAAATAGTGTTTCTGTTTTTAAAAAAAGTGAGGTGTTTCAATTTTGACTCACATTTTATTCTAACACCTGCACTGTGTCAGGTATTATACAGTATACTTTTATGTATAATCTCGTTTAATTCTTACAATGTATTATCTCCTGCACATGTAGAATGGAGGTATAGCTAACACAGGGTAAATAAGGTTCTGCGAACTAATTCAGTAACTTGATCGTCTGGGTTGATATTTCTTCAGCATGGTAACATTGTTTTTGGCTCTTATTATCAAGTCCTCAAGTCCACCTGTAGTCTTAGCCTGCACTGAAGCTGAAATATACTGTATAACACAATCCTTTGGGGGGCTTTCGGACCGGCTGATTCTATAACGCCTCTGTCATCGTTGGTCACCTTGGCCAGGATATTTTGGTTACAATTTAAAGAAACCCCACCCCACGTGAACTTGATTT
The DNA here is from genome assembly GCF_000181295.1 of Otolemur garnettii. Lineage (NCBI taxonomy): Eukaryota > Metazoa > Chordata > Mammalia > Primates > Galagidae > Otolemur > Otolemur garnettii. The sequence continues at coordinate 6,278,256 of NW_003852408.1, read as the reverse complement.
AAAGAAGAGGATGTCTATTGGCTTATGTAGTTAAAATTTCCAGTGCTGCACTTCTGGGTTCTAGGAACTTCAGATGGCATGACATTCAGAAGCTCAAACAATGTCATCTGTCTGGCTTGTTTTGGCTCATGTATTAATTATTTATTGCTTGGTGACAAATTACTTCAAACTCAATATCTTAAAACAACACATATTTGTTATCTCACAGTATCTTATAGGTCAGGAGCCTGGGCATGACTTATCTGGGTCTTTGGCTTTAGGAAGTGTCACAAGACTGCAACAAAGGTGTCAGCAGGCACCAAAATCTCATCTGTGGCTCTGTGGTTGTTGGCCTCACTGCCAGCTGGAGGCTGCCCTCAGTTCTTGCTCCTTGAAACTGTCTCTAGGCAGCTCACAGTGTGCTGGTTTCTTCATCAGAACCAGCAAAGAAGAGTCTGTAAGCATGGCAGAAATCCCAGTGTTGTGTCACATAATCATAGTAGTGATATGCTGTATTCTGTTGTGAGAAAAAAGTCGTGGGTCCAACCTATGCTCACAGCAAAGAGATGATCATCAAGGACGTGAGTGTCAGGAGTCAGGTCCCCAGGGGCCTTTTAAAGTCTGCCTACCACAACTTCAGTCTCAGGAAAGCTCCATGTGGGGACCAAATTGACCCCCAGCAGCTCCATGCCTTACGTCACCCTAACACGAGCCATCATAGAGAAATGGAGTCACTGTCCCCTTGGCACCATTCTTGCTTGGAAATCAACTGGCAAACATAACCACTAGAGGACTTACTGGAAGGATATCAGGTAGCCTCTAGAAATGCTGAGAATACTTAAAGACTGGACAGGAAAAACCCATAAGAACTGGCTGGACTCTTGCTGCCAGTGCTTTGCTGGCCTCTAGTCACTAGACTCTCAGCATTAGATAAAAGGTGTATCCGATTGGCCAAGTGTAGATCATTTAGCTGTGCTCCAGCTGCCAGGAAGGGAGATGAGGGACTAGACCCTTAGGTCTCTCTGGCAGGTGGGACTTTGTTTCTTTGTGACGTTGCTCTGACGTTAGCCCATATGGGTCTTGTGGCTTCACTGGTGTTGCTTTCATCCACAGATGTTCAGCCCAGTAGATTGCATTGCATAAGAAGTTTCCTTGAATGGGCAGTTTGTAGACTTTTGCTGGTTCTGTGCCCTTCTTCACTGTGCCTTGCAGACACGCCAGGACAGCTGCCACAGAAGCCGCGTGTGGAAATGACGGCACATTCAGGTTTCTGAGTCATGTAGTAAATGGACCTTTCTGTTTTTCATAGTCAGAATTTTCATTCCTACCAGATCTAACCAAAAGTAGAACTTACTTTTTCTGAAATTACAGGCTAACTGTATGATCTACTTTTGTTTCCAATCTTGATGTTGGCCCTAAAGGTTCAGGGATTACCTTAACTTTTTACTGTTGTCATCTTTGGTCCTGTGCATATGACTATGACTTTTTTGTAACTCTGGGTACACTGACTTGAGTTATCATGTTTTTCTAAGTCCAGAGGACTTCTAAATCCTTTGAATAAATTCATGATCCCTTGCATGCATTTTCAAAGATGTACTTACTCTCATGCATTACAGTAGAATAGAACAAGGAAGACCCACGCCAAGAAGGAAAAGAGAAGCTTCTTCCAGCGTGACTTGTGAGGTACACAGTTTGCCTACTCCCAAGACGTTTTTCTCATTGGCCTAATATGGCAGCTGAAATCTTACCACTAGAATTGTGAATTAAGATCAACGACCCTCAACCTAAACTCGTCAGAACGTAGCCTGGGGAATTAAACACGACTGAACAACAAATAACTAAACAAAGAAAACAGTGTCAGGGTCCTACCCCAGAGCAGTTTTGTAATGCCTGGGGGTGGATTAAGAACCTGCAGGTCAAGACTGGAACCCGGGAAGGGCAGCCCATTCATTCATTCGTGCTGTGGTGTTCGCAAGGAAAGCATAGAAGTCATTTTCACGTTTCCAAGTGAGACTGTTTCCCGCCATCCCTTCTTTATGTGTGTATATGGTGAACTGCCATTAATGGAAATTGACTTAAGTGACTCTCTTCCTGCAACCTTAGAGAGTACAACCACAATAGGACCACAGAATTTCCAATTACGGCATTACTTCTGGCAGCGCCTCCAAAAGGCTGAGCAGTGTTAAAATCAGGCTATAAACAACCCAACTTCTCTTTCATTTTACATTTACTTCCTGGAGGTGATGTGCAAATAATCATTCATGTGGAATCCAGAAATATTTTTATCTATAGTAATAGCAGATGGCAGAGCGTTTTTCATGTGCCAAGTTGCATTTATTCTACCACAGTGTAATGTGGAAGTGATTATGGCCTCTTTCAAATATTCTAACTCCCCACATGCATTTTAGTTGTGGTGGGAAGTTTTCTTGCATATCAGTTCAATATGTTGTAGATTTACTTGGAATCCTTGGAATTTGTGCATAGTGTAGTCACATGAAAAGCACTTTGAAAAGAAATATTTTTGAAGCCTCATGATTAAAGGTCATCAATTCAGCAAACATTTAATAGGCATATTTTGTGCGCTAAGCCAGCGGTTTTCCACTGAGATAGGTGGTTTGGTCCCCAGGGGGGATTTTGGAAATTTGCAGGGTTGCTTTTAGCTATCATAATGATTAGCGGGGTGCTACTGGCATTTGGAATGCAGGGGCGAGTGATACCAGCTGTCTTGGCAGCTCTCAGGACAGTCCCCTACAATGAGATGGCACCCTCCTCCCCAGACAAGACATTCATGTAGGTGAAAAACCTGCTCATGATTATTTGAACCTAAAATCTAATTGTGCTTTTCGTATAAACACCAAGAATTTTTTAAACATGTATTTAATGTATAATGACTTTTCCAGGAAAATTATAAATTAAATTTTATATGTAAATTGAGGGAAAATCTTGTTTTATTTGGAATCAAGACTTATTTACCTCACATAAAATCATGTCACCAATGGAACCCTGCGTGTAGGGATTGGGTCACAAAAAGCCCATCTGCAATCACCTATGTCTGTATTTTCCACTTTTATGGGGATTCCATACATAGTGCGAGTGAAGGACTGCTTTATATGTCTCCTGGTGGAGGTGTGCCTGAGTGCTATAATCTGTATTATTTTACTATGTTACTCCCCCCCTTTTTTATTAAGTCATATACACATAGATCGTGAATACATTTATGCATATGTGGTTTCTCCCATTTTTACAGATAGGGCATTGTGTTGAGTTGTGAGTGTGTGTGTCTGTGTTTTCAAAAGCCTATGTCTAAGGTGTGTTATTTATACATGTTGTTTCCAGGAAATGGAGCATTGCAAAATACTTAGGTTGTAAGGGGGGTGGTGTCAGGTATGATGGGGTTAAAAGCTATTGGACTAAGTGGCAAGGCAGGGGCAGACAAGTGGACAGGCAGGGAAGGCCGGAGTGCCAGAGGAAGACAAAGGGTGGTGCGGGAGCCAGCGGAGAGTCCTGCAGTGTCCTGAGGGTATGTGCTCACAGGACCCAGACGGGACATAGTGGATGAAGGGGAGGGTAAAGAGGATAGCGCAAAGTCCTGCTGGTCAGTGTGGCTTTGGCCAGGGCTGCAGCCCAGGGTGGGATAGGACTGGAGTGCCGGCTGGAGAGAGGGAAGGCTGGCGAGGCAGGCAGAAGCGCTAATGAGCCTTGCTCTGGCATTCCAGAAACACCGGGGAGCTACAGAGGGCTTCTGCCTTAGGCTCAGCTTTGTGTTGGGCAGACTCTGCTGGTGCAGGGCAGGTTCCCTAAGCCAGGGAGAAGCCTGGGGGATGGCAGGGGAAGAGCTCTGGAAGGTTCACACTGTCTCCGAAGGGATCAGCCCCAGAGAGTTCATCCAGACCCTGTGCTCTGATCACTTCTCTAGATTCTCTGGGGGCTGCAGAGCACGTGGAGAGATTTTTGGCGGATGCAGTCTACTCCACACTGAATGTGGCACTGTGAACATGTCTGGCTGTGTAAAGTCTCTGACGGGGAGAGCACAAGCTCACTTACAGTCCCCTGACTCTGAGGGTGTGGGTGGAGATTCTCCTCCCTTTATTTTGTGGGTCTTTTCACTCACCTATTTCTTTCATTTAATTTGACACAAACTGTCATTTTGTTTTGAAGGAGATTTGAACAACAGCTAGTGGTTATGATTTTAATCTCGAGTACTTTTGGAAAATATGAGGTCTAATATTTTCTCGATCCAAATGGGGGAAAGTGTTCTCAAGAACTTCCCCCCGCAACAACAAAACTATGTAGCTGTATCTGTCACACTGATGAAGGAAATATCCTTAAAATGACAGTCTTGCTAATTTCTCTTCCCTTTGCAGTTTTAAAAAGTAATACAGTTCCCAAAACACCATTATAAGAAGTTTGGAACACACAAAGGGCAAAGTTATCTTCCCTACATCTTATCTGTTAACTATTTTTACGTTATTTCCTTTAAATCTTGTTTTTAGATGTGTGTATAAAATATTTGTGTTTGTATGTTTGTGTCCTATGCTGTGCTTATAAAGATATAACATTATAATTGTATACAAATATTCTATAGGTCAAATAACATGAAATATGCGATCAATATTTTGAATCATTCTTCTCAACTTCCAACTTGCTGAGAAGTTGAGATCCTGAATCTTAGATACTTCCATTCAGTGGTCTTGAAGGTCACCTCAGAGTAAACACATCCCAGCTTAGCTCGTGAATTACCCCTCATCTTCTCCTGTCCTCTTGCATCTTGGTGAATGGCTTCGCTGTCTATTTAGTTTCACAGCCCAGAAGCCTGGATTTCTCCCTTTCCCTCACCCCCTAAATCCATCAGCAAGTCCTTTTATCTCTGCCTGCAGAATATATCCTACATCTATCCACTGTGCTTCACCACCTTTCTCTGATGGACACTGTCCTATGAAGATGCTCCCTGCTGGTATTAATGTTTGTGTAGTCCACTGTCACCACCCTCTTCCAAGCTGCCATCACCTGTCACCAGTGCTACATCAGTCTCCTCACTGATCTTCTAGTAAAGCTGGTCATTCTTCTTCGGACTCTGTTCTTCCAGCAGGTAGAACATATCACTCTTACAGATTCTCCTGTTTAAAAGTCTCCAGTGGCCTTCCATTGTACTTAGAAAGCAATTCGGATTCCTTGCCATGGCACCCAAGGCCTAAGAGGTCTACCTACCCAGATTTATCTCAGGAGTACCCATGCCCATACTACTTGCTCACAACTCTCCAGCCAGCTCATAGTCTTCTGTGGGTTTTAAAAACACCAAGTGCTTTCCTGCCTCAAGTTCTTAAATACGTGCTTGTCCCTGAGAAGCTCTCATTCCCTCCTCTGGGCATGGGAGCTGCAAATCCTACAGCATCACTCTAAGTGGCCCCCGCCTCGAGGACTCATCCCAGGCCACTCCAGACGGGCACGTTTATGCACAACTTGCTGCCACCATTTGTTGTTTGTGTGTGTCTTCTTTCTCTGTCCCACTAGATTTCAAGTTCCAGGTGCAGGAGTCATGTCTGTCTTGTTTGATGACTGAATGAACGCTTCAGGGATTTGTCTTGTTGTCAGGCTTACGGACATGAAATTGAAAGTCAGGGGACTGTTGGGCATCGTCTATTATCTTGGAAGCTCTTTTGTAAAAGAGGTTTTTCCTACCTTTGCATTATCCTTGTGTTTGTCCAGTCCTGAAGTGAGTGGCAGTGGTCACGTCCCAGCCCTGGGTCTGCCCTTGGTGCCATGTCTGGAAAGCCATCATGGATAGTAGGAGTGCATTACCAGTACAGCTGCCTTGGGGGACATCATATTAGAAAATGGCTAGTTTTTACTTCTGAGGACATGGGTGGAGGAAGTAGGGGGACAGGAGACTTGGTAAAAAAAAGAGAGTATATAGACCAGGTCCCCCACAAATTGTGATTTCCAAAGACTCATGCTGATCTAGTGGTTCAGGTAGGCATCAAGGACAGAAAATGGGCAGTTTGAAAAGTCTACCTTGGGAAGAAGCAGCCCTGTCAAGATCTCTCCTAGTGCCATTAATGATCCAAACCTGAAAAATTCTTACTATACCCTGCCGTACTGTGGATCTGAGGCCCTTTATTAAGATCTCCTGACCCCAGAGCAGCTTTCCTGCTCAGTCCCTACCAGGTGTTAACTGCTTTATGGGAGGAAGTTGTGGAAGGCACAGCCGGCACTTGCTACTCACGGCCTCGCATCTCACCATGCTCCCTTACCTTGTCCACCCACGGCCTCCACGTCCTGGGTGGGGGGCATTTGCTCTGCACACGCCATGAGATTATGTCTTAGGTTTATACATGTTCTGCTTTCTGAGCTATGCTTGAGAGGACAGCCTCTCCAACTGTGGAAAGAATCTGCCATTTAGTAGAGGAAGACCTTCATGGCTTGTCACAGCTTCAGTCATAGCTCCAGTTCTTGATTCTTTAATGGTGGCACATGAGAGCAGGATCATTTTGCGGAACCACTTAGCCTTTCGATAACCTTTTAAAGGGGCAAGGATCCGTTCGTGCTGTCTGTTGATAGTGTCTACATACAGATGGCACAAGAGAAATCCACAATAATAATCTGTTGTGTTCTCCAATTGCCTTTCCACTATCACTATCCCTTGTAAGTAATATGCAGCAACATTGATTTGACCTGAACTTTTTCATGTTATATTTTTTAAATCCTTTTCTATAAACATAAATGGAGCCCCCACTGTGTGTCAGTAAATACATGAATATTGCATATTTAGAGGTCTGTAGGATAAAAAATAATGGCTGAGGACTTCAGAATTATAAAAGTACATGAGACCTCATGCTGAAAAGTACAGTAAATCTCAAGCAGGGTAAATAAACTAATCTACAACCAGATGATTGTGGTGTGATGATAGCATATCCAAAATGAAGAGAAAGTCTTAAGATCCTAAAGAGAAGACAGATTGCCCAGAGCAGAATGAGTGTCCAGTTGGTAGGACGTGCACCTATCGTCAAATAGGATGCTGAAATGAAGACCTTTTAGGACATACAAGGACTAGGAGAATTTTTTTTTAACTTTATTTATTTATTTATTTTTAATTTTTTTTTGTTGTTGCAGTTTGGCCGGGGCTGGGTTTGAACTCACCACCCTCAGTATATGGGGCTGACACCCTACTCACTGAGCCACAGGCACCATCCGACTAGGAGAATTTTTAACTCTCAAATATTATGGAGCTGAAAGAATTACTAAAAGATGTAATTAGCAAGAAGGAATCTGAACCCACAAATAGATTACACCATAAGCTGTGGTACACAAAGAGTTTTCAGGCGGCCTCAAACTACAGCCCGCGGGCCACATGCGGCCTGACCTGCCTAGGACATTTATCCAGCCCTCTGGGTGTTTTTGCCGCCACTGCCTGTCCTGCTTAGTAGCTGACTCGTCCCAGGGCCTGCAGTCCAGCCCTCCAATAATCTGAGGGACAGTGAACTGGCCCCCTGTTTAAAAAGTTTGAGGGTGGAGGCGGCACTTGTGGCTCAAGGGAGTAGGGCACTGGCCCCATATGCTGGAGGTGACGGGTTCAAACTCAGCCCCAGCCAAAAACTGCAAAAAAAAAAAAAAAAAAAGAAAAAAGTTTGAGGGCTTAGCACCTGTGGCTCAAGTGGCTAAGGCGCCAGCCACATACACCTAAGGTGGCGGGTTCAAATCCAGCCCAGGCCCGCCAAACAACAACGATGACTTCAACCAAAAAATAGCCAGGCATTGTGGTGGGTGCCTGTGGTCCCAGCTACTTGGGAGGCGAAGGCAGGAGACTCACTTGAGCCCGGGAGTTGGAGGTTGCTCTGAGCTGTGATGCCATGGCACTCTACCCAGGGGGACAGCTTGAGGCTCCGTCTCAAAAAAAAAAAAAAAAAAGTTTCAGGACCCCTGGTTTAGATGATACCTTAATGAATGTAAGTGATTGGATGAATGGCTATCTGTGTGTTATGATCTGAGTACTAACAAAGTGTGTTTCCAGTTGAATATGTAACTACGTTGGCTTGGTGTTCATGTCTGAAATTCTTTAGTTTGTGATGAATTACTTTCACCCCAGGCAAGGGTTTTTAACAAGGGGTCCGTAGTTGGAGTTCAAGCTGTGAACTTCTTAGAATCGTAGGTGACCTTCTGTGAGTGCACGTTTTATATGCAGACAGGCTTTGTGGCTCTCATCAGACATTGTAAGAGGCTTAGAACCTCGAAAAAGTTAATACTACTGGATTAAGTTACTGTTTCCTATTAAAATGAAATTGCATTGATACTTACCTGCTAGTAATGATCCACTTTGAATATTGGCTCTATTGATTACCTTGCAGAACTCTTGTGACCCTGGAAAAATTGTTTTTCTCAGTCTGTCTGGTTATGCATTGTTTCCACACAGTGGCAGTGGACCTGGCCCCTGCGACTGTATCTTCATGTCAGGATATCTGATTGTAGTTATTATGACTTTTCTAACCAGAGTCACTATTAAGCTATCAGAAGACACGAAGCTTACCCACTTTGGGTATTTAATAGGTTCAGTGCTATTATTTTGTTAGTTAAATGTGTATTTTGTTCAATACATTGTTCAAGTGCATGCGAGGGGTGGGTGGGGGAAACAATTCCGTCCTTATCTGTACCAGTGAAGTCTCAAACTGAAACAGCTGTTAACTAGTGACCAGGTGTAACTTGTGTTTCCCGCCCCCAGCTTTATTGAGGTATCATTGACAAATAAATGTATTTAAGAGGTAGAATATATTTTAATACTATAAAATTATCAGCATTGCCAAGCTTCATTAACATATCCATCACCTCAAGTAGTTAAACTTTTTTTTTTATGGTAAGATCACTTAAAATCTACTCTTTTAGCAAATTTCAAGTGTACGATACAGCATACTCTTATTAACTCTAGTCACCATGCTGTACTTTAGATCTCCAGAATTTTTGCATCTTAAAACTGAAAGTGTGTACCTTTTAGCCAAAATCTCCCTACTTCTCCCACCCTCCAGCTCCTGGAAACCACTGTTTTACTCAGTTTGTATGAATTTTACTTATTTAGATTCCACATAGAAGTGAGATCATGCAGCATTTGTCTTTCTCTGTCTGGTTTCTTTCACTTAGGATAACTTCATATAGGTTTATCTACAGGTGAAAGAAATGGCAGGATTTCTCTCATTTTTAAGGCTGACTGATATTCTATCACATGTGCATGCATGTCACACACACGTACATACACACGCACACAAACACGCACATGCATGTGCATGCACACAGGATGTTTCTTTATCTATCTGCTGATGGACCCTTAGGTTGTCTGTTTATCTTAGTTACTGCAAATGATAATATAATGAACATGGGAAATCAGATACACATATCTCTTGACATAGTAATTTCAATTCCTTTGGATTTATGCACAGATACGGAATTGCTGGATCACATGGTAGTTCTGTTTTTTGATTTTTTTTGAGGAAGCTCCATGCAGTTTTCCCGAGGGGTTGTACCAATTTACATTCCAGTGTTCCAGAGATACCTTCTCTCCACATCCTTGCCAACGCTTGTTATCATTTGATTTTTTGACGATAACCAAAGTGTGAGGTGACTGCTCGTTGTGGTTTTGATTTGCATTTCCCTCGTGATTAGTGCTGGTGAGCAGCTTTCTGGAGCGTTTTACCTGTTGCCCGTTTGTATCGAAGGCAACAACAAAACGAAAGGGCGGCCTACAGACTAGGAGAATATGTCTGCAAAGCGTGTATCTGATACTGTCCAAAATATTGAAGAATTCACATAACTCTTTATGAATCATAATAATGATAAATAGAAGAATAATAATAAAACAAGTAAAAAACAGGCAAAGGAACTGAGTAGACATTTTTCTAAAGAAGACCTACAAATGTAACTTGTTATTGAATACAGTTGTTCTATTTTAGATATATGTATTTTGGGTGTAAATTCCACTTCCGACTCATTTGGTAGTTCCTAAGGTCAGACCATTTGCTGCAGTTGGTATGGTGTGGGTGTGGAGTTGAATATAGTGCTGGTCTATCTCGGGACTTACTCTTCATTAGGGTAGAGGGTGGCAGGCTGTAACTAAATCCTCAGTCCTAGCCTAAAACCTAGTACGGTCAAGAGGAAGTTGCTCCTAGGAGCAAAGTGTTTTCCCTGAATGCTCCTCCGGATGTCAGTGTCGACGTGGGCCTACTCAGAGACCACAAACTTCAGAACTTCTGCTTAGCATGTCCAATTATGGTCATAGTAACAAATCTGTTTTTAATGCTGTTCCACTGGAAAGTAAATCCCAGCTACTGATTAGAGCGCTCAGGTGTCTTTTCCCGAAAATCCCAGGGTTTCCTTCTGCCTCTGCAGCACCCCAGAGGGTCAGATAATGTGCCCTAATCTTAGGTCTGGGAAGCCACACTCCCAGTTCAGTTATCTTACCCTCTGCAGGTCTATTTTCCCTCTCAGGAATTAAATGGAAGTGATCCATTGAATGATTAGCAACAGTGTGGAGAAAGGTAATATACTTCTTAAAATGAGTTCCATCTTCTTTTACATCAGTGGAATTCTCTCCTTTTTGATATGTTAACAGATTCTCAGTTTTGAAAGAGAAAGATCATAATCTTGTCTTTATTTTAAAGAACACCTGTATAGAGCTTGACAGAAACAGCAGGAAGCACCATGGAACTGGTGTAGAAAGCGCTGAGTGCTGGGAGATGATGCAGGGAGATGATGATACAGGGAGATGATGATGCAGGGAGATGAGGAGGGGAGATGATGATGCAGGGAGACAATGATGCAGGGGGATGATGATGCAGGGAAATGAGATGATGCAGGGAGATCAGATGATGCAGGGAGATGATGATGCAGGGAGATGATGATGCAGGGAGATCAGATGATGCAGGGAGATGA
>NW_003852408.1:6254653-6256056 GCF_000181295.1 Otolemur garnettii | reverse complement strand
GAGATGAGATGATGCAGGGAGATGATGATGCAGGGAGATGATACAGGGAGATGATGCGGGGAGATGATGCAGGGTGCTCCCTGATCTGCCGGCCTCCTCCCTGGTTATTCACAATTAGATTGTAACTCAAACTTCTGGAAACCGTTGGGAGAGATAAGAAATTCATTTCACTGTATTATACTCCAAATTGTAAGTGAGATTCAAGATTAATTGTCTAATAGGCTGAGCTTTTAAATTGAAAATTTCCTCCTTGTTGTTTTATATCTGAATGATTCACCATGAAGGTTGGTTTGAAAAGTTTCAAAAATATTGATGTTATTTTATTCTCTTCATTTAAATTGAAGTTACTATTTTTATTTTATAAATTATATTCTGGCCACTTCTTTGATCTCTCAAACCATCCCTTTCTTTGTCATTTTTAGAACCAGGAAGGGTCTTATTAAGCCTGCACATAGAATACAATAAGCCCAGTAGTTGCTCCCTTAGCCACACTTTCACTTTCAATGGCTTCAGTTACCTGCGTTCAACCACAATCCGAAAAAGGTTAAAAAGAAAATTCTGGAAATAAAATGTTCTCAAGTTTTTAAAATCGAACAGCATTCTGGATAACTTGATGAAATCTCACGTGGTCCCACCCTGTCCCTCCTGGGGGGCAAATCGTCGCTTTGTCCCTTAAACACTTTGTTGAAGTTCTCTGCCCAAGAATCACTTGTAGAAATCTCAGTTACCACGTCAAAAAAACATCCTGTATATAGGGTTTGGTGCTAGCCATGATTTTCAGCTACTGCTGGGCAGGCCGGAGCGTGTCCTCTGGTGTACAATTCTTTGGTCGTGGGTGGCGCCAAAGTGAAGCATACTTTACACAGAGATGTAGTTCATACTATTTTTCCCAGGAAATGAGAAACCAAGTATCCAATTCCATATTTTTATTTTGGCTTGCACATATCATGAAGCAGATATATTTGTTTTTTGTTTTTGTTTTTGTTTTTTGAGACAGAGCCTCAAGCTATCCCCCTGGGTAGAGTGCCATGGCATCACGCTCACAGCAACCTCCAACTCCTGGGCTCAAGCGAGTCTCCTGCCTCCGCCTCCCAAGTAGCTGGGACTACAGGCGCCCGCCACGCCTGGCTATTTTTTGGTTGCAGCCGTCATTGTTGTTTGGCGGGCCCCGGGCTGGATTCGAACCCGCCAGCTTAGGTGTATGTGGCTAGCGCCTTAGCCGCTTGAGCCACAGGCGCCGAGCCGAAGCAGATATATTTGACGAAAATAATAGCTCTCCCAGACTATGAGAATTACTTGGCACTATCTCATCCGCACAGGCTGCTTCAAGGGGCAGAGCTATGGGGTTGGACTCCGAGCTGCACGTGTAGGTCACTGGTATGGGGTTGGACTCCGAGCTGCAC
>NW_003852408.1:6241675-6254147 GCF_000181295.1 Otolemur garnettii | reverse complement strand
TGTAGGTCACTGTATGGGGTTGGACTCCGAGCTGCACGTGTAGGTCACTGGTATGGGGTTGGATTCCGAGCTGCACATGTAGGTCACTGAGTGTCATGCTCTGAGCTCCGTCCTGACCATGGCTCCATTAGCTCTCTGAGTTGAAGATCGAGCAGTTTTAACTCACCCCCTGATGCTCTAGGTGAAATAATCCCGGCACACTTGAGTCATTCATTCAATACATATTTGAGTGCCTGTCACTTTCCTAGGTTTTGGGAGTAAGTCTGCAAAAATCACAAAACCCACTGTGCTCTTGCAGTTTACATTAGGGTCCTTGATAACTTTTAGTTGCTCCCCCATCTTCTGGCATGAGAGCTCACTCTTCCAGGCCATGGAAATATATTCATTTGCTTGGCTTTCTTTTTTCAAGCTTCTAATGTTGCATAGTATATAGGTAGATAAGACCCCATTGCTGCCCTCATGGAGTCTGTGAGAGAGAGACAGGCAGACAGACAGATGTGTAAACGCTTTGCGCTCAGCAGATTGGATTCGTGCTTATAAAGTTAGAAGCAATAGCTCCAAGGGAGATAGTAGAAGGGAAGAGCCACTCTTCAAATGGGGCATGATTATTCTGACAGAGGGACTGCTGGACTTAGCCTCGTGGTCACCTGTGAGTGCTTGGGACCTCTGACTATGGGGTGTATAGGAATGGGTGTTACAGTGGGCAGTGAGGAAGGAGGGAGGAGGTGGGCAAAGCCAAGTGTTGGGAGGGCTTGTATGTGCCCCAGAATGATCTGCGAGAGCAGTGATGTGATTTGCCCCTTGTCTTAGGAGGATACCTGCTGACAGTGTATGGGTGCTCTGGAGAGCAAGAGCTGGGTAGTGGGGAGCCAGCTGGGTGATTTTCTTTCATTTATTCTTTTATTCATTCAACATCTATTCATCTGGGGTTTGCCTGTGCCCAGTGCTGGGCTTTTCCAAATAATTTAGATGAGTAGCAGTGAGGGCTGAAGGCCTGACTGGAGTGGTGGGAATGGCAAGGCCAGGGCAAGTGTGAGAGGCGTGGCAAGGGGACATGGTGTGTGGCCCCAGAAAGGCTGCTTTCAGGTGTGTGCACATGTGTCTAGATAGTGGCAGGCAGCTCGAAAGTGAGGTCAGGTGCTGAGAGAAGACCTCATTGTAGGACCCATGTTTGTAGTAGAATGTGAAGGTTGTCAAAATCACCAGTAACTTTTTAAACTAAGACTGAGAGGTTGGTCAGCCAGGGAACCCCACAACCAGCCCAGAAGAAACACAGGCCCCCTAGGTGTGTTGCCACTTGTGTAGAAACGTAAGTTTGAAAATAAATTTCATAAGCAATTGCCAACTTAGGTACTAGTTTAAGAAGAGTGGAACCAGTATAATGCCCTAACTCATCTTTAAAGTGTGAAGTTTAAATTTTATTTCTTTTTGCTGAGTGGCTGAAAGATAACGATATAGGAGGACAACTTTGTCGGGTGCACGTGGGCCCCTCCGTCTCTTGGCTTCGTCTCATTTGCTCTCTGCCTCCCTAGTTGGTGGGGTAGGAAACTGCGGCACCCTGCTGTGAATGCAGAGAGCCATCATCCCTCACAATGGCTGGGTAATTCCAGATTTAATTCTGAACAGAGAAAACTGATTTCATTGATGTCGTGTGATAAGGGGTACAAAGGAAACCTGGAAGTACTATAACGGAGTCTTGACAGAACGCTTCAACCACCGGGGAGGAGCCACGCCCCTCTCTTGGTCGGGAGGGGGCTGCTTTTTAAGCATGTGGCAGTTGTTATTCATCGTACTTTTTTTAAGGTAGGAAATGTTGTTCTTTGGATTGAGTTAAATCCTCCTCAGCCTAACAGATGTGATGTGGAACAAAGCCTGCAGGCTGTGACTAATTGACACGCACTGGGTTAATGAGAAGACAGAATGCCTCTAATCAGCCACAGAGCAAACACTCACAAAGGGTCTCCTTCCCTCCTAGGACTTCCTTCGCCGGGCATCTGGCCGGGATTCTTGTGGGACTAATGTACACTCAAGGGCCTCTGAAGAAGATCATGGAAGCATGTGCAGGTACAGAGCAGAACAGGACGCCCGTGGCGTGACAACAAGTTGCAAGTTCATCTTACTTTTAATGTCAACAGATGCAACCCCAGGTTTTCCTGTGGTTCAGTTTAGGAATTCCCTCATATACTTGTTTCCTTTTTAAACCAAAAAGTAAGCCAGCCGGTACAGTTCCTCACAGTGCTCCACAGAAGTGGATGCAAGCCCAAATTTTAAATCTGAGACTTTCTTAGGGAACAAATATCAGTATATACGCTTATACCACCAGCCCTGCTCACAGAAAACCATGATTTCCTCAAACTGCAGAGAACTGATGGGGGTTTAAAATATTGAATTCTTCTATAATATTCTATGAATTAATAGATGTGCAAGGCAAAGTTAAAAAAGAAAACCAAACCCGGGCAGAAGTTTAAGGCCTGTATTTTAAAGAATTTCAGAATGATCACTGGGTTTGGTAGGTGACATGTTCATACATGGTCAGACCAAATCTATTACTGCTTGAAGCTTGGCTCCTGCTCTTTTTACTTTGTTTTTCTCTTCAAATCGATACTCAATGAAAATATTTTATTTAGAAATACATGCATTTTTTTAGACCTCTTAATTTAAAATGCTGTTCTGGTTCTGACTTATAAGAAAACTATTTTGCAAACACTTGTTTTATAGACCATGCAAATTCTGATATTTCATCTTTTATTCATGGAGAATCTTCTGAGACTATTTTACCTTTTCTTGAACCATAAAATAATTTGTTTCCACAGTTTATGCCGATGACTGGTATTCTTGAGAACCATAGAATATTCATGACATTAGAAAGCTTTGCAGGCACTCACGGCCACCTTCGTTAGCAGGTTGTGTTCACTTTGGGTTGATTTTTACGTGTTTTTGCATCTAGGCAGAGTCTCATCTTCCTACATTGGCTTATTATTATGTCCCCAGCATGTGTGCTCGGAGGAGGCAGTGGGAGCTTCATTTACTGAAAATGCCCAGTTTTATTATATTTTCAATATAATTTAATACTCATACTCATTAGTACTGATAAAAGAAAATAAATGATTTCTGAAGTTTAGTGTTTTGTTTCATTTTTCCATGTGTCTCAAGAGTAAGGGGTTAGTAATGCATTCTATAGACGTGTTATGAAATTTAGACGAGTGGTTTGTTTAATTTTTAAAGAGAATTTTCCCCACAATTATAACATTTAAATTCTTAATTTTCCTCCTTTAAGCCTTGCCTGTTTTCTGTGCTTTCTTATTTTTATATCACTCTATTTTCAAAGTAATGCAATGGAAAATTAAGTATAGCAATCAGAACACATCCAGCATGATGTGCAAATAGCCTGCAGCTTCTGTGCCCTTCTCTGTGAACTGAGCATTACAGTGACATAGGAACCCCACGGGAGATGACGGAGCATCTGGAGCAGTGATTGTCAACCGTCCTAATGCCGCGACCCTTTAATACAGTTCCTCGTGTTGTGGTGACTCCCAACCATAAAATTACTTTTGTTGCTACTTCCTAACTGTACTTTTGCTGCTGTTATGAATCGTAATGTAAATATCTGATATACAGGATGGTCTTAGGTGACCCCTGTAAAAGGGTCGTTCAACCCCCAAAGGGGTGGTGACCCACAGGTTGAGAGCCACTGATCTGGAGGCTACTGTCTGATGCCTCCCAGAAGAGGTGGGCCATGCTGAGGGTGTTCCCCTTCACTCAGCAGGGCATGATTGAAACTGTCCTTTTGCCTTTGATAGGGACAAGAAAGAGCAAAGTTCCTTAGTATGGGTAAGGAGTGTGGCCCTCCTAACACTCTTGTTGGGGGAAAGTGCTCTCTTTGGCCAAGAGCATCTCTACGTGGGCATCAAAGCCCAAACTTGGTACCTTGGGAGGCAAAGACCTTTCTAAGGTCAATAGTAACCTCTAAAGAACTCCAGAGACTTCATTGCACCCCCACAAACATCCTATTCCCTATAGAGTTGGTCCCCAAATACAAGGTAGTTTATTTTATAAATTGCTTAGAAATCATTTGAGATGACCCTGGGCCTTGTCATAAAGAACCTCCTAATTGTTGGAAAGATTAACATTTAAAGCCTTATGGATTTCGTTTGTTTGTTTCTTTCTTTGTTTAGGCATTTTTTCCTCTGGCATTGGCTACTCAGGACAGCAATACTACTTTAATAGTTCAGGTAAGTATTTTATTTCATCTAATTTATTTTAAATGATTTCTAAAATTATAGCATTTGCTGCTATAGAGCTACTTTAAGGTAGCAGTAGCTATGCTATGGTAGGTCATTCACACGTTATGTGATCATGCCACTAACTTTACTGAGAACTAGATGAGGGGTGACCCAGGGAGCATTTTCGAGTAGGTTGGTACAAAAGTCGAGGGAAGAAGGTAATTCTGGCATTAAAAAAAAAAAAAAAATTGTAGGCTTGGTCCTCATCTCTTATGTGTGATGAGGTTCCTATTAGATCTTAATCTTTTGACTCTCGGCCTAAAGCTATACTCTTAGCAAAGTGTTAAAAGTCGGTTTCAGGCATATAGTTTTCCACAGTCTACCCCACCTGTATCCAGGAAAGTCAGGCATACTCTTAAGATGCTGAGATAGGCATTGCTGTAATGAATACTTGTGACTTAAAGAGAAGAATACAATAGAACCTCTGTAAGTTGACTACCCAAGGTACTATAACAAAGTGGTCAACATAAGGAACTAGGTGGTTCCATACACTACAGGCTTTACAGCTGACCTAATTACAGCTGAGCTAATTTTCACATCACATGTATGTATTGGTACAGTAGATGTCCGTGTTAGATAGGTAGAGAGGACTTCCTGTGAAAAGCATAAGACCTATTTTAGACTGAGGCCTTCCTATTCCAGCTTGGGGCAGCTACACTGCAGAATCCTGGACCAGTACTGGGAGACAGGTGTAAAGCCTGTAGCATATGGAACTACTGGAAGTCTTAATGCAGTAGAGTGAACATGTTCCCCCAAAATTCATATGTTAAAATCCTAACCCTTAAAGTGATGATTTTAGGGGAGGTGGGGTTTGGGGGAAAAATTAGTTTATAAGAGTAGAGACTTGATGAATGGGATTGGCACCCTTACAAAAAGGACCCCAGAGTGCTCTCTAGACTTTTCTCACTGCTACGTGAGGATGTAAGAAGAAGTTGGCCCTCGGCAGCCAAGAAGAAGATCCTTACCAGAACAGACCATGCTGGCTCCCTGATCTCAGAATTTCAGCCTCAGGAACCATGAGAGAAATTTCTGTTGTGAAGTCCTCAGTCTAAGGCTATTTGCTATAGCAGCTGAAGTGGAGTGAGACGTGGTTAAATTAACACCAACCTAGGACTGCTATAGCTTAAATCTGAGGCTGCAGCCTCTTCTGTAAAGGGCCAGACAACTGAAGTTTAGCATCTCAGAAGGGTTTGTTGGCCTTATGGTCTCTGTTGCAACTAGTCAGCCTACCCTTCGAGCAGGGAAGTAGCCTTAGATGATTCATAAATAAATGGGTATACCTGTGTCCAGTAAAATCTTTTTTATAAAAATTGGCAGTGGGGTGGATTTGGACTGTGAGTTGTAGTTTTTTGACCTTGGTTTAAATAATATAGGTACAAAGAATTATTGTAAATATACAGTAGTGACCTCCTTCCCACGCTGACCACCTTCTTAAGTTGACCTAGTTTTCACAGACTGGACATGCAGTACATGTGCAGCTCAGTGCAGTGGCCTAGTTTCCTATGTTGACCACCTCTGTCTGTTGATCAGTTTGGTCCAGGCCCTTGGGTGGTCAGCTTACAGGAGTTCCACTATATACACATTACTTTGCTTTATTTTCCACTGACTGGTTTCCCCAGTCACACCTTGTGAGCAGTCGTATTGTGCAGAATACCAGACCAGCTATTGAAGGAGAGAAGAAAAGAGCTGAGTCCCAGACTCAGAGTTATGACCCAGGAGTGGCAGTGTAGGTGCCAGCATTGGAAAAGATGAAGTGCGAGCTAATGATGCTCGTACTGCTTGAGTTTATGCTTTGTTGCCTCCTGGTAGCCCCCATCACCAGCTTTCCTCTGTGACTTTCCAGTTCAGGGAGCCTGCTGGGCTCCGCTCATGCTCCCCCTCCACACACAAGGTTCACGAGCCTGTGCTACCTATTATACAATGTCTGAAATAGGTGTTTCACATGTTTTCTTCAGTCCCAGGAAGCCCAATCCAGTGATATTAATGTTGTGAGTTCAGCGCTCAGCCCAGATGGACAAGTGGGGTTGTGTCATGGGAGGTTGCTCTGGGTCTTGCTAGATGAGCAGATGTTAAGGAAAGCATGAGATAAAGGGCTTTCCAGGGGTAGCAAGCAGCATTTGCAAAGGTCTGTTTGGAAATATCCAGAATGTGTTGAAGAGCCACTGAAGGATTCATCAGCGTTCCAAAACTATTAGAGTTAACTCTAGGTTTTGTGTGGGTTTCACTCATGGTCTTGGATCATGATTATTAGTCCTGGCTGTATATGTACATATGAACAAACCACCGGAGGAGCTTGTCCAGCACATTTGGGCCTTGCAGTCAGCCCAGACCAGTGAAGTCGGGATGGAGGTCGAGGCAGGGCTGGGAGCCCTTTTTGAAAAGCTTCCTAGGCAATTTTAATGGGATCAGGAACAAAAATTATAGCCTTTGAGGATTAGGTTCCCAAAGCATGGAGACCACAGAAATGAATGTTATCACACCCTAAGAGAGGCTTCCCTCCAAAGGTTCTCACCTCTGCTTATTTAGATGCTTAAATTCTTAGAAACTTGGCCTTGGTGCAGAGGAACAGTTGTTGTACCGTGCCAGCTCATGGCTTCCTCCTGTGGACTCGCCCTAAGAGAGAAGCCGTGATGCATAGGTGTGGACAAAGCTGATAATGCAGTCATTTAGAAGAACACTGTGTCCTTTGGGTCACTGGGCATGGAGACCAGTTCACGCTGACTAAAGTAGGATAAGAGGACTTTACCGGCCTGTGTGACTAGAAAGAGCTGGGTTGGATAAGAAGATCATCATGATTCTATCTCCTCCAGTGGTTTTTTCTTCCTGTTGACTTCATTCTCTCCATGGGGCACAGGGTGTGATGTCTGACAGTTTGAAGTTGCTAGAAGGAAAAGGGCTTCTCTTCTGGTTCAGTTTTTAAAATCCCCAAAAGAAACAGCAGTGCTCTTCTGGGCAAAGAAGATAGTAAGAACATACTTGGGCACAGACATGACTTAACCTATCATAGATTACCTGGTCCCAGCGTCTTACGTGACAGCCAGGAAACCAAGGCTTAGCAAGGTTAAGTAGTTGGGCTGAAGTCACATGGGTAGTCTGCAGTAGAACTAGAAAAAAAGCGCAAGTCCCTGATTTCTAACCCTTGCTTTCTCTTTGGTGCGAGGATGGGAGATGGGCACCCTGCCAGTTTAACCTCACAAAATAGGGCAGTTCCACTTGTTGTCTTAGATCCATTTTTTTAACTCTATTTATTTATTTATTTATCTTAAAAAAAAGGGAAACCCGCTCCTCTCCTTCATCTGGAAAAGGCATAGGCACAGCACACTCACAGACCAGAGAATTAAAGGCAAAAATAAAAGCCCCTTTTGCCTTTCTCAACTTCCATGAGATTACCATATTTATGTTCCCTGCTCTGAAGTGATGGGATTTCTTCAAAGGAAGAGCTGCATAAGGCCAGGTGGCCATGCTAATGGCCATCTAGGGAACTTTTATGAGACCTTATGTATCTCTGACAAGTAATGATTTATTCTTAATATGGCTGTCCTTAGCTGGAAAAGTCTTTATAGGTCAAAGAACCTTATGAATGTTTAAAAAGCTGTTACCAATTTTTCTAATCTTGCTGGTGTTTCTTGATCTCCTTTGCCATGAAACCCTGCTATGTGTATGAGGAACAGATGGAGCAGTTAATAGAATAATGGTAACCAGAGTTTCTTTTGCTACAGAGCTCAAGTGTGCAGCTAAAAAAAAGAAGAAAAGGAAACTGGTATTTATCGCAGGACATAATTTAAACTTGCTTAAGTGTTGGATTGTTAGATTTTTACAGGAATGTCCATTAAAGAGATTTTAAAACATCTGATTGGACCAGTGAAACAGTGGTGGAAAATTTGGGGTCCTAGGAGACCTGTTCTCATTATAATATATATGGGTGATATTTTTGGTCTTGTTGATGATTTATGATCGATGATATGGAACCTTTAACCACACTAGTCTTTTTTGACTTAAGGCACCCAAAGCTTCCCATTCCCTCTCTCCATGTTTTGTCTGACAGGTACCAAATTAGTTTTCATAATAGTCAGATGTTGAGAGTTGTTGCTTTATTTCATTAAAGCACTGCTAGGTTGTTTTTAAGTAAGAAATAGCATGAATAAAAAATGCCACCTCAAATTACTGCATGTATACCTGGCGATTAAAACTGTGTGGGTGTATGTAGTATCTGTATAGATAAGTATTCATAGACTTTGGGTTATTTTGAATTTTGAATTAGCTGAGCATTCTGAGGGATGGATAGGTAGAAATGCTGGGTAGTCTTTCCCTAACAGAATGACTTTCCATAGGGGTTTGAAAGTGATAATGAGCCCTATGGGAAATTACCCAGTATGCTTTTTGTGTTGCAATAAAATAATTGGCACTCTTAGGGAATTGGGTACTTTCTCTGTTCAGGGATTGTGGAAGCATCCCGTGGTGTCCACTGACATATCCATAAATATTCCATTAGTGTTTCGGAATGGTTGCCCCTTAATTTGTTCTTTCTGGTGTAGACATATTAATTGTGTTTTCACCATTTGTCTTCACATGTCTTCGCACTAGGTCTTTTTTGGTGAGGAGTATAGAAAGCAAGATTTGTAGCCCTGCCACAGTCTCCTTTACTCTCCAAATGTCAAACTAGCTGGTGTCCCCAACACAGCAGTGGAAGCTGAATTTTTCTGATGATTCTGTTGGGTAGAGACCAATTTCAGCGGAGTGTCTGTATTTCAAATCGTATCCAGACCCAATTTTGGCCCTAAACCAATGTGAGGATTTGGAAAATTTACTTATCTCCCTCCTCTCTTTTAAGTATCAATAATGTTAATATTCTGATATGGAAAACATGAGAGGGAATAGGGAAATTGTATTTTTGGAGGTATTCAGTAAATCTCCACCAATTTTTACT
Source organism: Otolemur garnettii (assembly GCF_000181295.1). Taxonomy (NCBI): domain Eukaryota; kingdom Metazoa; phylum Chordata; class Mammalia; order Primates; family Galagidae; genus Otolemur; species Otolemur garnettii. The sequence continues at coordinate 6,244,937 of NW_003852408.1, read as the reverse complement.
GCATGGAGGCAGGGCTTTTCAGAATTAGTCTCTAAAATCCTGAACATTTTAATTTAATATTTATTTAAATCATTCATTTTTGTTACTTTCAAGGACAATTCAGTGAAACATAACTAAGCTAGAAGAGCTTTATAATAATCAGTAACACTGGGCAAAAGATCTGAACAGATATTTCTTTAAAGACAGTATGGCTATGAGTGCATAAGAAGATGCCCAACATCATTCATCAGCCATCAGAGCCACAGGATGATAACCACTTCATACCCACTGGGGTGACTATAATTGAAAAAATCCATAACAGCAAGTGTTGGTGAGGGTGTAAGCAACCAGAATCCTCATTCACAACTTGTTAGGTGTAGCTGCTTTGGGAAATATCCTAGCAGTTCCTCTCCAAGATCTATGCTCAAGAGAAATGAAAACATTTGTCCACTAGAAAATTTTCAGAAATGTTTATACCAGCATTATTCATAATGGTCAAAAGAGGGGAATAACCCAAATGTCCATCAGTTGAAGCCTACATAAAATATAGTATAGCCATACAGTGGAATATTATTTGACCATAAAAAGGAATGAAATACTGATACATGTCACATTGATGACCATTGGAAACATTATGCTAGTATAAGCCAGATATAAAATACCACAAATTACCCAGATAATTCTATTTATGTGAATTGTCCAAATAGGTGTATCTATAGAGACAGAAAGCAGATTACTGCTTAGATTACTTAGAGCTAGAAGATGCAGGAGTTTGATGTTAACTGAAGGGTACAGATTTCTTTTGGGAGGGAATGATATAAATGGTCAAAACGTCAGCATTGACTGTGGTGATGATAGTACGATGATGGTATGACTCTACAATATCCTGAAGACCATTGAGTTGTACTCTCTAAATTGATACATTGGTACGTCACTCATAACCCAGCTGTCCTAGAAAGATCAATAGACACAAATTTGTTATATGACAGATATTTATATAAACACAAAATTATGGGGTGGTACCTGTGGCTCAAAGGAGTAGGGCACTAGCCCCATATACCAGAGGTGGTGGGTTCAAACCCGGCCCCAACCAAAAACTGAAAAAAAAAAACCCACAAAATTATATTGAGTCATCACCTAAAACCAGATTTGTGTGTTTTATTATCATATGAAAACAAAAGACTACTAGAGTACTGAATTATGCTTCCTTTTTAATCTTGGATATTAGGAAAATCTTTTATTCATAGTTAATATAAAAGTAAATTTTAAAATTGCCTCAGGACCAACTGTCAACAATCCTAAAAATGAAATTTCAACTACCCAGGGTATGCCATGCAGTGTTGCTCTTTTGGCTCGATTGTGTTTTATTCTATGGTCTCACTGACGCTCTAAGTCAGGCCCTTCCTATATGGGATAAGAGAGAGATGGTGACACAAGACTCACATAAATGTTAGAAATTTTCATCGACAACCAAAAACACATTATTTGAACATTTGAAGCATCATCTCCAAAGGATACAATAATGAGAGGGAAGCAGGAGAAAAATTAAACAGACGATTATTCCTCCCTAATTATGCCAGAATGAGATTGGTGACCTTCTGTGGAAATAAACATCTCATCCAAACAAAATCTGTAACAGTTGGCGATTAAAGAAAATATGAAGAGTAAATTCAAACTGACTGAAAAGATTGATGGAAATATCTTGCAGAATTGAACTTGGCTTTGTTATTTACCCTTATAATTGGGTATCTAGAGATGGTAGCAAAAGCAATATTGAATGACCAGGGTGTCTCCCCCGTCTTATTTTACCTATCAACCAAGCCATTTTTTGAAAGGAACTGAGATGGGAACTACAATCTCTTGTACATGTTAGACTTACAATTACAGAGAAATTGGTTTATACCTCTCAGTCTTACTAGTGTTTGAAATGTCATATCGTATTTCTGTTAAACAGTGGACTGCCTCACTGTGTGGAGCCCCAAGACCAACTATGTGTTGTTTCCTCCATTCTCTTGACTCAACTCAGGACTTCCTGAACATAGTTCAAGTACTGAATAGTTACAAATTGAAAATCCACTCTGCATGTCAGTGGCCTTTTCCAGTTTCTTCTCCAGGACCTCTGATCTCCTTTCCTTGTTAGCACAAAGACCCCTTCGTGTCTGGCCCGATGTCGGACCATAAATAAGCAGTGACTAGACAATCACTGTCTGCCCTCTGGAAGGCCTTGTCTATTTGGTGCCTTTTCTTATTTTGAGGGTGATGATTATTCTCAAAATGATGACATGAATTATTTGCTTATCTTTGCTTTAACAAGACAAGAGGTATGAAACGAAAGAACAGTCCATAGCTGTGTTCTATAACCTTTTCATTGTGCCTCCAGGCCATTCTGGATATCAGAATCACTATCCATATGGTGGGCCCGGTCACTCTGAAGAAGTGCCCAGGAACTATGATGTGTACACAGCAGGACTGAGTGAAGAGGAACAGCTGGAGAGGGCACTAAGAGCCAGCCTGCAGGACCGAGGTAGGAGTCTTGCATCCTTCAGTCATTGTAAAGCCTATCTCACGTGGTAAGATGGTCTGAAAAAGGGCTATTTGTAGCAAATTAAACTTTAAACAGTTTATAAAAAGGACATGTAGATGAAAAATGTGTGCAGATTGTGATTACAGAGAATGGGGTGTGATGCCATATTCCCAGCAAACTAAGCTAATGAGGTGCCAGACTGTGTATGTATTGTTAAAGTGGTTCTTTTTATAGGCCTGCTGTACTCAATGCCTTGGCCTTAAAGTCAAGAAACTTAAAATTCTTAGGCACTTGGTAAAAAAAGGGGTGACTTAACTTTGGAATTCATATCCATAAAGCAGGTTCTGTGTCACCGTATTATCAAAGTATTACATAAATCTCCCTCAGAAATCGCATAGGCTAATAATTCTGCTGAATCAATCTCTCTGGGGACAGAGCCTGGGAATTTGTATTTTTAATAGGCTTTCTGTATATCAGTTTGTAAAAGAATCTTTAAAAAGAACTCCTGTATCCTTCCATTTTCATTCTGGGTTTGGCCTGAGTTCAGGTATTACTGTTTTTATTATTCTTTTAGTAGTGACTAAAAATCTGTTCATTCAAATAGGCATTTAATGAGGTCTTATTACGTTTCATGTACTGTGTTAGATACAATAGGGAACATAGAGAGGTGAAAGATGGTACCTGCCTTCATGATCTCTGGTTGGGTATATGCCTAGGTAGGACTGAGGTGAAAGATGGTACCTGCCTTCATGATCTCTG
>NW_003852408.1:6220140-6241580 GCF_000181295.1 Otolemur garnettii | reverse complement strand
ATCTCTGGTTGGGTATATGCCTAGGTAGGACTGAGGTGAAAGATGGTACCTGCCTTCATGATCTCTGGTTGGGTATATGCCTAGGTAGGACTGAGCCTTTTCTTACCGAGAACTGTCGTATTTTCACAGAGGAGGTGGCATTTGAGTTGGACTTCGTATGAGATGTAGAAGGACAATCCAGGCAGGAGGCTGAGTATCAAGGTGTGCAGAGAAGTAAAGGACACGTTCAGCCCGGAGTGGGAAGAAGAGTGGGAAACTAGGCTGAGGCTGGGCCACCGAGTTCCTAGAATTAAATAGGCCAAGTGGAAAATGCATGCAGCCTACGGTGTAAATGCCAGTCGAGCTCTACGTGGGAGAGTAATGTGATCAGGGTTGTGTTTATGAATCGGGCAGCAGATTCTGCAAACAAGGACTGAACACCTATGGGGTAGCAAGCATGATGGTGGATGATGAGAATGAGTGAACTATGACAACACAGTTTCTGACTTTAGGGACCACAGTAAGCAGGAAGACAAGTTCGAAGACTTTATTGCTGTGGTCTGAGCAGAAATGCAGCCTAGATGTGAAGGTGGCCAGAGAAGTGGGGAGGAAGAAATTAATCAGTATAATATTTTTGGTGAAGAGTATCAATCAGAACTGCGATGTGCCAGTAAGCTTATCACTTTGTAACGAATTGTCCTGAAACTTGTAGACAGGTGTGTGGGGCAACTAGGCCAGGCTTAGCTGAACTTGGCTCCTGAGCTAAGGTGTCTACAGTGGTCCACTGGGGCTGGCTGCTCTTGGGGGTCTTGTTTACGTGTCTGACCAAATGTTGTCTGCTGGTGGTGATGAGGTCGCTCCTCCCAAAGCCTGGGCCAATTCACAAGGCTGTAACGTGAGGTTTCCAAGACAGTAATGCTTATGGTGGTGCAAGGTCAGCTCCACTGTATTCTGTTACCAAAGTAAGTAATAAGACCAGTTCAGATTCATGGGATGGGGAAATAAATTCCACCTCTTAGAGAAAGAACAGCAAAGTCACATTGCAATGGTTTTGGACAGAAGGAGAGGTGGAGTACTGAGGCATTTCTGTACTCACTGCATCACATGTGGTCAGGGGGCCACCAGCATTACAAACATTAGCTGTGGAATTACAAAATCTGGGGAAAGGGCCCCAGAGCCTGTGCTTTAACACGTTTTCATTTTTATTTCTGTGTGCACAGGATTGTAATTACTACAAGGCTGGACATGAAATGTTATGGGACAAGCAGGACAGGGCTGAACTTCTCAGCGTGGACTCAATACAGCCCATCTCTGGCCTCTGCTAGGCTGACTTCAAGTAAAATCCCAAGAGCCAAGGATTTTTTCCTTCATGATAGGAAGGATTTGGACTTATATTTTGAGGGGCAACATCCAGTTTTTACCTTCTTTTAAGAAAAAAAGGCACTTTAAAGTAGCAAGTCTTCAAAAATGATTAAAGGTTGATCAAAAGTTAGAGTGAATAATTAGATACTCTGAGTCAGAATATTTGAAGGTGGAATAAAGAGAATCTCCCACGTTAATGTAGTCAGAGAAAGGAAAGGCAAGAGGGCTAGCATACTTTTTGTCGTTTTATTTCTAAAGGTTTGCTGTCTGCCCCCATCAGCAGTTATACAAGGAGTTGGCAGAAGCACTTGTAACAGCAGTAGTAAGTAGCAGCAGTTAGGTGTCTTTCTCAGAAGAGAAAGAAAATAATGATTTCCTTCAATAATTGTGTCTGTGTCTCTCAGAGACATGAGCATAGAAGATGTGTTGATGAAAGCATCTTCTGATGAGCCTGAAGATTTGGGAGCAATTTTAGAGACCTGAATCTAGTTACAGGGGAAGGGTCTTACATTTGGTGGATCAGAGGAAGTTAGAGCAGAGTTTTGTAACTTTTTTCTTAATAAAGAATATGCTTATTATTAGGTTAATGTAAGTAGATACTGTTAATTTCCCTGCTTAAAAATAAATGGTATTTAAGGTTTTAGTAACAGGTTAAAAAAAAAACAAAACACATGCTCATGAGAGATTTCAGAAAGTAATCTGATAGCAGTATTAGTTTTGCATAAATTTAAATCTTATTCACTATAAAGAACTTCATGTCAAAATAACTGAGAACAGTATCCTAAATAGCAGTAAAAATAATTTAAATGTTTCTAGTACCTTTATCTTAAATAATCTTTTATGATTTTTCATCTTATCCTTAAAACATTTCAGTGAAGTTAACAAAAGAATTATTTTTATGGTAAAAAAAAAAGGGGGGGGTTTGAACCTCAGGGACTGCAAGACTTTTTTGGTAACAAGGATATTTCTGAGGTTATTTCGAAGCCAATGGTTTTGTTTCTACCTCTGCCTAACTAGTTGTTTAGGGTAGAAATATCTGACTTTATGAGAGTGGAGTTAATTTCTAAGGTTCTTTGTATATAAAACTGTCATAATTTGCGAGATCCATAATTTGTACTGAATTATTTTTTACCATCTCACCTTTTATTTTAACAAAGTCATCGATTTTTTTTCTCCCACAGTTGTATTTTCAGAATATAAAGTGCCCTTTTCTTTCCATTCACAGAAAATCACAAAGCCCCCAGTACTTGACATCTGTCACTCAGATGGCTAGTTGATAGGTCTGAAACGTAGCAGCTGTGCTTAGCATTCTGTGTTACAGTGAATACAAGTGTATCCAGTCTTTTTTATTTTATGGAACTGATAGCGTATATTGTTAGAAGATTGCATATTGAATAAATTGGGGTGGGAAAATTAAGTAGCTTGGAGAAAATTAAATAGCAGGTTAGATCCTAACCATATCATGTACTCAAATTCTAAACTAATTGAATGAAATATAAAAATAAATAAATGTCTATTTTAAAAAGAAAAGAAACCATAAAAAGATAGTGAACCTGTTAACTGTTGAGTTTTGGGTATAGGACTTTCCACACATAAAAACAATGGAAAATAGTTACTGAATAGAAGAGCAATAGGTTTTCTAACAAAAACCATGACAAAGAATTACTATTATTAACATGTAAAGAACTCACACAGTGCAATAGTTAACACTAACTTCTGTTAGGAAAATGGAAAATAATTTGAACATATCATTCAAATAAATACAAGTAGCCAATGTACAGTCTCAGCTGTGTTCCCTAGGCAGGTCTCAAACTCCTGGCCTCAAGGAGTCCTCCTGTCTTGGTCTCTCAAAGTGCTGGGATTACCAGTGTGAGCTGTGGTGCCTGCTGACACAAGCATTTCTATATGCTGGTGATGAGAATGCAAATTAGTATACCTTTTCTAGGAAACACTTTGGAAATGGATGAGTAAGAGGCTTAACCTTCAGTAATTCTTTGACTAGGAATCTAGCCCAAGGAAACTATAGAGAAATGATCCAAAATTTGTATACAAATTATTTACTTCAGAATTAAATGCAACAACATAAGCTTAAGTAGATTGAAGTTTGCACAACAGTGTGAGCAAGGGTCAAATCAGTCATGGTTGAGTTGTAAAAATGGGAAATAATGCATCTAGTAAGAATAACATTTTTGAAAAATTTGGTGCTGTGAAAATATGATTACAATATAATTATTGAATGAAAAAAATAAGGAACAAAATAGTGTGTACCATATGATCAGAACTTTATAAAATAGCCAAACTCAAACAAGTACTTTCCCATAGGAAAAAAAAAAAGTATAAAAAATAATAAAGTCCTTTTAAAGAATGTCTTCTTGGTATCTGGTACTTAATAAAGCAACTGCAAAGTCTAAGGAAAATAAAACTGAAATTAATACAAACAATTTGTAAAGCAGCTTCCTTTGCTGTTGTTGGTTATTGTCTAATGTACTATAGATCAGTTTTCTTTAAATTAGCTCCATATGCTGTTTAAAACCTTCACCGAAAATAAAATTCTGTGGTCAAACAAGTTTGGAAAACATTAATTTAATAAGTTGGTTTCTTAATTGCAGAACTAATTTGATCATCAGTAGTATAGCAGTGTCATTAGGGATCTTCAAGGGGGCATAGTTTTCAGTATTTCCCAACCTTGTTTGCATATAGAATGTAGAGTGTTTGGTGAGGGGAGGGAGGGAGGAAAGAGAGACACAGTTATTTTCGTTGAATCCTTTGAATGTAGGCTACAGACATCTTGTTACTTTGCCTCTAAATCCTTCAGTGTGTATCTCCCAAGAATCAAGGACATCATTGTCCGCAGTACCACTGTCACATCGAAGAAAATTAGTAGTAATTCCCTAATAACATCTAATATTTAATATTAAGACTAATATTTAGTGTATCTAGTTCAAATACACAAGTGCCCAATTTTCTCAAAGAATTTCTTACATAGCCAGTTTTTAAAGGTCCCAACGGTGCACTGGATTTTTATTTCCTACTAATAAAAAATTATGCTCTGTTTTTTTTAATGATTTTTTTTTTTTATTTGTAAGGCACCTATCTCATTGAATTATCGAAATCCCCCCATTTTGTCTGGTTATTTCTCATGGTGCCATTTAACTTGTTCTTCTATTCCCTGTGTTTCTGTACATTGGTGCTTGCATTTGAGGCCGTAATTAGATTCAGGTGAAACCTGTTTGACGAGACTGTCACAGAGGATGCTGTGTTCTTCATATTGCATCATAGCAGGAGACACACAGTGTCAGGCCCTCCTGCTGAGACTGTGGAGCCTGATCACTGGGTTCAGGTGGTGACTGACAAGTCTGTGGCCAAGGTGTACTTTGTCCCTTTGTGCTCTCTCCCATTCCATTTCAGGGGATATCATTCTATTATTGCGTGAATATCCTTGCTTCCCAAAAGCCTTTAAACTAATGGTGGTTGTAGTCTTTGGTAATCTTTGCAAGACTGTCCCTTATTTCATTGGCTTTCTTGTTATTTTAAGTTTCTTTGTAGTATAGTTTACTACTCGTGATGTTGTTCTGTGAGTTTTGACAAAAGCATAGACTTGTGTATCCATAACAACAACCTAGACAGAGCTCCAACACTTTCCCTCTGGCTCCCTCTTGGTAGCCAACTCCCCCCACCCCTCATCTTCCACAAGCGCTCATTTGTTCTCTGCAGCCGTAACTTTTCCGCATGTCATATAAATGGAATCATGCAAACAGTTCTTGGTGTCTGGCTGCTTTCACTCAGCAAAGTGTGTTCATGATTCGTCTCTACCTGTTAACTGTATTAATGATTGTTCACTTTTATAGTTGATGGCATTTTATTGTATGGATATACCACAGTTTGTTTCTTTTTTATAATCTTTTCACTAATTGAAGGACATTTAGATTGTTTCCAGGTTTGGTGTTTATTAATAAAACTGCTATACAAATTTACCTACAGGTGAAATTTTTGTGAACTTACGTTTTCATTTCACCTGAGTAAATGCCTAGGAGAGGGTTTGCTGGGGCATTCATGAGGTAAGTAGATGTTTAGTTATAAGGAACGGCCTACCTTGTTTACAAAGTGGCTGTGCCATTTTATGCCCCCGTCAATAGTGTGTGAGAGTTCCAGCGCCATAGATCCTTCTCAGCACTTGGTATTTTTAGCAGTTTTCATCTTAGCCCTTCTAACAGATGATTCATGCTGTCAGGCTGTATTTTTAATTTGCATTTTTCTAATGACTAATCATGTTTTTTTTTTTTCATGTGTTACCTGTAGATCTTCTTTAATGAACTGTTTGTTCCACTATTTTGCATGTTTTTATTGGGTTGTTTTCTTACTGAGTTTTGAGGATTTTTAATATATTCTGAATACAAGTCCTTTATCAGATATGTTATCAGATATGTGATTTGCAGGTACGTTTTCAAAGGTCATGGCCTTTCTGTTCATTCTCTTAATGTACCTTTTATGGCATAGAAGTTTTTAATTTTTATAAAGTAGAATTTATCTTTTTTTTTAATATATCAAGCTTGTTGTATCTAAGAATTTTTTTGCCTAACCTAAAACCATGAAGATTTTGTCCTACATCTTCTTCCAGGAGTCTCATAATTTTACAATTTACATTCAGATCTATAACTCATTTTGAGTTAGTTTTTGTATAAGATACGAGGTATGAGTCAAGGTTCATTTGTTGCCTATGGACTTTCAAATATTTCAGTCCTCTTTATGAGAAGACTGTCATTTCTGTATTGAGAAGTAACCGCTGACTCTGTTTACGTGAATCTATTTCTGGACTCTGTAGCGATGTGTGTGGAGACCTATACCTTCACCAAAACTATACTCTTTGATTTCTTTAGCTTTATAGTCAGTCTTGAAATAAGGTAGCATGAATCCTCCAACTTTTGCTCTTTTTCAGAATTGCTTCTGACATTCTAGTTCCTTTGCCTTTCCATATAAATTTTGGAAAAATCTTGGTGGTATCTACTAAAAATCCTGGTAGGATTTTGATTCTTTAGATCAGTTTGGTGACAATTGGCATCTTAACAGTAATGAGTTTTCCAACCCATGAATTCAGTATGTTTCTCCATTTATTTAGGTCTTCCATGATTTCTTTGAACAGTGGTTTTTTTTTTTTTTTTTTTTTTTAATTGAATGGTAACTATGTACATTAATGCACTTCTGGGGTACAGTGTGGGGTTTTCACATGCAATCTGAAATACTTCCATCAAACTGGTCAACATAGCCTTCATGTCATTTTGTCAGTTATTGCTTTAAAACGTTCACATTCTACTCTTAGAAAGATTCACTTGTACCCCTATAAGGTAAACCTCAGAAGTAATCCCTCCAAACCCCCTCCCTCCACCCATTTCCCCCTCCCTTCTCCCTCCCCCCTCCCTGAACAGTGTTTTAGAGTTTTGAATATACAGATATATACCTGTATCCTCCTATATTTTCTTAGATTTATGTTTTTGGAGGGGAAGGTATGCTGTTGTAAACAACACTTTAAAAAGATTTCTCTGTCTGTTGAGGTGGTTATATACTCCTTCTTTAGTTTATTAACATGCTAAATTACTTGGAGTTTAAAGTTGAAGCAGGTTTGCATTCCCAGGATAAATCCCACCTGGATGTGATGTATTTCAGTTCATTCTGGTAAAAATTCCGTGGATACCTGAAAAAAATGTGTGTGCTGCTGTCGTTGGGTGGGGTCTTCCATGCATGTTAGTTGATTAGATGATTCGATGAGCTTAGCTTAGTTTGTTTCAGGCCTTCGTAATCCCTACTGATTATCTGTCTGCTGTGTTGTTGAATACCATGTTCTGAATTACGCAGAATTATGGTAAGATTGACTGCATAGGGTTGCCATGGCTATCCTGGATCTACCAGAGCCTTCTGATTCCCCTGCCTTTACCTTGGTCTCAGAATAGGGGCTGATATGCCAAGGGATGTTCTCAGTGTGTGCTTGAGCTCCAGTTTCAGGTCCTCCTTTTGTGTGGTGACTCAGGTTTTCCTTCCTGTCTGTTGCCCCTCTCCCGGTGGTATACTGCAGTGACTTGTTCCTCTAAGCGCTTTAGTCAGTGGTGGGAGGCAAGTGGGTGTGTTCTGATTAAGCCTCACTGTTGGTCAGTCACACTGGCCCAGGGTTTGGTGGTGTGGCTTTCTCAATGTTTCTGCCCCTCCCCTAGATTTAGTTTTGTGTGTGTGTGTGTGTGTTTTCCTTCTTTAAGCTGTAATAGGTTTTTGCCAGTTCCCTAAGGGGAACAGTTGTCTTTACCCTTCTTCCAAGCATTTAAGGCTTCTTTCTGTTCCATCGGGACAGAAGGGAGAAGGAGCTAGGCAGCCTTTCATGCCTTTTGCAGAGTCTGCTGTTCTTTCCCCCAGGCTGTACCATTATAACCAAGGATGCTTTGGACTCTGACCAGTCTCTTTTGTGAGACCAGGTTCTGAGAAGAGCCTGAAAGTGGTGTGAATTCCTTGATATCACAGTTCCCAGGGGTCGTGGGTCCTCTTGCTAGCTCACACTCAGCCGTCACCATCTGTTCACAATTTTGGCCAGATGCCTTTTGGTGGTATCTTGGCAGAACCTGTCCTACATAAACAAGTGTCCATGCATTGTTTTAGACCTGTGTTTCTGTAATTGGTTGCCCTCTTACCTGAGCTTTTTGCTGAGCTTAAGGAAAGTTATCAGTCTTCAGATTGTCCAGCACTCAGGATGGTAGTGATGACTATCTTTTCAGATTTTCACATCCCAATTGGAAACTGGGAGTGTTGCTTAGTCTTCTTTGTTGAATCTGTCATTCCTTGATTTACCAGGCTTCTTTTCTTTTCAAATAAAGATCTTTTGCTTACAAAATGGGTAGAAACTATATTTTCTTCTAAAAAGCTTTAATAAATACTTAATTCTTCTTGGATTCCCAGTGTTTATGGTAAGTGGTTAGTGTAATAGTTACTAAGAATACTGAGTTTTGAAAAGGCTAACAGAAATTTATTTGGTAAAAAGAATGCCAGCCAAGCACCAGTTATATGCGTGCATGACATAACAACATTTGGCCAAAAATGGACTATACATAAAAGTATAAAACTGTACTTTTACTGTACCTTGTCTATGTTTATATATACAAATACTTACATTGTGTTACAGTTGCCTGCAGTGTTCAGTACAGAAAGATGATGTGCAGGTTTATACCCTTGGATCAACCGGCTATACCATGTAGCCAAGGTGTGTAGTAGGCTGTAGCTATACCATCTAGATTTGTGAAGTCATCTATGATATTTGAACAATAATAAAATCACCTGATGACATTTCTCAGGCTGTATCCCTGATGTTAAGTGACACACGATGTACTTTAGTTAAATCTATTATAATGGTAAATTAAAGAATCAAGATAGCAACTTTCTAACCTCAGAATTGCTATATATTTTTTAATGGTACCTAACCATAACAAAAAGTGCTAAAGGCCCTGCCATGAATAATAACACCTAAGTAGCCCTTGTAGAAGAAATATTGAAATCGCTATTATTCAAGGGGGTTACACGTTTACTACTATTAACAGAAATCTTGTCTTGTTCTGTTGGCAGTCTCAGCTTTTATAAACAAGTCTAAGAGGCAGCTGATACCACAATAATAGAAAATTCTGGAAAAAAGCCATCTTTTTCTTTGAGTCAAAAGGCAGATGCCATCTAGAAACATTAGCTCATTGCATTTTTTCTCTTCCTCCTCCCCCACCTCCCTCCATGTATAATTTGTGCTTTTTCTTTTTTTTTTTAATAGTCTGCCACCAAGTTCAGCTGGCACTGGTTACAAAGCTGTGTCCTTTTCAATTTCTGTCTGCCAGCCTGGAGCACGTGTACTGGTTCAAGCTGGAAATTCTTACTGACATGTGGAGTAACTTGTGCTTCTTTTCTTAGACTCCTCTGAAAGGCAAATGGCCACAATCACACTTTGGCTGTCTTGTGAAAATCAGGCAGAATTGTTATCCCCCACCCTGCACTGTACAGTTGGGTTTGCTGGTTAGCCATATGTGAAACCATAGCAGAATATTCTGCAAAGGTCTTGACTTGAGAACAAAACTGATTACTGCTTTGTCTCATAGACTTAAGATGTAAAATTACCAGGGAAGCCAATATTGGGAAAAAAATTTAAGTTTCAAATTAATATCTAGTGGTTTTGTTGTTAGTAGAGCATTTGATGATATCTTCAAATTGTGTTTATAAGCATCATTTATTTATAGGTACCAACTGAGATATATTTTAAGTAGGAATAAAAGAGAATCAGTTTTAAGCTGAACATTTTTGTTTTTACTAAAGCAATATCAAGGTATATAAAAGCAGAATTTGTCTTATTATTTTATGGAAATTTTTGAGAAAATGGAATAATTGTGTTCATGTTCTTTTAATCTTAAAAGAAAAGCATGGGAACGTCAGTGGCCTGAGTGGCTGTCTTGACATAACCATTAACTATCTTTACTTGAAGTGTGAGTCACTGAATCTGATCACATCTCGGTTTTATTTTTTTTTTTTATAGTGAAGGCGTTGAACTGGGTACTCTTCAAAGTCTCCTCCAGTTCTGTTATCCCAGGGTAATGGCCTGAGTGGCTGGGAAGGATATAGCTATAAAGAAATAAAAATATCTGAAACTGTCAGGAACATCGGTGTTTGACACATAGGTTTCAGGGCTCACAGATGAGAGATCTCTGGAAGATAAATTCACGCAATATGCAAGGTATATCTAAATTGATAAATACATGTATTAGATAAATACATGTATCTTATTCACTTGCATGATTATATGAACTTTCCTTGGCCCCATGCAAGCATAATGCAGTTGGCAATTTTTTTAATATGCAAATTTTCACTGCCGCCTTGCTTGGCTTAGCAGGCGCGTTACAGCTGGGACAGAGATATATAGCTAATTCTGTGTGACCACTTAACTTTTTTCTTTTTTAATTAATTTGGTGTATTTTCCCCTAGGAAAACTTTCTACGTAATAAAAAAGTGCCATCTGCCAGATTTTCTAAAAGTAGTTTCAGTGCGAAACAGAAACAGTGCTGGCTTTGGATTATTACTTCTTACTTGCTACTTAGTATGTTGAAGGTATTCATTTCCGTGAGTAAAGTTCGATATTTGAGGTTCTGTCTAGATGTGAAATTGTACACATAAAGAATTGAAAGTACAGACTTTTCTCAAATCTGTGAAACAGTATGTAAATATCTCTGCCAGGAAGAGAGTTAATAAAGTGAGTTGACCAGAGTTTGTTTAGGTCTCTGTTGGGAAGTAACAGGGTTTTGTTAAGTTTCATATTTCAAAATATTGACTCTGGTGTACTTATTGCTTTAAAAACAGAGAGAGAGGAGATAAAGGAAATTTAAATGGTTGAGAAATTGATAATTACATTAATTGATAGTTACGTATGATTAATTTATAATCTTTCCTCACCTCTTCTACCTATCCCCATGAGAATAAAACTATAAACAAAACTCCAATGAATTTATTCTAGCCCTTTATCCTCCCCCCACCCTCTGCACACAGAGGCTACATTTTGGGCTACTAAATTTTAATGGTTTCAGAACTCTTGGCCTGCGTTGTTCATGATGTTGTTCAGCATCATTGTTCATTCTGTTATTCACGGATTGTTAAGCTTTGTAGGCTGTAGAAATGAGTGAATCTTGTTCTTCACTATCAAAGTAAAAATGCTCTCCCCTCTGCCAAATGGCAAGAGATTGTAGGGACTTTGTTCAGTTGAACTAACTGATAGATTGGATTACGACAGAGATATAGTAACTTTTGATTTCAAGTGAGCTCATCAATTACCAGTCCATGATTTTCTCTACTTCAGCAACCATGATTCCTTAAGTTATGTAAGAATTAATAGAAAATAAAGTTTACTAATATAATGATTTGGATACCCAAGTTATTTATTCAATTTTTAATCTCAGAATTTATTGATGTATATATTCAGTGTTTTGTAAGATCAAATCTAACTGAAGAAACTATTACTATACACCTGATTCAGAAACTCTTGTCAGTTCTATAATTTGGAAAAGAGATATCACATAGTACTTTAAAATTGCAATGGATCTTGCATTCTTATTGACCAGAAAGTTAACTATGTGAAAAAGTTTTTGTACTATTTATTTGTACTAAAAAATGTACCCTTTTTTGAACTGAGGGCACCAGACTTTGTTTTATAAGCTCAGTAGTTGATATTTTCAATGAATAAAATTCCATTCTATTCTCTTTTAATTTGAGCTTTTCTAATTCTTTCCTAGGCATTTTAAGTACAGATCAAAAGGATGTATAACATTTTTCAAAACTGTGACTTAATGTTTTATTTTGAACTATAACTTATCTCTTTAGTTCTTAAAGACCCCCATTGTTAAAAGTATTAAACATATCACTGCCGTTTTAGTCTTGGGGAAGGATACATTACTGTGATCTTTTGCTTAATTTATTTGTAAACGTTTATCATAACATCCCTGTGTACCTCATAATTATATATAATTACAGTTTGTCAAAAAAATTTTATTAAAATATTTAAATTATTCCTGATGATGATGAACAGACAGGCAACACCATTTTCTAATAGAAACATATATTATAATATGCTAGCATCATGCCTGACGTACTTATTGTAAATGATTTAGGTAATGAGGGAACAAATCTTGAGACATCAAGAGGCTTAATACTCCATCACAGTCAATGTGTTTGTTAGCTGTGGCCTGGATCACTGTGGACAATGTCCTGTGCTGTCCTGCAGGTGTCAAGTAGGTTGGGCTACTCCCTCCACACTGGGCTGTGAAAAGCCTGGGAGTCCACTCTTTGGAAAGTGCTATATTGGACTCAGATTTTCCAAGGCTCATCTGAGCACCTAGAGCTGAACCCCTGAGTGAACTTCACCTCAGCCTTCTGGCCTCAACTATAAAGGGACTCAGTCTTTACTTGGCTGGCAGGGGCAAGTCCAGCTGGTTTTCAGACGTATGGGAGACAAATGATGGGGTGTAAGAAGCAATTCTGGAGTGTGTTACATGTGTGCTATGGTTATTGTTAGGTTCAGCTTCTTTTCACTCTTCCCTCCCCGCTAAGGGAATAGCTTTTTTGGAAGTCCCACCTGAATTCCATATGTCCCCAAGGTAGACCATGCTGAGAACCTGAGACAAATGATGGGTACTTACGCTCATCTAAAATGGATTTTTTTAAAAAATTTTTTTGAAGGGGGAGTATTTTATTTTATTTCCTTGCTTATTTCTTTTTTAATTTTTATTTCTTTGCTTTTTGTTGTTGACACAGAGTCCCACACTATGCCCCTGAGCAGAGTGCACTGTTGTCATAGTTCACTGCAACCTCAGACTTGGGCTGTGGGCGTCCTGCTGCCTCAGCCTCTGAAAGCCGCTGGGATTACAGGCACTCACCATGGCACCCCGCTGGGTTTTTCCCTTTTTTTCATGAGTCAGGGTCTCACTCTCACTCAGGTGAGTCTAGAACTGCTGAGCTCAAGCAATTCTCCCTCCTCAGCCTTCCACAGTGCTGGGATTACAGGCGTGAGCCACTGTGCCTAGCTAAAATAGATTTTTAAAATTTGGGCAGCATTTTTTGTTCTGATTATGAAAAGAATAAATACTCACTGTAGAAAATAGGAATAACCCCCCCCCCAAAAAAAGTAATCTATAATCCTACCACACTAAGAAGAAACCACAGGAAAGGTTTTGAAGAGATTCTTATTGAGTCAATGAGCATTCAGCAGTGGTTACTGTGCTGGGAAGGTTCCCATATTTACACAGAACCCTATAAAATAAGCATTTTTAATTATTTTCATTATTTTAGATTGTGAAACACAGACATAGAAATTAAATGACTTTCCCAGAGTCACATTCTAAATGTTAGATATCAGACAAAAAGGCTGTATGTCTCTATTTCAAGTTGGGACACTTTTTACCTTATACTATATAGCCTCTTCAGACAAAGCTTATCTAGGCTGCTGTTGAATTGTCCACTAATGCAGAGATTACTGTGATTTTCTTATAAATCTGTAGTCTACCATAGTTAGCCCACATAACTGAGCTGGAGGATGTTTACATTCTTGGAGCTGGATTGGCTGTTGTGATCGTCTTGAATTCAGAAAACAAACTCTGAAGTCTGTGTGTTCATTATTGATATATCTTTATTTACTAAATCAAAAAGGACTATACTTATAGAGATTTACACTGTTATACTTATAGAGATAACAATGAAATGTCTCTTCACATAGTTCTGGTTTATTTGGTTTGTTTGGTTTATTGATTTGGGATTTTTTTTCAAGCAAAAATTCCTGACAGGACTTTAAAAATTGTGAAACAAATCATTCCTAGTGGGAAAGAACACCCTCCTGACACAGTAAATCATTTATATTGGGAAAGAGATGCCTGCTTGCCTCTTAGGGACCTCCTAGGACATTCACCCAGGAAAATACTCATTCAGTCGTAAGTGCTCTGCTGGGCTGTCATTTGTTTATAACAAAAACTAGAGCATGTGAGAGTTTGAAAGTACCGTGTTTAATATAGATATGTCAGAGACATTGAAATTAAGTATATTTGTACTGTTAATGTAAATAGGACCCAGTAGTTTTTCTTTTAGTAAATAACAAAAAAGAGTAAATGTGCTTGCATCAAGTGTGCCTTAAAATGTGAGAATTTTGTTTTTGCGCACACTGTAGGTCTTGCTGATGGGAGTCATTCATGTGAGAATTCTCACTGTCGTCTCACTGTCTGCTTTACATCTTCTAAGCTCCCTGATGGTCGCACGCTTTCTCTCATGCACTTTACTGTCTTGTATTGTCAGTGAGAAAAACCAAGAGTCATATGCTGGTTTCCATTTATTGTAGAATCACAAATAACTTTCACAGTGGTCTAGTTTCATCACGTGGGAGTTCTCTAGGGATTCAAAACTATTTATAATTCTGTTTTGTTTAGTTATGGAGAGCCAGATGTGAGACTCATGCATAATATGTATCTATATTCACAAGTCTCGATTAGAGGACCACAGATCCTTTTTTGTCACATCTGTGTTATTTCTTTTGTTGTAATACCTGACCCACACTGTGCCATTATTAAGATGACCATAAATATTAAGCTGATTAAATTTACACTGTAACCATTTGCTTTTGGAAAAATCACAAATAACCTAATCGTGCAAGGATAGGAGACAGTTTAAATAAATCATGATATAGAATAATACTGAGCCACTAAAAAGACTGAGAAGCATGTTTTTGTGTTAGAGGCATGATACAAACATCATTCTTAGTAGAGACTCATTTGTTTATTTAACACTTAGTAAATGTGCTAAAGAAGCCGGATTATTTAACAAGATGCCAATTTACCTAATTTTCTGTTTTCTTATTTTGGCTTGATTCTATTTTCTAAAATTTCTGCAAAATTGTGTAGAACCTTTATAAAGAAAAAATTGTTTAAATAAGCTTTTCTGCATTGCCAACAATGTTAAATATTAGCTTTGCCCTACTCTGATAGTTGTCTCCACAATCCCAGCCCATTTAAAGCATGGAGTTGTGCCATAAGACCATACGTAAAGCCGGGCATCATCCATTGATTTGTAGCCTCAGGATCCTTACTGAGCAGAGCACAGACCATTGAATTAGGACGTCCCCAGTTCCTGTCTTCTCTTTCCCCTTTCATCTCTACTCTAAACCTTCCAAGCTAAGGATGCGCCTTCACCTGGGTATGGACATCTTTAGCAGTTTAGGGCCATAGTAGCTAGCTGTCTCTGGCTACTACCGTGAGTTCCTTCTTTCCTTTCCTTTTGTTTTAATATTATTTATTTTTCTAAAATTTATTTTTATTAGTAAAATGCCCAATAGATGTTAAGTGTGCAGCTTAATGACATTTAACATATGTACGCAGCCCTGTAACCACCACCCTAATGAGGATAAACACTTTTCCGATTTCCGTCACTGGCGATTAATTTTACTTGTTAAAGTGCTCAACATCTTTGTTCATCGAAGAAATGCAAAGTTTAAACCATGATAGTTACTGCTAGAATAGCTAAAGAATAGCTAAAACTAAGAAGACTGGTTAATGCCGAGTGCTGATGAGGGTGTGAAGAAACTAGAACTCTCATTCACTGCTGGTGGGGGTGCGAAAGGGTACGGCTGGCTTGGAAAGCTGCCGGATTTGTTGTTGCCGTTGTTTGTTTACTTGTTTTTGAGAGGTAGGATCTATTGCCCAGGCTGGCCTGATCATAGCTCGCAGCAACCTCAAGCTCCTGAGCTCAAAGCGTGTTCCCACCTCAGCTCCCCAGTAGGCAGGACCTCAGGTATGTGAGCACACTCGGATGATATGTCATATTTTTTGTTGAGATGTGGTCTCACTATATTCCCCAGAAGGGTCAAATTTCTGACCTCAACTCATTCTCCCACCACAGCCTCCCAAACTGCTAGGATTACAGGTGTAAGCCACCATTCTTGGCCATGGCAGTTTCAAATGAGTTAAATGATGCCTATGTTATAATTTAGCTCTCACTCCTAGATCTTCATCTAAGAGATACGGAAACATAAATTCACATATACAATATTCACAGCAGCTTTTGTCATGATAGGCAAAAACTGGAAAAACATAATTTCTTTTTCATGAGGGCTCCAGAACACACTGAATTCTGTCTTAGTTTAAGGCAGCAGGCAATACACACAATTTAAGGCTTTATAAGTTTCACTGAATGCAGGCCTTTCCTATCCGTTCTGACTAATCTCAGTGAAAGGTTGTGTGGGGTGGTTAAAACTGAGAGGTTTGGCTTCGCAAGGGAAGGGGGAGTCTGGCGTGCTTTCTGTGGAAGAGCGTGTCTATATTGCAAAACACAGGCTTGTGTTTTTGGGAAACAGTATGCACTGACTACCAATCATTGCATTCAGGAGTTTTTACAAATCAAACAACCCAAAGCCCAGGAGTTTTTAATTTTTGGCTCAGTGAGTCTAAAAGGAAACCATTTGCTTTTGGCTAGTATGAAAGCTGAAATAAAATATAGCTAGCCCATGGACATTACAGGAGATAAAGTGTTTAATAAGTGTCTTCTAGAAGAAGTGGCGTCCGTATGAACACCTGGTGTCTTCATTATGTCTCTAAATGCGCTCCATCTCTGGGGATTAGCCGGCCGCGTCTTTTGGCACACCGTGCTGTGACAAAGATAAATTTTAAACCTTAACTAATTTACTATTGTAGAGGATGCTTTTGGGTGAGGAGGGAAATAAGCCTCTGGCTTCAATAATGCAGGCCCAGAGAGGCCCATGTGAGCCTAACTTTGAGACTATAACATTTTGTCAGGTTATGACAAATTTCCTATCCCGTGGTAGTCCTAATTATTTGCTAATTGTTATTTTAATGTTTTTATATATCACAGACACACAGAGACAGATGTTCTTGGTACACAGATGTAGCTATTAAAGGAACTCTGGAGTTGTTCGTGTATTTTGAGGAGGGATCTGAGTGGCCATAAGGAAGGCGTGTGTTGATGACTGTTTCCGTTGTGATTCTGCTCAGTATGGCCCTGCCTGTGGCAGGGACGGGGGCGGGTGGAAGTGACAGCTTTCCTCTAAATGCCTCTGACATCCGTTATCATTTTGGCAGATACTGTGTAACCAAGAATGGTTTCCATAAGCAACGGCTTTGAAAAAACTTGTGGCCCTAGAAAATAATACTTAATCGGCAGTGTGGTTAGTCTTATTAGCATCAGGAGAGGATAACTCACCACCAAATTCTTCTGTGTCATAGACTGGATTTTTGAAAACCAAAATTAAAACGTCTGCAGCTTTTTACCTGTATGAACCTACAGCTTTATCTCCCTAAAGAAGCAGCACTTGTGCCGTTCACTGTGCACTTTGTATCTTTTAGACCCTGACGTGAGACAAGGGGGGACATCGTCAGAGTTAATGAGCAATTAGGACATTCTTCCCTGTCAGTCGCCTGGCAGAATAATGAGACCAAATGAGCCCTGTTCTTAAAAATGCCAAGACGTGTATTTTCTAAAAAGCATGTCTTTCTCTGCTATTTGTAATTACATGAATAGGCAAACAACTACTTAACAATGGAGAAATAAAATAAAAATTACCCCTACCACAAACAGAAGAGAGAGATATGTAAATGGGGTATTGTTTACTCTACATGCAGAATTCATGACTTTTCCTCCTAACTGGCCATGGAGACATCATAACATCTGCTGTCACCTTATGTGTCTTAAGGATTGACAGACAAAACACTTAGGTAGTGAACAGCATTTCTTGTGTGAATGAATGGATAAAGTCTCAGTTTGGGGAAATCTGGGAATTGATCCTAAATTTGAATTAGTTCTAGATCTTGGTCCTTCCATGAATTTTGGTTGCATCTTGAGTATGATGCTAGTGAGGGGTTTGAACAGAGGAAGGAGAGGAGCAGAGAAGATAGATAAAGCTCTGGAGGTGGGGAGATGATCTGGTGGAGGACTAGGTTGGCTGCAGCTGTAGTATGTTTTTCACAGTGTGGGTGGCAGGGTAGGATGACAAGTAATCAGGGCAGAGAGCTAGGTGGGACTCAGGACATGAAGGGCCTAGTATGCTGTGTTTAAGGGTTTTATACTTGATCCTGAGGACATGGAAGCATTGAGAGATTTAAGTCGGGGGCAACAGAATCAAATCAGGGTTTTAAGATCACTTGCTAGGTGTAGGGGAAAGAGGGGTGGATTTAAGTGAGCCACAGCACCGCGGACACCATCACGCGTGACCTATGTGTGGTTGTATGTACATGTGTACTTATGACTGGGAGGCTGATCAAGATCCTGGGTAGTTAAAAGGGTATAAGGCTGAGATGGGAGCCCAGGCAGCTTAGTTTCACGGTCTGTTTATTTAATTATCACATTATTTTACCTTCCGCATTGAATAGGTTGTGAATAATAGTTATATTTCCATTAATGAATTAATTCATAGTTGTATTAGTTTGCTAAGGCTGCTATAACAAAATACCACAGAGTGCATATTTGAAATATAGGCCTCATGCCTGCAATCCTAGCACTGTGGGAGGCCAAAGTGGGTGGATCACCTGAGCTTAGGAGTTCAAGACCAGCCTGAGCAAGAGCAAGTCTCTGTCTCTACTAAAAATAGAAAAACTAGCTGGATGTCATAGCTGGTGCCTGTAGTCCCAACTACTCAGGAAGCTAAAGCAAGAGAATCACATGAGCCCAGGAGTTTGAGGTTATTGTGAGCTGTGATACCACAGCAGTTTACCCAGGGTGACAGAGTGATACTCTTTCTCAAAAGAAAAAAAGAAATACCCAGCAACAGAAATATATTTTCTCACAGTTCCACAGGGAGAAAGTTCAAGGTCAAGGTCCTGTGTGTTTAGTTTCTCCTGAAGCCTCTGTCCTTGACTTGCAGGTGGCTTCCCTTTGCCCGTGCTCTGTGTGTGTGTGTGTGTCCCTGCTGTGTCCTTGTGCCTGAATCTCTTCCTCTTACACGGACACCAGTCAGATTGGATGAGGGCCCACTCTAACAGCCTCATTTTATAAAATACTAATCATTTTAATTGATAAATAAAAATTGTATATATTTACCATGTATAACATGTTTTGAGATATGTACACATTGTGAAATGGCTCAGGTAAGGTAATTACCATATGTGTCACCTGACATACTTTTTTTTTTATTTCTTATAGCATAACTGTGTACATTAATGCAATCATGGGGTACAGTGTGCTGTTTTCATATACATTTTGAAATACTCTCATCAAACTGGTTAACATAACCTTCATGTCATTTTCTTAGTTATTGAGTTAAGACATTCATACTCTGCTTTTAGAAAGATTCACTTGTACCCTTGTAAGATAAACCATAGAGGTGACCCCACCAATCACCCTCCCTCCCCCCCACTCCCCTCTCACCTCCCCTCTCCCACCCCCTTCCCATATTCTAAGGCCATAATTAGGTTATGACATTCCTATGAAAGCTATGAATTAGTTTCAAAATAGATATATCCAGAGGACCAAAAATCGAATTACAACAAAGATATTTGTATCAGAATGTTCATTGCAGCCCAATTCATAATTGCTAGGTCATGGAAGAAGCCCAAATGCCCATCAACCCACGAATGCATCAATAAATTGTGGTATATGTACACCATGGAATACTATGCAGCTCTAAAGAAAGATGGAGACTTTACCTCCTTCATGTTTATATGGATGGAATTAGAAAATAGTCTTCTTAGCAAAGTATCTCAAGAATGGACATACTTACTTTTTTGTGGTGAGAACACTTAAAATCTACTCTTAGAGCAGGTGTCCTCAAACTGCCCACGGCCACATGCAACCCACCTAGGACATTTATCTGACCTGCCAGGTGTTTGCCACCGCTGCCTGTCCTGCTTAGCAGCCAACTCATCCCAGGGCCCACAGTCCGGCCCTCCAACGGTCTGAGGGACAGTGAACTGGCCCCCTGTTTAAAAACTTTGAGGACCCCTGTCTTAGAGCTTTGGAAGAATATGATAATACTGTTATTAGCTATAGTCTCATGTGACAGTAGTTCTCTTAAACTTTCCTCCCATCTAATTGGGATTTTGTATCCTTTGACCAAGACCTCCCTAACCTCCAACCTGTTTGCACCTTCCTACTTTCTGTTTCTATGTGTTTAACTTTTTTTGGGATTCTACATAGAACTGAGATCATGTGGTATTTCTCTTTCTCTGCCTGACTTATTAATGTATGTCCTTCAGGTTCATCTGTGTTGTTGCAAATGATAGGATTTCCTTTTTTCAGGAATAATATTCCATCCTATCTGTGTGCCTTTTCTTTATCCATTCATCTGATGATAGACTCTTAGGTGGGTCCCGTCTCTTGGCTGTTGTGAATGATGCCCTTATACTGGAACGTGCGAGTGCAGGCATCTCTTCAGCACACTGAGCTGTTTCCTTAGAGAAACCTCCATCCCACCCTCTAATGACTGTCCTAATTTACATTCCCACCAGCAGTGTGCAGTGGTTTCTTTCTCCACATCCTCTCCAACACATACCTTTCATCTTTGTGATAATAGCTATTCTAACCGGTGTGAGGGGGTATGTCATTTTTCTTTTAGTTCGCATTTCCCTGATGCTGAGCATGTTTTATATAATGTTGACCATTTGTGTGTCTTCTTGTGAGAGATAATCTATTCAAGTTCCTTTGCCCGTTTTTTTAGATTGCATTGTTTTCTTGCTATTAAAAGAGTTGAGTTCCTTGTATATTTTAGATATTAACCCTTATCAGATGTAGATTGCTTCCTTTGCCTTGTAGAAGCTTTGCAGTTTGATGTAATCTCATTTGACTATTTTTGGGTTTGTTGCCTTTGGTTTCTGGGGTCATATAAAGTCATTGCCCACACCAGTATCATGGATTCTTTACCCTCTGTTATCTTCCAGTAGTTTTACACGTTCAAGTCTTCCTGTTTCAGTTTTTAATGCATGTTGAGTTGATTTTTGTATATGGCATGAGATAAGGATGTAATACAGGGTGGACATAAAGTTCATGTGCAATTTTAAAAAGTTTAACGTAGTAAATTACTTGCAAACTTAATGGAAACCCTGTGTTTATAATTCTTCTGCACGTGGGTATTCTAACAGCTTTATTTTAACCAAATCAAATCTTTAAAAAGACCCTATCTCCATATTCTAAGGTACTGGGAGTTAGGGCTTCCCTTTATGAATTTGGAAGGTATACATTTCACCTCATAACAATATCATAATACTACTAATAATACTGTTACTATATTCTCTATGCTATTGACTCTTTAATAATTTAGTTAACTTACATTTTTAGTACTCATACTCATATTTCTATTGGAACAAAATTAGGAAATTTAGTGAATAGAGCTTTTTGCAAAAACTTGCAAATTAAAAATTAATTTTTTCAAGCAATTGCTATTAATATCTTCTTGGTCAACTTTAAGCTTCTAATGGGAATTTCTACTGTAGATTTCAGGGTTTTCAGTGGATACCTGGGAAAGGCTAGCAAATGTGAACTCCCAAAATGTTTTCCATTTCACTAGTAACACTAAGCTGGTTATAGACATGATCAGTGAATGTAGCAGCCCGTATAGCCTATGGCTA
>NW_003852408.1:6212594-6219215 GCF_000181295.1 Otolemur garnettii | reverse complement strand
TACCTTCGCCCAATGCCAGCAGGAAGCAGCTTTTGAGAGACCGACGCCCCGATTCCCTTTTTGGCAGTTAAGAGTTCTGTTTAAAAAGAAAAGAATTGAGGTAGATTGAGGCTGGTGAAGAAATAGTGGAAGTAAAGTTTTGTAAAACAAGACTCCAAAGTAAAAAGAAAGAGCTTCTGTCTCTTTAGGGCAGCCAAAGGTTCTAAGAATTGAAAGGGAAAGATTGTAAAAAGTAAAAGCCCAAAAGAAAAAAACCAGTAGAGAAAAATCATGGCAAATGAGATACAGCAGTTGAAATACAGTTGAGAGATCAGATGAATCTTATAGTAGAAGCAGGTAAATGCTATGTTGACATCTCAAATTGGGCAGCTGGAAGATCAGAGGGTAAATCCCCCAGTTAACATCAGAGGCCATAAATGTGGGGAGCTAGGCCATAAGAGAAAAGAGTTTAAAAGGGAAAAGAACAATGAATGCTAAAAAAGGAAGAAAGAGCATGTAAACCTCCAGGTGTATGTCCTAAGTATAAAAAGAGCTTTCATTGGGCAAACAAATGCCATTATCAATTTGATAGAAGATGGAACACCTTTACTGTAGGGAAATTATCAGTTGGGCTAGAATCGGGACCCACTGGTAAATCAAAGGAAAAAACAGTTTAATATTTTCATTTCAAACCATTCTCAGGAAAAAACAGTATAATTCAATTCTATGCCGTGGGAGCCCTCTGCCAGCTTGGTTAGACCTGTGGTGCCTTAGTGTAAAATGGGAAATCAAACCAGACCAATGAATGACACTGGAGAATAATTAGATTAAATGTTTGTGGAATATTAGGTTATCCTGCGTGGTGAAGGGGTAACCGACCTCTCATCAGTCTGTGCACTACAACCGGGTCCAGCTAAGGAGACTGGACACGGCCCAAAGGGGAAGTTTCACTCGGAAGCAAGTGAAGCCTTTGGAAGATTATGAGAGGTGAGAACAAAGGGAGGGAAGAGTACAAGTTAAACCACCTCTGTGCTAGGAAACTCCATTTGAAAAGAGTCTGGAATTAGCAAAAACTTCACTGGAAAAGCAGCTTGAAAGCAGGAAAAACTCTGCTATCAAGGAATTGTGAAGGGTGGTACTTTTTGGCCCACGAGTAACAGTTCCACGAGAGGAACTGCCAAGTGTGGAACCATTAATCCACGAATAACAGTCTTTTGCGATCTGTGAAGGGTGGATTTCAGTACCTCCAGTAGCAAAACCTTTGGAATAGCGAGAGAAAAATCCTTGCTTGCAACGATTGCAAGGAAAGCGTTATCTTTTGTTCGTCCGTTAAGTAAATATCAAAGGAAAGTTCCTACAGTTAAAGAAATGATAAAATCTATCAGGAAAGATTTCAGTTTTCTCCATTTGAAAATACCTTTAAGGGAATTAACATCACAATCATTTTCCTCTAGCAGCGGCTAATAGTTTATATCTGTATTGGGCTTCCTCACTTAAAGAGCCCATACCTGGAATTTTGAACTCTGATAATTACCATCTTTTGCCTAGAAAGAAAAGGGCTAGATAACAGGAAGAACTGCCCTTACCACATTAAAAGTTATTTTGTTTGTATATAAAAAGGGGGGGAAATGTAGCAGTCCGTATAGCCTATGGCTAGGAGGAGTGAGAGTTATAAGAAATACCTGTAATGGAACACCTTGGTGAAAAGGGCATGGAGAGGGATTTAGCTCTCCTAACAAGCATGAGTAAGCTCGGGAGATGAGAGCATTGGTGAATTGGCAGTCTCTACACCTGTGGTGGTGAGAAGCACGAGCTCAGCCTTATATGAGGCTGGAGGAGCAGGCAGTCAAGAGCATGTGCGTTCTATCATGGACATGCTTACTCTGACTCTGTCTCCTCTCTTGCCTGCGGAACGCCAACATGGTGTCTCTCTGCTGAAGATTACCAAGCTCTGCTAAAGACTGAGATCTGTTCTAAGAAGACCTTTACTCTGAGATACTCTGTCTCTCTCTCCCCAGCTAAAGTAGATAGCCCTCAAGCACCTATGAGAAACTGTTCCTGAGCAAGGTAGCTTAGTGGTCTGCGTCCAGAACCTACCTAAGCTGGGCCTGAGACCTGGCCAGTCCTGGGCCCTGACAAGTGGAAATGGATTCATTGGAAAGGTAGAATTTATAGAATGATACTAGGAGTAAATAAAAGAGAGTAGCCTTTTGTGAAAGGCAGAGGACACTCATGCCCAGGAGGACTGATATGCCCATCATTGTGATGGGCTCACTTGCTTTCTCTCTAATGTTTTCAGTAAATGAGGGGAGACTGTATCTAATCACTGTGATTCGAGAAAGGATGCAGTCTGCTAGTAATTTTCAGTGAAAAGCAGAGCTATTTCTCTCAGAGATTTTGGTAACTCTCAGCCCTGGATGTCTATTAGAATCCTCTGGGAATCTTTTTAGAATCACTAATGCTCTGGCCCAAGAATAAATCCAAACCCACAGCTGATGGGGTTGGGGTGAGGGAGCATACGCAGACTTCTCTAGAAGTTCAGCTTCTAAGTCATGATTGTCACGTGTCTGTATCTCCTTTAGGAAAGGAGATCCTTGAGGATCAAGGTGAGAGGTTCTCATTTATTTCTCCATCTCTCATGAATCTCTAGCAGATGTCCTAAAGTTTTTATACATAACTTTAAAAACATGCAGTAGAACCTCTAAGTTGACCACCCAAGGGACTGTAACAAACTGGTCAACATATGGAGGGAGTCAGCATAAGGAACCAGGCGTCCTGTACTGAGACGTTATGTGGTGCATGTCCATTCTGTGAAAATTAGTCCACTTAAGGAGCTGGTCTTGCAGGGAGGACGTCGGTCTGGAGGTTCCACTGTATGTGGAAAAACTCTCATTGTGCCAGGTATTAGCAAGGCGGCTTCTCCCCACCCCATGTAAAGACCAAATTCTCTGCCCTCAGGGAACTTAGTTACATGGAAGGGAGAGGGAGGACGGATAAAGGAAAGTAGTAAGGCATCAAAAACCTTGCTTTTATCAGATAAAACTAACACTTGGTTAGGAATTGTAGGGGTGGGATGGGATGAGTGGGGGCTGAAGGGATGGGAGGAAAGTGGTAGATGGTTTTCTCATGTCTCCGTGATGAGAAAAGAAGCCATTAGGTCCAACTTCCAGCACATTCCAGTTCTTACTGGAATTTATGCAATTAAGAAAATGTAAGCTAGCGAGTTTTTTGCTTATTTTATTCTGTAGGCTTACGTCTTTACTTATGAAGAATGTTAACATACTGTGATGAATTTTAATGATATTGCCTGTAGTGCCTTTAAAAAAAAAAAAACTGCCTTTTAACATGTTTCTTATTAGAGAAGAATAAAAATGTTTTTCAGGCCTTTTATTGGTTAGGAAAGTTGCAACCAATTAGAGACGATTATAACCTGACACACAGCTGTGCCATTTAAGGCGCGCTTAGCTGAAACTCTGAGGGAAAAAAAAAAAAAAACACGTTAGTGATCTAAGAGCTGAGTGGCAGTGGTTTAGCCTTGTAAGCATTACACAGAGTTCTCATTAATATGGTTATGAGGATTGTAACTCTGTAAGAGCCTTAGAAATGGCTTGATCCAAACTGCCTTGGAACTCTGCACCCTAGGAAGAAAGGCGGTTCTCAACCTGTGGGTCATGACCCCTTTGGAGGTCTCCTGCATATCAAGTAGCAAGATTACAGTTACGAAGTAGCAACAAAAATTTTTTGGTTGGGGGTCACCGCAACATGAGGAACTGTATTATAAAGGGTCACAGCATTAGGAAGGTTGAGAACCACTGGCTTAAAGCCACGCAGCCTATCAGTCCCTGATATTGTCCCAGAATCTGCCTCATTGCACTCCATCCAGAGTTGTTTCTACCGTATCACCTTCATTTATACCATCAAAAATAAACTAGGTTCTTCAGGAAGCAGTAACATACATTCCGACCATCGCTAGATGTTAGAGAATAGTCAGTAAGATCCTTTGGTACCGACGTTTGCTTTGAGAAGTACCTAGTGAGCAACTACAGTACAGGTAGGAAGACACATTCTTTAAAATACATCGTGATCAGTTTGGTGGTAAATACATCTCTAAGACCAAAGTTGAAAGCCGGCTGCGTAACAGGGTATGATATGGGAAGATGTTGAAGGACATTGCCACGATTTTATGTTCAATGTTAAAGTCACCCTGGTTCTGTCAGCTGCCCTTGCATGGCATTGCACCATCCGTGTCCCTCCACAGCCCCTGGAGCATAGAGTGAGGCTAATGGGGCAGACGCCCCTTCTTCCTGGGTGCTCACAGCTCGCATCCATTTAGCAACTATTGATTAAGCACCTACGAGGCACCAGAGGCTGTGCTGAGGACACAGTGATGGGAATACCACACAGCACCCATGTCCAAGGGGGGAGAAATGAGGAGGACAGGATAGAGAAGAGGAAGAGGTGGGCAGACAGACAGGTGGATTCATGAAGGTAGTTAAATTTGGAGGCAGTGCTGTGAAGGAAATGAATTGGGTACAGTTTGAGAAAATACTGGGGCTGAGGGAGGAAACTCAGTGGGGTGGAGGATGACCAAAGGCCTTTCTATGGAGGTGGTAATTAATTTACGTGTAAGTTGAGGCCTAAAAGATAAGACGTAAAGGCAGGCAGGGCTTGGGGGGTGGGGAAGGAATGTATTATGCGTGTGCACACATGTGTGGTCCTCCAAAGGACCTCTTGTGGGCTCAGGGACGGTCACCTGGCTTGAGGGGCTGAGCACATCTCTGGGATGCCGCCACCTGACTCTGCACCAGATTCTGAGGACGTCCTCCAGGGGGTGGAGTTGGTAGTTTAGGAGGGGGAAGACTGGAGCCCTGTATGCACATTCTGCCCAAACCTCTGTCATGAGGACCCATGTGTTTGGCTTGCTAGATCCTGGAATCAAGTAAGGTAGCAAGTCATTCATTACCAAAGCCACGGCTAAGTTGGTGGTGTTTTGCAGTAAGGCTTGTTAAAGGTTTTTAGAGCAAACCTCTCATGTGTCCCCTGGGGCATTCATATCTTCTCTGAAGCTTGTTTTGATGTTCTTTGGTTAGTGGCACAATACGCAGCTTTTTTAGTGTCTTGGCTCACTGATCTTTGAGAAGGGGACCCAGACTTCATGTCACCTGGCTGTGTCCTCCCAGACTGGTGGTATTGTTGTTAACAGTAATGTAGCCATGTGCCAGGGCTGCTGTTAACAGAAGAACACACCTTTTGATAGTTCAAGATCAAGGTGTTGGCAGGTTTGTTTCTGCGGAAGCCTCTCTCCTTGGGTTGCAGGTGGCTGCCTTCCTGATGTCCTCACATGGCCTCTCTGTGGTGTGTGTGTCTCCCTAGTGTCTCTTCCCTTCTTATAATGATGTCTATCCTACTGGATTGGGGTTCCACTCGGACCTCATTTAACCTTAATTATCTCTTTAAGGGTCCCATGTCCCAAAGCTCTCACTTTAGGGGTGAGGGATTCCACATATGAATTGGGGGGGGGACCTAGTTCAGTCCCTAACAAGCAGCGATCATCTACTGGGCAGTGCTTTACCCTGGTTTCCTTTCTGCAATCCCCATAACAACTCTATGAAGTCTCATTTCAAAGATTTGGAGACTGATACACAGAGACATGAAAGAACTTGCATAGCTTGTGTGGTTAGTGACTGGACTTCAGATTTTATGCTGTCAGAATTCCACACTGCCCCTTAGTGTTGAGGTCTCCCTGAGGAGTCCCCCTCCAACAGGCAGTCTGTAGCACACTAAGCTGCACCCACCTGCCTCTAGGTGCAGAGCTCCATGCTGAGGTGTTTGGTCCCACCCAGCCCTCTCCCCAGCAATCACATTTTGACACCAATGTGGTCCCCTCCTCGAGCCTTTGTCACTCACTCTTGGGGCCTCTGCAGACAGCCCCATCCCCTGGTGCCTGTACTGATAGCAGCAGGGTCTTCCCAGGGAGATACACAAGCCTGGTCTCATGCGTATTACCTGTCATTACCGGTCCCCAAATCTCCTGCTGGTAATTTTGGGGTATAAGTCGCACGTTCTTCTGGGGAGATGAAACAATCTTTTTTCTCTTTCACTGATACTCTCTCAGTATCAGTCTAAATTTGGGCTACATCTTTCGTACTCTCACATCTTTATTAAATTCAGAGAGGTGATTTGGGGCTCAGAATGTTCTATTTGTTGGGTTTCCTTTTCCCCACAACTGCCAACAGGGATGTAGGAAGGACAAATGGCAGAAGCTGCAACAGAAGATAGGAGAAGGGACCCTACCAAAGGCAGTGACCTGTGGGGGAGCTGAGCCTGACTGAGGGTCGCGGGGGACCGGCTGCCTGGCCTCTGGCACTCAGAGCAGCAATTTGGCAGTGTGATATCCAGAGCCGAGTCTACCCTGCCTGTGTGTTTCTGCCCTTCTAGCTTAGGAACATCTACACCCGCTCCTGTACTTTTATTTACTTACTACTCCACTGCTGAAAAGATAAAAGGATTTCTCGATCAATAGTCTCCATTCGGTATCTTTGAAGTTTATGGAATTTCCCATCTATAAGAGATCTTGGCAAAAATCTCTTCTATACTCTGGTAGAATACCAGAGTAGTGGTAGTGTGTGTGTGGGGGGGGGG
>NW_003852408.1:6210193-6212022 GCF_000181295.1 Otolemur garnettii | reverse complement strand
AAGCCGCAGTGACGTCCCACTGCACATCCCCTAGGATGGCTATCATCATTTTCTGAAGGCAGTTTTTTTGTGAAAATTTATGCGGTACA
Organism: Otolemur garnettii; assembly: GCF_000181295.1. Classification (NCBI taxonomy): domain Eukaryota; kingdom Metazoa; phylum Chordata; class Mammalia; order Primates; family Galagidae; genus Otolemur; species Otolemur garnettii. The sequence goes on along the minus strand of NW_003852408.1, from coordinate 6,211,933 downwards.
AAAGATCTTTGTCACATATGTATAGTGTATACTGATCAAGTCAGGGTCTTCAGGGTGTCTGTCACCTGAGTACAGTATATCTTTAAGTTTAGTTCCCGTCTGATGCTACTCTTCCATTAAACTCTGAATTTATTCCTTCTGTCTTACTGTGTGTTTGGACCTCTAGTCTCCCTCCTTTTATCCTCCCCATCCTCTCCCACACTGACCCGTCTCAGCCTCTATTCCCTATATTTCTACCCTGTACCTCCACGTGTTCACTCTCTTTAGCTCCCACACTGACCCGTCTCAGCCTCTATTCCCTGTATTTCTACCCTGTACCTCCACGTGTTCACTCTCTTTAGCTCCCACACCTAAGCGAGAAAACACGTACTATGTGTCGTTCTGTGCCTTGAGGTAATGGCCTCCAGTTCCATCCATGTTTTTGCAAACGATTTTATTCTTTTTTGTAGTGAACAGTATTCTATTGTGTATATATATACCACGTTTTCTTATCCATTCATATGATGATGATCAACTTGGGTTGCTTCCATACGTTGGCTATTGTGAATAATTCTGCAATGAACATATGAATGGGGGTATTCCTTTGATGCAAAGGGGACTAATATCTACATTATATAAAGAACTCAACGGAAAAAATAATCCCATTGAAAAGAAGGCAAAGGGCATGAAGAGACATTTCTCAAAAGAAAACATGTAACTAGCCAAGAGGCATATGAAAAAATTTTCAACATTTCTGATCATCAGAGAAATGCAAATGAAAACCACAGTGAGATATCATCTTACTCCATTCAAAATGGCTATTATTAAAAAGACAAAAATAACAGATGATGGCAAGCATATGAAGAAACAGGAACCCTTACGTGCTGTTGGTGGAAATGTAAATTAGTCCAGCTATGATGGAAAACAGTATCGAGATTTCTCAAATCTAAAAATAGAATGGCTGTCTGGTCCAACAATCCCAGTATTGGGTATCTCCTCCCCAAAAAGCATTTTCAGGATGTGGAGAAATCAGAACCCTCAAACACTACTGATGGGATTGTAAGATGGTGGAGCTGTAGTGGACAACAGTCTCACAGTCCAATCTGGCAGTCTCTCAGAAAGTTAAATGTAGAGTTTAACCTTAATATGCGAACCAGCAATTTTTAAGAGCAATAAAAACATATGTGTGCACCAAAGCTTGTACTGAGCATTTACTATAACTTGATTAGCAATAACCCGAAAGTAGAAACAACCCAAATGCCAGTCCCCTGAGGAGTACGTGGATATGAATAAAGCATGCGTATTAGTAGCCACAGAAAGGAATGAGGTGCTTCCTCCTGCAGGCTACCACGTGGAGGAATCTGAAGGCATTCTACTAAGTGAAGGAAGCCAGTCACAAAAGTCACATTTCGTATGTTTTGACTTAGGTGAAATGGCCAGAATCGGCAGTCCTTAGAGACAGAGTTGATGGGGTGCCGAGGCCTGGGGGTGGGGAGCAGCGCAGGAAGAGATGGGGGAGTGACTGCTAATGGGTATGGAGTTCTGTTTGGGGTGATAAAAAGGTTCTAAAATTGATTGTGGTAATAATTATACAACTCTGTGAATATAATAAAAAACATTGAAACGACCACTCTACGTAGGTGAATTGAGTGGTATAGGAATTAAATCTCATTGAGGCTGTTATTTTTTTTAGTGGGTATATCATTATCTTAATAACACAGACCGGTAAAACTGACCATTAACGTGTTTTTTTTTTTTTTT
>NW_003852408.1:6201514-6209645 GCF_000181295.1 Otolemur garnettii | reverse complement strand
AAAAAAAAAAAAAAGAAAAAAAGACCTTTTTTCTTCTCCCTTGTATTCTCTTTTTGAAATCTCTTAAAAGATGTTAAGGTTTTATAAATCGTGCTCTGTGCTAACATGGTAAACCTGAATGTCACGGACTTGCCAGGAGACGCTTCCTGTTGGAAGAATTGGTAGCTGTGCTTGACAAAGAGCAACCTCAGCAACTCCGCATGCCTTTAGGAGCCAGCCAGGCAGCCAGCAAAGCTCCCGCAAGCAGCAGGGGCCTGGGGGCCTGTTGAGCCTCAGTTTCTCAATTGTGAAGCTGGGTGCTGGCACAAGACTTGCTCAAGGAATAATAGCACCTTCTTGTAAGATCAGATGAGGTAGTGCTTATGGAAACAGCCTATACCCTGCAGAGAGCTGCACAAACACTAGCTTTGATGTCGAATGAAGTCTGTTCTTTTCTCAAAGAATTTGTAAAGATTTAATTTTTACAGCTTTATTGATATAGAATTGGCATGTGATTAACTGCACATATTTTTAAATGTGTATGTCAGCCAGCTTTGATGTCTGTATACACCTATGGAATCATCACCATCATGACAAGCAATGTCCCTGTCACCTCTGTTTCCTCTGCCTCTTGGTAATTTGTCCCTGTTGTCCTCCCTGCTTGTCCCTAGCCAGCCACTGATCTTTTGTCTCTTTGGTTTAACTTGCATTCTTAATTTTTTTTATAAATGGAAATGTACTGTGTATGCTTTTGTTGTCTGACTTATTTCACTCAGCATAGCTATTTGGAGATGTGTAGTCTTAGTAGAAGTTCATTCTTCTGGCCAAGTGGCATTCCATTGTATAGATACACCTCTGTTTGTTTTTCTAGTCAACTGTCGATGAAAATTTAGATTCTTTCCAGTTTGGGCTACTAAAAATAAAGCAGCTATAAAACATTCACCATGTGCTCATGTGGAAAGAAAGTGTAAGTTTACTTATTAATAAACTGCCAAACCATTTTCCAAAGGGTTGTTCCATTTTACAGATGGTGGTTCTCTCCAGCAGTGTATGGAGTTCCAGGTCCTCCCCGTCCTCCCCCAACACTTGCTGTGGTCAGTCTTTTCATTTCAGCCAGTCAAGTTGGTCTGGAGTGCCACGTCACTGTGACTTTCATTTTCATTTCTCAAATGAACACCTTTTCATTTCTCAAATGAACAAAGCCTGTTACTTTGGCATAATTACATTTCCTCCCTACTCTATGTGTAAAGGAACTTCACTCTTTGACTGTGTACTGTAGTTGGAATGCTTTCTGATATAGCACTAGAAATGCCAGTGGATTTTCTGTCTCTTGTATTTAAGTAGGCATTCTTGTGAAAGGATCCAGCACATCCTCCAACTAGGTTTTCTTTTTATGTGTCACAAAAGTGTATTTTCAGTTGAAATCAACACTAATATTGCTATCTTGCTGTATTCAGAAGTAGAAGACCTCTGAGTTGGGCAAGGCCTTAGCAGGTGCTCTCAAGGTGCTCCCCAAATGTTATCTGCAGCATCCATGTAAGGGGCCATTTTTCTGCTGTCCGAGACACAAGTCTCTGGGAGGACCTCGTAACATAAAATATAGAAGGAGAAAAAAAAAATCTGTCTTTTGTAGATTGTTGCCAAGTTGGTACTTAAGGGAATTAAAATAGAAATGACTTTATTAACCGATGTTAATTTAAAATGGTTTTGTGGTAGTTTTTTATGGTACTTATAAGGTGAGATTTAGCAAGCCAGCCAGAACAAGCTCAGCCTAATAAGTATTTGATTATTGTTTTACGTGTATGTAGAGGGGAGAGAAATAGGGGTGAAGTAGACGAAAAGAACTTGGACTCTGGATTCCCCTCAGGAAGCCTTGTGCAGCTGCTTTCCCGCTCTCCTGGTCTGGCTTTGCAGTCAGTCTGCCTTGCGTTGGAATTTCAGCTCCGTCTCCCCTTCCCCAGTGAACGAGGTGATGAGGGATTTGTGGTGGTGTTGTGGGTAGGGAGTTACACTCTCCTCCCAGGCAGCCGTGATGCCTGCCTGAGACAGGAGGTGGCGGGCACCTGGCACAGGGAGGCACGAGGGATGTGTCCTCCTTTTTCCCTCTTCAGTTACTTTTCTCTACTTCTACCCATCTTAGGTCACTTACTGAAATTTTTCTTTTTGCTGTCATTTCAAACAATTTTGGAGATTTCTCCAAAAAGATAGTAATGGTCATGAATATTGAAGCACCAGCTCTTATCCAGGCCCTTTTATGTACCAGACACAGCAAGTATATTTCATGGATTTTTTTTGTCTACTTTTCACAAGAACTCATGAAGTAAGGTGCACCTGAGGCAAAAAAGAAGCCAGTGAGTGGAGGAGTAAATCCAGTCCCGTCTGGACTCCAGAGCTCTCCATCCCTCTGCATCCCACTCCTACATCTCTGTGTTTCTACCCCACCACAGGTGATGACCAGTATGAAAACGGGTTCTGTTGCTGTCCCCATTTCTGTCATCCCATTTTTTTTTATTTTGCAGTTTTTGGCCGGGGCTGGGTTTGAACCCTCCACCTCTGTCATATGGGGCCAACGCCCTACTCCTTTGAGCCACAGGCAGCACCCATCTCATTTTTCAGATGAGGAAACTGAGGCACAGAGTCTACTCACCCAAAGTCACGTAGTTAAAACTGATGTTCAATCTCTTGTTCCCGATCCCCCCACAGTCTTTCCCCTTACCCCTTAAGCAGTTCTTAAAACTTATTTTGCGTGGCGCCTGTGGCTCAAAGGAGTAGGGCGCTGGCCCCATATACCAGAGGTGGTGGGTTCAAACCCAGCCCTGGCCAAAAACTACAAAAAAAAAAAAAACCCAAAAACTTATTTTACAGTCCATTTCAGACCAATCGGAGTAGGGATGGGAGCTCCTTCCTCTTTAGCGTAGACATCCTGGCTGCTCCTTCCAGGAACCTGGGGAATTCTTTCCTTGTCCTTGCTACAGTCCTTGTAAAGTAGTATAGATTAGATATTTCATCCAAAGGCTGAGCTGAGACTAGCGCCTAACCAAGGAAGAACATACTGCAAATTCATTAACTGGGAATCTACTTGCAGTCAATTCCCAGGGCTCATTGTGCAGTCAGTGCTTCTACATCATTTAGAGTTGCTAATAAATGAAAGTCTGTGCATCTTTCCAAGTGCCTTGATATTTGCAAGTCTCATATTTTACCACAGGAAGCAACTTCAACAAGCATATTCATGTGTTGACAGTTCTAATTAATACAAGTAATTAGCCCTGACAGTAGAACTGTGAAAAGAAGACCCATTCATAAATTTGCTAATTATGTTACTTTGCTCAAATTTAATTGCAGTCTAGTCTTTAATCATTTCTGTATCTGAGCAAAAGGCCATCTTACTAAATTCTTTCAACTTTCATATTTACTTCTGATAAGGGAGATTTTGTTGAAATTAAATTATGATTGGAATTTAATTTTCTCAGATGAAGAACGAAGATGATAACCTTCTGGAGAGAGGTGAATAAGAGAATGGGAAAACCAAACGGGGAGGAAGGCATCATACACATAACAGGTCGTTTCTTATGGGTACATCTAAAGTTTGTACCTTTTTGTGTACTTATTTTAGTGCCTTTCCTGAAAGCAAAGAGTTTTATTTAGGCTGTTGGTAGAAAATGTGAAGATGATTGGTTACTTTGATCCAAGGTGAGCCCTCTTTGCTCTGATATAAACGGCCTACTTTTTTGAGTCCTTTGTTCTAGACCAGGGCTCCTCAACCTTGGCACTGTTGGCACTTTGGGCTGAGTGACTTCCTGTTGGAGGGGGTGAGGCTGCCCCCTGCATTGTGGGATGTTGAGGAGCGTCCCCAGCCTCTACCCAGTAGATGCACCACCACCACCACCCCCGTTGGGACAGCAAAGAGTGTCTCCGACATTGTCAGTTGTCTCCTTGGGAGCAAAATCACTGCTGGTTGAGAACCACTGTGCTGGAGAGAAATTTAGGATAAAAAGGAGTTGGGTAAAACCATGTATAGGACACCCACAAAATCAGCTATAGGAAAATCAGTACAGCACCTTTTCTTGGGATCATTTACCAGGCATCACTGCAGAGCAATTTAGTGATACTAACACAAAAACCCATAGTTGGAATGATATTCCTTGAATTGCAGTACTTCCTACTCACTTTTTCAAGGGCAATCTCCCCTGGATCCTGTTTGACAGACAGTAGAGTTGTCCTTGGTTGCAGAGTAGCCATGTCTAAAACCCTTTTGCTTCTGACGTGAGATACACCTGGCTCTTAGCGCTCATGGCCTTCGCATTGGAAGCTTTGACTGTTCTCAGCTGACCCTGACACTCTGAATAATCAACTGCAAGTGCTCTGTGTCTCGTTGATTCCTTCCTTGCATTGCTGTCTGTCCTACCCTGCTTAGACTTATAGTCCCTTGTTTTAATTACTCTCTTATAAATACCTTTGATACACTTGCTGCTCAGTTGTTCCGCCTGTCTGGAAAAAAACTCCTTGGATCCTATAGCTGGTGGCTGAGCCCAGCTAGAGAACATGAGGCTACAGGGCAGACCAGGCCTGTTATAGATGTGTTTCAGCATCCCACCTCTCCTGGACTCCCCTGAGAAAATGGAAACCACCTGTAGGAGATGCCCTGGGCCTACCATGAAAACTATAAGCTGTGCTGTGCTCAGGCTCCTACTGTGCTTGTTCCTTCCTGATACCTCCAGGGAGGCCTCTGCCCTGTTATCCAAAGCTAATCCATCACCTCTCTCTTAACTTCTCAGAAAAAATCTTGTATTATTCAGTATCCCTTTTTCTGCTGTGCCCTCAGCCTTTCAGTCACTACTGGATCCTTCCCCAAAACACGTCAGCGTGTTCTTGGTCCCTCTCCTCTCTCACTTTGAGAGGCAGCGCATGCACAGCAGCAGGTGATGTGTAGAGCACAGTATCCTGCGGGGCCTGTCAGTACCGCCCTCCCCTTTCCTTTTGCATTCACGCTTCTCCAGAGATGCATCCTACTGGCTTCACTTCTTCACCTTCAGTCAGGCTGCTGCCCCCATTGCTCTAACCCAGTGTTCTTCAGCCTTTTTTATCTCATGGTACACTTGAACTTGTGGTTAAACTTCCATGGCACACTCAAATTATGTCGATCAAAAAAAGACTAAAAGAAAGAATACACTTACTGTGTCTTGAACTTCTTCCGAAAATAATTAATGATCTTTAAAAATTTTCTCAGCATATGGCTGAAAATCACTGCTCTAATGAAACAGTTTTAGCTGTTCCCTGTGCCCTCTGTGTTGCTAAGGCCTAGGCTCACTTTTCTTCCCTGAATTCACGTAGCACAGTTAACTGCTCCCTTCCTGTTTTCCCAATGCCAAGTGCTTTCCTCCCTCTGCCTGCTCGGCTGCTGCTCCCCCTCTTTCCATGGTCTCCTGTGCAGGCTCCCCCGCTGTCACTCTGAAATCAGTTTTCCCAATGCCTGAATTCTAGGTCCTCTTTTCTTCTCCCAAGGCTTGAGTTGCTATTTATATGCCATCAACTTCCAAATTTATCTCCTGAGCCCAGATCTCTTCTCTGAGCTTCCAAAATTATGACCAAACCGACTCAAGGTTCCCTCAGATGATGCTATAATGGCTGGGTCTGGAAATCATTCTCAGAACCGGGCATAGAGGAGGGACCACGTCTCTGTGGTCTGAGAATAAATTCTATAAATGCCGCATAACAAATATTTCAAATCAGGATATCCCAAAGTGCCCTCCATGTTCATAAAAATCTTCCTGTTTCACAATCTTTTAATAAACTATGCCTGGCTCATAGGAGGCTTCTTTGAATTAATAAAGAGATATGAATACATTTCCCTAAATAAATGTCTAAAGTTAAGAATTCTTATCCCACCTATGAATTTTTGCATGGGATGGCTTTTTGGCATTTACGTAACCAATTGGTAGATTTCCACTTTTCTGATCCTTAATTTGGCACCTTGTTGCAGGAAAAGTCATTGTTGTAATTTTTTATGCTGTAGCCTGGTAAATTTAATTGTTATAATGATAAGAAGATAATTCTTCATTAGGGATGGGTGTAGTCCACTCCTCCAGGGGGCACTTGCAAATGTGTGTGAGAGAGGACTTTTCAGTTGTCAGAACGACGGGAGTCAGGGAAGAGGGGAAGTAATTGTCATGCGGTGCCTTTGACCCAGGAAATGTTCAACACCTGTGTGCCCTGTACAGTGAGGAGAGACTCAGTAACCTCTTGGTAGGTGACAGTAGGATATTCTTGGTGACAGTTTCTCTGAGGCCATGACTCTTCTGCTGGTTGAATTTCCCCATGAGCATTTTGTGTCAGGGTAAAGCACCCTCTGCCCTGTTCTTTCATAATGTAATGTAATTCTTCCTATAAATATTTATTCACATGTACAACTAAATGCTATGTGGTTTACAAAGATGTCTTAAGGTATAAGCCTGTCTACAAAAAAAAAAAAAAATGACATAAGAATTTTATATAAACTATAGGAAGACAGAGGGGCGTGACAAGGAAGTGGCTTACATAACTGCGGGAGCTGACGAGGCAAGGCCAAAAGCTGAAGGGCAGGACATTGGGAAGGGTGAGCTAAAACTGTCAGGGGTTCTGGAGCTGCCGTCCACAGGTGAGTTTGTTCTTCAGGGAAGCCTCAGCGCTTCCCTTACTTAAGGCCTTTTATCTGATTGGATTAGGCCTACCAGATTGTCTGTGATAATCTCCCTTGAAGTCAACTGATTATGGACTGTGACCACATCTACCAAATACCTTCACAGCATCACCCTGATGAGTGTTTAATTGAGGAACTGGAGACTGTAGCCTAGCCCAATTGGCCCAAGAAAAAGGCCATCATACTTGGAGATTGAGTTTTCAAGCCTTGTATCTTGGAAGGTGTGGCATTTGTTCTGGTCTTTAAAGAGTGGGAGATTCATAAGTGAGGGGTAGGCATTCTAGAGAGTATGACTTTAAAATTAATCAAAACAAATAATAAAAGGTGCCAAGGCCGGGACGTGGAGTTGGTGTTTGCAGAATGGCTGATTGTTACTGTTTGGCCTTTCTGTGAATCTCAGCTCTCAGTCTTGTCATCTAAACAGATGGGCTCGATACTTGTCCTCCAGGATGGAATGAAATGGTGTTTGCGGGTAAACACTATGAATGCTAAGGTACTTTACAGCAGTGGTAGTGGTGGCAATAGCATTGGTGAAAGCATGAAGTTGCTAAGATGAAAAAAAAAAAAAGGCTGGGCAGGTGAAACAGAGCCTGATTGTCACAGCTTTGTCTGAAATATATCTTTAATTTAAAAAAATGTATACACTATTCTCTTGTCATTAGTTCCTAATGGACTAAAAGACAATGGGAAACATCTCCATCTATGAGTCTGTACCCAGTTGTTCCAAAGGTGCACTAGACATTTGCTCCAACAGCAACTTGTTTTTATAGGAGTAGACCTGTTTTCAATGCTTGAAATATTGGAGGTGAGGGAGAGTCACTTACTATAAACTTACTGAATACTTTGCCTAAATAAGGAAAGAGAATTAAACCATTTCCAAGGAAGTTGTTCCAAGTTGCTTGGGTAATGGCCATTGTACCCAATTGAGTCAGTCACCAAACAAGGCACCCAGAAAAGGGGGCTAAAATGAGTACAGTTTGCCAAACTGCTTCCTTTTTCAGAGCGGTGCTCCGTGAAGCAAGCAAGTTGCCCCCAATTGTTAAGGCCATGTGCATTTTGAAGGAAATGTAATCCATGTGTTTCGGAGCCACTTGTAACGAAGTTATTAAAAAGTTATTTTGTAAGTGTGATTTCATGTTTGAAGTCATTTTGATATATTTTTAGTAGATTTTCATTCTTCATAATGCTAAATTTTTCTTGGCTTATTTTCTTGTTTTATTTAACATCTTAACACATTTCTACAGTGAGGCACGAAGGAAATCTTGAGCCCAGGAGCAGGGTCCCCGGTACGAGAGTGACCCAGTTGAAGCGGTCAGTTTCTGTTTGTAGAAGGTTCTGTTAGCCTTCTTTAATTTTTTATATGCTGTCCGGGGCTCCTTTTCATCTGGTCATATCACTACCCCGGACCTCTCCCACCCCACTCCCCAAATGGTTGCCCATGAAAAGGAATAGGAAAAAGAGACAAAGGACAAAGAG
>NW_003852408.1:6192525-6200733 GCF_000181295.1 Otolemur garnettii | reverse complement strand
CTGTGAACTTTACTTTTGGAAGCCCCACCCCATATCCTTCCAAATGTATTAAAACATAACACAGGTAATCCCATGTATCCTGTACATGCCGTAGGTGACGTAATACACGTATTGCCACATATGTGAGTTGAGTTATAAATAGTTGAGATGGTACATTTTATAGAAATTCATTTTAACATTTAGCATTTTCAATTTTATCATTTCTTTTTTCACTTTGGGCCCAATTAATTATTTTAAAGTCTCAAACATTTCACAGGCCTGAGAACTGTTCCTAGAGTGATTAAGCCGCCCTTCTACTCTTACTCACGTCTGTGTCCCTCACACCTGTTGACAGAGCTCAGGAAAGGGCTTACTGACCTTTTGTTGTTTGAAGTGACTGAGTAAGTGAGAAGAGGAATAAAATAACTAACAAGTTACGAGTAAGCGGCAGAGTCTGGCCCTGAACCGCGTCTCGGCCATGTCGGCTCATTTCTTTACACTGCTGCCTTGGCATAGCTGAAAGGGCGTCCTGCAAGCCGGGTATTCAAAACACGTTCCTTGTAATTTCTCTCCTTGTTCCTTTCTAAGCCAGTTTTCTTTTCTGTTAAAAGAAGAAAAAGACCATAAGATTATTTGACTCTTGGTAGCTCTTATGAAGTAGCCACAGGCACTTTCAGATCAGAATCAATTCTCTCCTCTCTGTTTACTGCTGTAGTTCACTGTATTTGCTTTGCCTTCCAAGTATGGGATAAATGTGGCTGATATTCAAGTAAGTTTCTTTACAAAACTGAAGTGGTGTTTTTTGCCTGTCTGATTTTATGTGTGTTTTAATTTGTTTTATTAATAATTCTTCATGTTTCTCACATGATTTGTGTTTTGTCCTGAGATGTGACTCTTTTTTCTAATCCCCAGGTGAATCTCCCCCTTCAAAGCTCAAGGGTTGGGTAGCAAGGGACCTACTGAGCGAGATGGAAAGCTCAAGAGAGCTCCTACTCCTTACAAACAGAAGAAACACACAGGGACCAGGGAGAGAAGGGAGAGAGAGACGGGGCTTATCTAAGGCTAGAGCCATCCCGCTCTTCCTCAGCTCTGATTTCACCCCTGCAAAAGTCGGTCCACACCTTTGGACCCTGGGAATGCTGGTTCTTCTTGGTTCTTCTAGACTCCCGGGGCTACTGGACAGCTCCAGGACAGACTTCTGGGCTGAACTCAGAAAGCTGTGGTGCTGCTCCAGGGGCCGAGTTTCCAGGTGGGAGTAGGGAGTTAGTCAGTCAGCAAATCATTATTAGACACCTGCAGTGGCAATACCACAGGGAGTAGGACAGACTTGCCCTGGAGTCCAGAGGTCTGTCTTTTCACACTTGGGCTGAGCTTTTGCTCCTTGTAGGTACCTTTCTTGAAGTATATTTGAAATGCTTTTGGTTTTTCTCAGTTTGGGGTTGGGTTATATGTACGTATACAACCTTCTATTTTCAAAAGACTGAATTCCATTTATCGACAAAAGTTTGAGAGGGGAAGGAAACCTATAGCAAAAAAAATTAGGCAGATAGAAATCAGGCATGTTTCCCTGCTGCTGTGTTATTATATATACGTGTGTGTCTGTGTGTGTGTGTCTGTGTGTGTATAACTATATATACAGTTAATCTCTAGGTAGGCCTGGACTTCACACTACAGAAATGCAGAGAACCCTTCCTGAGTTTTTGTTGTACCCTCTGACTCCCCTCCTTCCTCATGGAAGTTCCTCCCTGAATTAAAAACTCTTGCTCATTTTCAGTACTTTCTTCTGCAACATACTGTGTAGAGTATGTACATATATATCACCTATATGTGTTTATTGTATGTGTGTAAATATGTATACTTTTTTTTTTTTTGAGACAGAATGTCGCTTTATTTCCTTTGGTAGAGTGTGGGGTGTCATAGCTCACAGCAACCTCCATCTCCTGGACTTAGGCAATTCTCTTGCCTCAGCCACCCAAGTAGTTGGGACCACAGGCCCCTGCCACAATGCTTGGCTAATTTTTTGTTGCAGTTTGGCTGGGGCCAGGTTCGAACCCGCCACCCTTGGTATACGAGCCACAGGCACATCCTATATAATTTTTTTAAATGTCCTTAAATGATCTTTTCCTAAACTTATCTAGATCATTTAATTTGCAGCAGGAATCCCAAGGTATGTTCTTCCCCAGAGAAAGAGTGAGATTTTCCTGGCATCAATTTAAGGAAATAATTACTGGAGAAACTTACGTGAGATGTGTTCTTGTGCTAGAGATGCTGGTGACCACAGAGTGGCTGCCCCGGGGGACGTCTGCCCCCTCGTCTGAGGAAGCTGGCACGTTGGTATTTCCTCTTTCCACTCTGTTTCCTCACTTGCTTTGCCGTCTACCCCAACCGTCTCAGTTCTAAGAGTGGTGCTTACGTGTGGGCAGCAGAGCTCTGCCACCGCCGAAGCATTTCACAGAATGAGTCCTTGAATGTAACCGCTCATGTTCCTTCTCTTTTCTACCCAGTCCTCTGTCCCAAGAACTCCTCTCACATTTTATACTTGAGTTTTTTTCTGTGGGAGACGAAAGTAAGTCAGGCCAAGAGTAAACAGTCTGACAGTTGGAGATGTTTCTTCTTGGAAGTAGCAGGCCTTCCATTACAGCCGCTGCTCTTGTTGAACGCGTGGTAACTGGAGAGGTGCCTCGAGCTGCCTGGTTTACTGGCAGAGGGGAAGCTGAGCAGATCTGCCTTGCGGCCTTTCCATGAGCATTCGAGCAACTCCAGAGTCCGCGAGTAAAGGCTCCGTCCTGCTGTTGTCAGCCTGCTGCCCATCCTCCCAGCTGCCCACTTTCAGTTCTTGGGCCCGTTGGTGGCTGCCTCTTTGTGATGAACTCGAGCATCTTTGCAGGGAGGGGGCCGGATTCCCTCGTCCGCCCGCTTCCTTACTCCTTCCAGGCCGTGACACGTGGTCAGCATATTTCTTATCCATGATTCCTCTTCACACAGCACTGGATGGAGCAATATAGTAAATAATTAGAATTCTGACCCTTGTATGTCCTGTGGTTTCACTGAAGTCACTCAAAGTTCAAAGCATACTTTGATGTCAAATCTAGGTCTTAAATTTGGTTTGAAATTAGCTGGACCATTTCCTCATTACTGAATCAGGTGGGAAGAGGAGTCAGTTGTGAAACAAACAGAATTCTTTGATGGAAGGTTGACTGTCTGCCAGTGGCACGTTTGATTATTGGTAACCCAACCTCACAGGTTCAGGGTAAGGGCTACTGTGCCTCGTGGCAGCTGAGCCATTGGTATGCCCCCTTTTGCCTGGGACCTTGTTGCAGCACTTGTATTGTTTGAGGTGGGGAACTGTGGAGGCATCACTGCAGTCAGAAAAGGAGACTGGGTTGTAGTCCCAGCCTTCTCACAGCTTGCTCAGGGACCTTGGGGGAGTTTAACTTTTCACATTTTCTGAACTCTGTTTCAACATCTGGAAGATGAGAAGGTATTTAGGTAGCCGTTAAGGTCCAGCTGGCTAAGGATTCTTCGTATGTATCAACATTGGTTTTACTGCACAGGCCTTGTGGCTGTGAACATCTGTGCTCATTAAGTAACTTCTTTGGACTCACCAGATCAGCTTAAGTGGGCTTGTTAAGAATAGAAACTGCCTCATCCATCCTTATATCCTCTCAATCTAGAATGGTGCCTGACACACAAAAATGTTTCGGTTAATATTGGTTGTATTACTTAAAAGAGGGGAGAGGCAAGTTGTTAAAATTAAAGACAACTTCAGACAATCTGGTAGAATTAGAAATTACAAGTTCTAAGTCAACATAAAGGAGAGGTTGGAGACAGAAAAATGAGAAATTAGTTGTGTTCTGCCCTGGGCCCTTACTGGTCAGGCAAACTCCCTTTTGTCCCTAATTGACAGGGAATTAGATGAGGTGCCTCCAGTGCTGAACACAGTACCTGACGCACAGTCGGCACTCAGCAAAATGTTAGCTGTCAGTAGCAGAAGGAAGAAAAAACTAGCTAACTGAGAATCATCATGCTAGGTGGGTCATCACATGATAGACTTAAAATTTGAGAGTATGTATACTTACCACCAAATTTCAGTGAACTCAATATTTTACTACTGCAGAATTGAATTTGCATTACTTTGACTCGTGTTTCAGAATCCTTCCACAGGTCAGTGGCAGCCCATGGGATGGATGTCGGTTCTCTGGTCATCACAAGGTGGTGTAGAACATGAAAGAGGTTAAGTCAAGCCCTTGCCAAGGCCCTCCGTGACCCCGCAGTGCTGTGTGTGTGTTGCCCCTTGAGTCCTGAGTATCAAGGTGTTAACTTCTTTAGGGTCAGTTTTTCCTGAAATGAGGATGTAGAAAAGAGATATCTAGTTATTAGATTTTTCTAGTTTGTCTGAAAAATAAATGGGAGATTACCCTTGGAAGTGATTTGCTTGAGATTTCCAGGTATCAGGATACTGTGTGGTGTCCTGCACTGGTCACAGAGAGCTGAGTGGACTCCTGGCTGCAGCATGAGAGGCAGTGGCCTATCTAGTGCTCAGGTTGTCATTAGATAATTGGAGATCACTACTTTCAGGTACCTAGCCAGTGCCTGGTTCAGGCATATCCTGTGGGCCTAGGTGTTCCCTTGGCCATTTTTAGGCCATGTATCTCTTCCCAGCTATGCTCCATTTGCACAAACGAGGCCCAGGTCTGCTGTTCTAATGACCACATATGGACCACAGCAGTGCCAGTTACCCCACCTCACCGAGATGACCCAGTGGCAGGGGCAGGGACAGTTGGGTCTCTTGGTAGTGGCAAGGAAATTGTGTCTCTAAAGCCACCAGCTCTTCCTTCCTTTAGTCAGCAATTCCATTTCTAACGTAATCTTTCAAATCTGAACTTTGAAAGGGTGAGATCTGATTTCACATTAGTAAAATATAGAGTTCACCAAAATTTGGTGGTAAGTATACATGCTCTCCAATTGCAAGTCTATAGGGTCTCACAAGGTCTATAGGGTCTCATTTATTCTCTTGTGCCAGAGAATAAATGAGAATAAAGAGAAAATGATAAAGAGAAACTTTTTATAATAGGACCATGTAGAAAACTGTGGGATAGATAGATACCCTTAAGTTAGCTAATTTGATAATCACTGCACTATATATATATATGTGTGTGTGTGTGTACACATAGATATATATAGTGCAGTGATTACCACACAGTATACACAGTCGTCATGTTGTAGAGCTCACACTTACACAACTATATTTGTCATTAGACCTGAATAAGGCTGCAAGGCAAACTCAAGGACAGTTTGCTGGCCTTCCTCAGAATGGTCATCTGGTGATTGAATGGCCCCTGCTATTAGAATAAGCCACTTTGTAATTGTAGTCGCCCTTTCTCATTTCCCCTTGGGGCCACTCAGAGGCCAGACTGGTCCTATCCAGATCATAGAAAACCTCGTTTCATTAAATCTTCTTAATGAAAGGGGGTGGGGATGGTTTGATGCAGAGCAAGGGAATCCATTTGGATACAAAGATGGTATTTTTCAATGCAGGGAAAGGCATTTATTTCTACAGAAAGAAGAAACCCTTAAAAATCTATTAGGCTTGGAATTTTCAACAAAGATGTCTACATGAACTGCTTAAGTTTTGCCTTGTATTCTGACATATACAAAAGTCATGGTGATGCCTAGGAGCTACATATTATTTAGGAAATAGTTGAAAGAGATAATCCCCTAAAGCAAGGTTTCATTGTGCCCGATGGAAAGCAAAGACTAGATTTGCAGGTGTGATTGGACCAGGCCCAAGTTATTGTGTTCTGTATCCAGGTCTGAGCAACAGAGAAAACATAGGGTAGTGTCACACTGGTGATTTCAGTTGAAAATAGTGAGGTCTTCTGTCCCCACAAGCCTGGCTGGTCACAAGTGCCGACTGCTGTCTGTAGATTGGAGCAGGGATACACCCCCCATGTCTACGAGGCCAGGGATACTGACAGGTGCCCCTCATAGCACAGGCTGCTCCCTCCTCAAGGCCAGTCCAAACTGAGCACCCAAGCAGGGCCAGTGTGGCAGCCCAGGTGCGTAGTCCATTGTTACTTGGGTGTTCAGGCTGTCACCTTGTTTTCATCTTCTTGTCACACTACATCTTGGACAAGCCCATGCCCTTGGAGATACCTAGACAAAGAAAGAAATGAGGAGGCCTGGTCAGTGACTTCATATGTCCAAACAAGACTCTGTTCAGGTGTCATGACACGCAGCAGCACAAAAGGAGCCCTGTCCCCACACAGTAGCATTTTGCTGTAAATGATCTAGATGTGTGAGCCTGGCCCGTGTTGCCCCACCTGGACACTCGCTCTTCCCTTCCCCTCCGCCGCTCACGCCACCTTCACTGTGCAGGAAGCTCACCACTGCACACTGATTCGGAATGCACCGGGTGAGTCGAGTCCACTTCTGCCGTGCGCTGCTCTGGGACGCTCGAGGAGCTGAGAGGCAGAGGACACACACCAGTCTAAGATTTTATGTCAGGACTTGTTGCCTCATTTTGAGGAGAAGTGAGAAGCCCAGGCCCTGATAAGTTTCAATAACCATGATCCTGTTCTTGTGATTTTTACCCTCATTTGGTGGTATTTCATATGTAAAACTGAGGCTTCATTTATTTTGACCCCTCCACCCCCATTTAAAGAACCACTATCTTTTTCTAAAAGGCCTCAAATGGACAAAGTGCTGACAGACAGAGGCCTTGTTCCTGGCACTCCCTCCAGGCCATGATGACTCTGGCCTCACAATCCCAAAGCGGAACCAAGCCACTCAGCTCCCATAGCTCTTGTCTGTGTGGAAAGGGGGCCTTTGTGGTCACTTGGTTCCGTACCTTCATTTTTGAAACGAGGAACTTGAGGCCCAGAGACGTCAACCACAGTCACTGGCACTTGCATCTCTGGTTTCCCAGTCAGGACTTTTTGCACCCTGCCCCAGTGTCCCTCCCTCCCTCTTGTTTAGCATTTCGTATAGTTTTGCCTGCCCTACTGCGCCTCCCCTTTTCTGAAAACATTGATGCACATATGAAGTGCATTTGCTTTGCTTTTCAGCCTTGTCTGCCCCCTGTGTGTCCAAAATAGCCGATTGGAATCCATGAGAATGTTATGTCTTCAGATGTTTATAATCAGAAGGGATCCCTATGGTTTTTATAATAAAACAACTTGGATGTCGGTATTTTGTGCTGGAAAGGCAAGCCAAGTTCACAATGCAGCAATTACAGTGCAATGCATTATGTATAATTTGTAGCCTGCCCAGGAGCAATGGTGAACCGTGCAACGCTGTCCTGGCCCTACCTCGTAATTAGCCAGGATCAAATGCTGCACAGGGAGAAGCATTGATAGTTGTCATCAATGAGGTAAATAAAAGGAAGGAAAAGTTCTGATAAAAGTGGCACAGCCCAAATTAAAGAGCAGCCCCTATATCAGGCTGTGTCAGAAACCTTCACTGCTAATTGAAGAGCCCCTCTGAGGTTTAGCAGCTCATAAATTTGCACTGAGAGTCGCCTGTTGTTCCAAGGTTCTCAGTCTTGTCTTTGAAATTTGCCAGTTATACTTTTCTGGTGGATTCCTCCCATAGTACCACTGTAAACACCAAGAGTTGCATTTTAACATAGATTTGAACAATGTGGTTTTAAAAGAGTTTACCACATCAAAGAGAGCTGTGTGGGCCTGTTTTATAAATTCTTTTCTCTGCAGTATTTAGAGCGACAGATGCCTCACACAAGTTATGTTCCATTTAGATCGGCCATGTTGGTGTGGTGTCCTTGCTGGTGCTTTCACTGCCTTTATTTTTTCTACCCTAAGATAATTATCTGAAAACAAGTCTAGGCCTTTTGCCAAGTCAGTTGCCCTTAATCTGCTGCCTTCAGATCCATAGAAACAATTCTGGAGCACTGCTGCTCTTGGTGTAAACAGCAACCAACTCTGTAGCTTCTCATGGTCATCTTTTTCTTCTTCCTTTATTTAGTTCACATATTCATTGCATCAATTTGCAAACTCTTCTTTCTTCAGGTACAGTTATACCTAAACTCACATAGCCTCCCATTTAAAAAAAAAAAAAAATCACTAATATTTTGCTGAGCCACTCGTGAGAGTGAAGGAAGGTTGGGTGGTAAAGGGAGAGATCTGAGTGCTGGTTTCCAGAGAACATGTTACAGTATAAGGAACACTGGGCTCGCACCTGACCCCTGGGCTCTGGGCCACAAATTGGCTG
>NW_003852408.1:6153226-6179891 GCF_000181295.1 Otolemur garnettii | reverse complement strand
TGAATCCATTGCATGGATGGTGGGACCTTCCAGAACTGGGAAAGTCAGGAAAGGGGACTATTAGTGTAATAGGAGGCATCACTTACCCTTCATTGCTCTGGGTCAGGAGCGCACATCCTTTACGTTTTTGGTCCTCAGAACATACCTCTGAGGTAGATGTCTGCATTGCAAATATGAGAAAGCTGACGGTCAGTGAGTAGAGTACCTTGTCCAGACAATTTTCAGTTAATCTCTGAGCTGCATTCTAGTTCAGTGTGAAACACTGAACTATTGGTGGGCTAGTTCAGGGGTGTAAAAAGACCAGTCTTCCTGAGGCGAGGCTGTCTGTGAAGATGTTATGACCCCACAGGCACACACATGCACACCCGTGTACAGGTACATGCACACACATGAACTCTCCCTCATAAGAGACGGACAATGAGTTAAACCTAAAAGAACACACAAGAAGTGTACTTAGGCTCAGGGCTAGGTTAACACCACCATCAAACATGAAAACAAGCGTGGTTTTTAAATGACCATCATAGTTCTGGGAGCCATCTCAGTTGTAGGCTCCCACCAACCCACATGAGAATCTCTGGCTCTTGCTTGTTTGTGTATTTCTCCAGCTGGCTCCTCACTGCACTTATCTCATGGTGCTTATCCGCTCTGGAGGGATAAACGGTTGAGTTGTCCTCACCTTCCAAGTTATCTAGACCTTTGTGGAGGAGCCCACCCTGGTTTCCTAAACCATAAGCTGCTATCACTCAAAACACAGGGAGAGCATATTTTTGATAAGTACGTCATTCCTCTTCCACTTATTTTCAATTCTGCTTTTTTATAGCACATATCTGGCCACAGGCCCTCCGTTCTTGTGGGCTGGGTGGTTCTCCCAGGATGCCCTCAGCCCTGCCCCCGCTGACTCCGGGACCTTCCACACTAGCCAAGACTCACCTTACTTGCAGATTTTCTCAGAGCATGTGTCTTCCTCCAGTTCTACCTGCAAGAGAGGGACGCCAGATGACTTTCATCTGTCATACGGGCTTTGAACCACTGTGTTCTCCCAGGCCACTAAGAATCTCAGGGACAATTTCCTGGGTCAGGGACTTTTTAAAATTAGGCATTGATATCAGTATCTCTGGACATGTAGTAGTGCCCTAATCAGGCTTATGGGCTTTGAAAAGTAAAGAGAATATAAATTTTTGAAGGCTTTAAGACAGCATAAGCACGGATAGATGTAATACATCTCCTATTCCAGCCCCTTTCTGGCTGCTGACTGTTCTCTAATGTATCCAGAACCCCAAACCTCAGGCAAGTGCCATGAATTTCATAGAGGAGATAGTAGCTGAGCTGTGTTCCAGAGGCTGCAGGTCTGTGGCCTCCCCACACCTCCTCAGCACCCTCTTCTGTCTGGGGCTATAAACTGAGATGCCTAGACCTTGAGGTCCTACAGCAGGTGTCCACTGTGGCCCAGACTCGGCCAGTGGCGAGTGATGACTCTCAGCACACGTTGCCAGCTCTTCATCCCTTTCCTTTATTCCTAGACTTCCTGGGATGATGTTTACTTGTCCTTTTTTTTTTCATGTGCAAAGTTTAAAAGGTGTTTTAATAAGATTGAGGTTTCCTAGGGAAATATTGGCTAATTTCAAAATGGCCTTTGATTTCAAAAGTCAATGAAAACATTACCTTGATCTTTTATGTAAAGAGCTGGAAATTGAGTCAGCCCTGATTTGAAACTCAAATGGAAGGCAAGAAAAAAAAAAATAAAACAAGTCTAAATGTCAACAAATCTGCATCTTGACAGCTTTATCTGAATAGGGGATTTGAGAGCTGGGGCAAAAAACCAGTGGTTTTGAGGATTTTGTCCTTTGAGAGTGAAAGTCCTGCCTCTGCATGTGTAAGGGGGCTCTGCAACTGGCCTGGTGAGTGTTGGAAGGAGCTGCTGTCCCACGCAGTCAGGAATCCACCACTTAGGACACAGCCTTTTCCCCCAGGAAGCACGTCTGATCCTCCCTCAGATCTCTGGGGGTTTGCACAGCAGCTACGGCAGCCAGACCCTGCGGAACTCTAGGGTGCTAAAAGCTGCCGGCTTCCAAGATGCTATCTTTGCCTTTACAAAATACTACCATAGGCTGCACGGTTCAAACAACAGAACTTTATTTCTCACAGTTCTGGAGGCTGGCAGTGCCAGAGACTAGCATGACCAAGTTCTGGAAGGGTGTCTTCCGGGTTACCGATGGCTGCCTTCTCACCACGTCCTCCCGTGGCAGGGAGACCAAGCTCTGGTCTCTTCATCCACTTACAAGGACAACAATCCCATTATGGCATGACCTCATCTAAACCTAATTACTCATGACCTCATGATCTCATCTAAACCTAATTACTTCCCAAAGCTCCTACCTCTAAATACCATCACATTGAGGATTAGGTTCTCAACATGTAGATTTGGGGGTGACACAAGCACTCGGTCTGTGGCAGATGCCCTTATGGCCTCTCTGAGCCTGGGAGGACCAGGCAGGATCACAGCTTCCTGTGGTCATGGCTAAGGAATTAGAAATATTTTCCAGGAAGGACCCACTGGAGCCAGAGGCCTTACAGATTCCTGGGACTTACAGAATGCTCTTATAAATCCTAGTATTGCACATCAGCCTAGTGCCAGGCCAGAGAAACCCCCAAGTCAAAGCAAATTCTGGGTGTCCTTATTCCATCCACTTTCTGAACCAGTGCATCAGACACCGAGTGAGAGCTGGAGAGTCCCTCTTCATCTCACTCCCCCCTCCGACGCTCTGCTGGGGTGGTGCTAAGAGAAGGGTCAGGCATGGATATAATGAGGGTTGAGTGAGATGTGACTGTAAACAGAAGCACTGTGGTTAGGCTTAAAATAAATCATTTTTAGTATTATTGCATCCTGGATCGATGGTCTTATTAGCACAGATTGCATCTGTTTAACTCTTCTCAGTTGGAGTTAGGGTGGGAAGGAGGCTCGGGATCTTTCCTGTAAAGCTCTCATAACACAAGGCAGTGTGCACAACAGCCTGTGGGATTCAGAGCTGGTCACAATGCCTGTATTCACACCCACATCTGTATCTGTATCTCTCCTTCTCCCCATGCCTTGTCAGTCTTCTCTGATCTAGAAGAATTCTGATATGACATAGAAACTGCTAGATGCTGGCAAATAATCCCTGGGCTTCAGGGCATCTAGACAATAAACAACTCCATAACATTCAGTGCAGCAGCTTCTGTAGAGCCCATCTGTTTCCAAATAACCCTAATTCTGCTTACGATGCAGAATGCTTTGTTGACTGGAATTTGTCCTAGTTTTTTGCATTAGATCAGTGTCGTAGGCCTCTGGTTCCACCTGCTGGCAAATGTAATACTGGAATGAAACCCAGGGTGGACATTTTCAGTTGAAAGAGAATCTGAGCTGTAGTCCAGTGGTTCTCAAAGGCTAATGTACATCAGAATTGCCTGGGAGCTCATGAAAAATACAGTGGCCTGGGCTCTGTGGCAAGCCTACCCAGTCAGTAACTATGTTTTACACAGTCCTGGTGATTCAAACACTCACACCAGTGTTAGAGAGAATTCAGAGATCCAGAACCCAGTGAAGGTTAGAGATGATTCTACCCCACTATATCCTAGTCATCCCCACACAAGGAATGACCAAGTGACAAAGCCTGCTTGAGATGCCCACCTTCACCTCTAACAGTGTATTCCAGTAACTCTCAGGGACAAAGGCCAAAGCTCCATTATTAGGGAACTTGTTAAAAATGTAGAGAAACGTGGCAAAGTCACTGCTAAATGAAGGGTCCAGGTTAACATTGCCAGTGTTAAGTCCTGGTAGTAGCATATACCCTCGAAATGTGATGTTTAAGGGGACTTCACTTTGTGGTACTCTCCACCAAAATCCAGAACTCCAATAAAATCATGAGGACAAAGAACAAACTGAACTGAGAAACATACTACAGGATATCTGGCCAGTAGGACTCAAGATTATCGAGGTCATGGGTGACAAGAAAGGACCGCAGACCAAAGAGACTAAGGAGACAAGATAGCTACATGTGCTGTGGGCTCCTGAAGTGGACCCTGGAACAGAGAAAGGAAATTATTAGAAAAACTGGTAAAATCGAAGTGAAGTCTGCAATTGACCTCATAGTAATGTGTCAATGTTAGTTTCTTAGTTTTAACAACTGTGCCATGATAATTTAAGCTGTTAATATTAAAGGAGTTGAATGTTCTGTATTATGTTTACAACTTTTATGTAAACCAAAAACTACACAAAAGTTTACTTTAAAAAATTTAAACCTTGGGGTGGGAAGTGGCCCTGAGTGAGAGACATTGCCAGACAGCATAGCCTGGCTGCTCTCTGCCCAGCCGCTGGAAGTGACAGGCAGGCCAGCTGACGGGGCAGGGTGCATCCTCCAGAGCAGCTGCCCAGGAAGCCAGCAGTACACGAGGCAGGTTGCCGGTGTGGCACCACTGAACCCTCCTGTCTGGACACCAGAAACCCTGATGGCTCACTGGGAACCAAGCAGTGATGGCTGCTTGAACCTCCATGTGGAAATGTCGGATGTCCAGCCCCCTTGGTGTACAGATAAGGAGCCTGAGACCTAGGGAGAAGTCACTGGTGCAAGGTCCTGGAGAAGCTGGGCTATGAGCATGCATCTTGTGAAGTCAGTTCCCTTTCCATGGCATTTCTCAGTGATTTGGCAAATCATCTGCAAACAGTCACCTGGGTGCTTCTTAAAACGCAGTTTCCTAGGCTCCAACTACCAGTTCCTGCATTAGAAGCTCTGGCAGTGGGATTCGCTAATCTGCACTTCTAACAAGCTCTCCTTTTTTATGCACAGTTAGGGCTGAGAAGCACTGCAGCAACCTGAGCAGCTGTCTGGTTTGCAGTATCTGCAAGACTGGCTTGCATTTACATGCCAGCCATTTGAGCTGTTGAAGAGCTGGGTCCCCAGTTCTGATGCCCACCTTCATTGGCCACTTGGTTGCTATTTGATGGAAATTACTGTCCAAAGCCTCTAAAAAACAGGGGAGAAACCAGCCACAGCCATTCCTTGAGGATGAAAGTCAAGGCCAGGACCCAATGGGGACCAGGAAACATTTTTTATACTTAGAGCTCAGTTTATTATAGTTTAAATACTTGTTCCCTCACTGCCCTTTCTTTTATATATAATAGTGTTAAAACTTACTCAAAGATAAGCAGAAAAGGTTGGGAGTGGGACTCATATCAAGGCTTTGAGGCCGCTAGAAGTTCCTTCCTCTCGGTCCTTCCCCATCATGCTCCACCTTGACATCAGGAAAACCCGGCTGTGAAGAGACAGAGTCTCCTCTACTCCTGAGGTAAAGGTGGAACACACCAAGGGCCCCGGTCCCAGATGCCTGGGAAGTCTGGAGCAGGCAGCGGTGTGGACCTGGGGAATCCTTGAAGACCTGAGGGTCCCTGTAGCATTTTTCAGACTCTTGTACATTATGTTTTTGATCACCATTCCCCACACCCTTAACAGATGACTTCCTTGTTCTGCCTTTACTTTTCTTTTTTCTATTATAAAATCTGTTCTCAAATCTGTGCCTCAAGGTAGGACACATGTGTGGTTTCTGTCTGTCATCCCAGGTGGGCACTAGGGTACTCATGGATCAGGCAAAGAGAACACAGAATGAAAGACCCAGCCTCTTTCCTCTGGGAGCCCATGTTTCCAAGAGCTTTTCATACATTTGTCCACTGAATATCTCTAAATGATTTCAAGTTCAAAAAAAAAAATACGCAAAGTATATGAGCAGGAAAAGATTTTCTTGGAGACAGTTAACATCTCTTTAGCCTCCGAATCAGTTGATGTGATTGAATAAACTCAGCACCACCAGATAGCCCACCAAAGAAAGGCATTCAGATTTAAATCAAGGAAAATTTGAACATACTAAAACATCATTAAATGTGTATAAAAGTCTTCAAAAAATCATTGTCATTCAAAATCCCTCTTGATAAAGTAGAAAGGTGATAACGGTATTTTGAAAGGATTTAGAGACAGATTGATTTTAAAAAAAATAGAAAAGTCCTTTTGCATTAAAATCTATACTCATTCATTAAAAAAAATAGTTTTAAGTTACAGTGATTCCTAATGAGAAATAGACACTATTCCTAAGCTACTTTTTATTAGAAAGAGCATAGAGAACTATTTCTGTAAGAAGTTATAAACTGTTTTCTGTGTTTTATTGTTTGTTTTTTAAATACTTGGTAGTTAGCTACCAAAGTTGATTTTTGTAGCTGGGCCTATGTATTGCTAAACCTTAACCCCTTGTCAAAACAGATCCTAATCCTAGATGCATTTAGTTATCCAAAATAAAATCTTATATTTGAGGCAGAAGTAAATAATGTCTGCTATGTTTTAAACAGACAAGGGTCTCCAAGTCACAGTTGAGGCAGTAATATGCTTAGGTTTACAGATACTAGTATAGGGTAGGGGTTCAGGAAGATCACGACACACCTCAGGACTGAAGCAGAGTGGAAGGGGGGAGTCTTGATTGAGATGCTGACCAGCCAGGTGGCCTTGGCAACTTGCTTAAAATCTTTAAGCCTCGATACCTCCTCTTTAAAAAAGACTAGGAAATTCTGTGGGGAGGGAAAAGTAGGATAAAAGCCACATATGACAATATGGACGAATCTTAGAAACGTGATGTAAGTGAAGCTGCTCAGGCAAAGTGTGTATTGTATGAATCCATTTATGGACCCAAACAGAGAAAAGGGTCCTGCACTGTTAGAAGTCAGGACGGAGGGTGCTCTGGGGTAGTGACCGAAGGGGGCCACATGGGGGCTGTGAGTGCAGAAATATACAGGAGAGATGTTGGTCTCACACGCTCAGTATGAAAATCAATCAAGTGAACCACTTCATGGGGAGGGGATATGAGTGAGTACGTGGCAATTGTCCTGAAAACCTTGTCTCTCCTTGACTATTTTTTGTGAGGAGTGAGAATTCTAGAGGTCAGAGTCCAGGTGTCCTCAAACTATAGCCCACGGGCCACATGTGGCCCGCCTAGGACATTTATCCAGCCTGCCGGGTGTTTTTGCCGCCACTGCCATACCTGCTTAGAAGCCGACTCATCCCAGGGCCCACAGTCCAGTCCTCCAGTGGTCTGAGGGACAGTAAACTGGCCCCCTGTTTAAAAAGTTTGAGGACCCCTGGGTCAGTTCCTATGTTGTCTATAGTACCAGAAAAACTGGCCCGACCTCATGGACCCCTTACTTTAGCTTACTCCAATTGCTAACTGGATTATAGCTTGTTAGTGTTAAGTCAGTTGTGTCCATTAAAGATCTCCAGAGTTAACTGAGTGGAGGGGAAGAAGAAAGTCCAACAGTAAAACAGGATCTGCGCTGATCTCTCCATTTCAAAGCTTCTCAGGTTGAGAGATTCCGGATACTGTTTCTACATTAAGAAATCCCTACTGTTGCTGACTTGATTGGCTCAAGAGACAGAGATGTAAATGTTTTCTCTCTCAAGTCACATCTAACTGTTAAATAATGAAACTTCTATTAGTATGAAAGTTATATAGTTTCAGGTGAATTTCAAACTATTTTTGAAGAGATGGATAAGTAATACTATAATTAATGACTCAGAAAGTAAAGTGGTTACTATCTGTAAGCACTTCCCCTTTTCAAAGAATGTCCTGCTAAATTGTTAGACCTGGAGGTTCTTCTAGGGCTTTTTGGTTTCTGTAAGTAAATGACTTAGCCAGGAAGTCTTTTAGAAGCTTTGCAGTTTATGGAATTCTAATAAAGTAACATTCCTGAAAGACAGAAGGTGGGACCCATGCTGCTGCCCTTGTCTGACAGTCGAAATCAGAGAATGCTAGTGATGTATTTAGAGGTTTCCTGGTTTAAAAAAAAAGAAAAGCACTTCTTTAGCTCCCTCACTTAAGGGGAGATATTGCCCACCCTGCGACCTCACTTTAATATGATTTCACTGAATGGTATGGGGTGCTCGTCCGGTCATGGGCAGGATCCGTGAATACCTGCAGATTAAACACCCCTGTTTACATGGATGGCAAACAGTGCGGGAAAGGGCTTGTTTCCTACTCCTGGTGCCCTTTTTAGCGATTCCTATCTGGATAAAATTGCTTCTCTTCCCTTAGATGTAAAATGCAAGGGTTACTGTATTATAAGGGGAGAGAAGTGAAAATGTTTCCATCATGAACCACCAATCGATAAATTTTATAATCTTACTACTGGTGCTATAATTGAGCTAAATCATCTTAAACTGGGCAGCGTTCCCGAGGTTCTCTGAAGCATGCTCACTGTTTCCTTGAGTAAAATTGAGGGCTGACCTCCATTTATAGGAACAGAGGCAAGGCTCATAAATACTAATATTCTGTACCTTCTTTGGCACAGCACCATTTCACCCAGCCCTATAACTGTTCTCCTTAACTAACAGGAGAAAAGAAGGTCTTAGCTGGACACTGCAGCTTTCCCAGTGGCCCAAAGGCCCCTCGATGTCCTTATGCAAAAGTGTGCTGTTCAATGAAGGTTGTTGATTACCTTTTTTATATCTATTTCTTCACAGGTAAATATTTAGTAACTAACAAATCCACACTTTGTGCAAAGCACTGCTAAATGGTCTGCAAAGAGAATTGGGCTCTGTCTTTTAAGAGGTCACTGGTTTGGGCCTGGGTGCCGTGGCTCACGCCCGTAATCTTAGCACTCTGGAAGGTCTAGGCAGGAGGATCACTTGAGCTCAAGAGTTTGAAATCAGCCTGAGCAAGAGTGGAACCCTGTCTCTACTAAAAATAGAAAAATTAGCCAGGTGCCTGTGGTCTCAGCTATTTGGGAGCCTGAGGCAAGAGGATCACTTGACCCTAAGAGTCTGAGGTGCTGTGAGCTAGGCTGATGCCAGCACTCTAGTCTGGGCAACAGAGTAAGACTCTGTCTCAAAAAGAAAAAGTCATTGGCTTTGTCATTTTATTCTGTATATCTCTTATACGCAGTTAACAATATGAATAAGTAGACCATCGACGCACGCTCCTTGGTCATGTTAGAGATTGAGAGTGATCCTATCCAGGTGCAGGGGTCCATTCCGGTGCACATGGCACTCAGCCAAGCATCTCATACACATCTCTTCTGATCCTCTCAACAGCCTAGCAAAGGAGCTACTCTTACAGATCTTTCCGAGAAGGAAACTAAAACCAAAAGAGGGTAACCTACATGCTAAAGGATGTGTAGCTAAAAAATAGAGGAGTTGGGATTTAAGCCTCAGTCATAAACTTCAGAACTGCAGAAGGGACCTTGATCAGCAGCGCCCTCTGAATAACCCGGCACCTGCTGAAATGAAGAGCCTGGTCTAGGATGTCCCACCAGTTGCAGGTAGAGCTGAGAAGCCATCTCCTGATTCCCTACCAACACCTTTCCCACTGTATCCCTGGAGACATCTCCTACCACCGCCAAGGCTTGTCCAGATCCTCTTCTGCATGCGTAGCAAATCTAAGTGTATGTGGGAAACATGAGGATAATACCCTCTGAGAGGCTTGCGGGGGCTCCTGGAGCCCCATGTGACAGCTTAACAAATAAGTGCAAAGGCAAGGAATTAGAAGACAGAGTTTAGCTGAGACTGAGTGGGCAGCCACAGTCTTGTCCTCTGGGTGGCGCTGACCCAAAAGGCATACACAACAGACAGTATGAGTCAATGACTACCTGACATATATCAAAGATTAATTTATGCTTTAAACTTTCCCCTCAAATAAATTGGTACTCAGAATAGTATAGTTCAGAGTTCAAAATGAATCAATTTGGCCATTCTTCTGACAGGAGGGTGGCCTCCATGTCAAGAAGCACTGGAGTTTGGAGGTTTTACAATACCCATAGATCAGGCGTGATTACGGCAGGAATTACTGCAGCCATGGTGGTTGTATTGTTCGACCCAAGGCCCTTTTGATGCTTTTAGAAAGCCAAACCACTCTAGGAGCCAGTGGAATTTAGGGGGACACGGGTGGATGCTTCAGAGTCACATCCTGGGTAATAGGTGAGAGTTCCACAGAGGAGAGGGCTCAGACGGGACCTCACCATATTTTCTTTTCCCATGCCAGTGAGCTCCCCACATATCCATGAGGAAAAGGGACACTTTGGGTTTTGGTGGGGAGGCAAGGGCTGATGAGAGACGTAATGCTTAACACATCCAGTGTGCATGGAAGGGTGGCAGCAGGGGCAAGTGGAAAGGGAGAAAACAGGTTCAAGTTTCTCTCCCGTCCATATTAGCTTTGTGACACAAAGTGTGTCCTTAACACTCCCTGGGCCTGAGTTTCCTAGTCTGTAAAATTGTGGTAACAGATTGGGAGTAAAAGCTAAGTGCCTGAAATAGGGCGTTTGAAAGGGCATTTGAAAGAGTGATTATTGTTCCTCTGTCGACGTGAGTTTTCTACTTCAACTGGGGCATTTCTCCTATTGGCCCAGCCCTGGTTCTCCTCTAGTGCCCTGCAAATGGGTCCAGAAAGCATGTGCGCTGGCTGTTCACTCTGGGAGCAGGACCTCGGGAACCTTCACAGTCTGCTGCTTCTGATTCCTCCCTGCAGCGAAACATTAATCCTCAGGACTTTTCTTTTTAAAAAAAGCTAAAGAAAGCACCAGAGGACACTGCAGTTCCCTTTGGGAGTCTGAGCACTCTTTCTGTGTCCTGAGGTTTGCGCCCCTGTGGCCTGGAGTCAACAAGCCACACTGAGCTTTGCTCTGACTCTGCCCACAGCTAGCCCATCTGGAGCAGGGCATCAAGTCCTGGCCTGCACTCACAAGTACAATTAAGAATAGTGTCTTATAGAAGCTGTTAAAGGCAGAGTATGATTTGGATCTCATCATATAAAACAGTCTTAAGCAGTAAAGTGGTGGTGACTTGAGTCATTAATTTGTCATTTTAAAGCATTTGCTGTTCTGAGCAAAGAGAAATTCCTTTGCAAATACATATGGCAAAAACCACATCCACAAAACTTTAAATCTTTTTTTTTAATTTTTATTAAATCATAGCTGTGTACATTAATGCAGTCATGGGGTACAGTGTACTGGTTTTATATACAATTTGAAATATTCTCATCAAACTGGTCAACATAGCCTTCATGGCATTTTCTTAGTTATTGTGTTAAAACATTTATATTCCACATTTAGAAAGATTCGCATGTACCCTTGTAAGATGCGCCATAGCTGTGGTCCCACCAATCACCCTTCCTCTACCCATCCTCCCCCCCCTTCCCCTCCCTTTCCTCTCCCCTTTTCCCATATCCTTGGGCTATAATTGGGTTATAGCTTTCATATGAAAGCTATAAATTAGTTTCATAGTAGGGCTGAGTACATTGGTTACTTTTTCTTCCATTCTTGAGATACTTTGCTAAGAAGAATATGTTCCAGCTCCATCCATGTAAACATGAAGGAGGTAAAATCTTCATCTTTCTTTAAGGCTGCACAATATTCCATGGTGTACATATAGCACAATTTATTGATCTATTCATAGGTCGATGGGCACTTGGGCTTCTTCCATGACTTAGCAATTATGAATTAGGCTGCAATAAACGTTCTGGTACAAATATCTTTGTTGTAGTGTGATTTTTGGTCTTCTGGATACATACCTGGTAGAGGAATTACAGGATCAAGTGGCAGGTCTATTTTTAGTTCTCTGAGTGTTCTTCAAACATCTTTCCAAAAGGAACGTATTAGTGTGCATTCCTACCAGCAGTATAGAAGTGTTCCCTTTTCTCCATATCCATGCCAGCATTTCTGGTTTGGGATTTTGTGATGTGGGCTAATCTTACTGGAGTTAGATGATATCTCAAACTTTTGATATCTCAAAAGTGGTTTTGATTTGCATTTCTCTGATGATTAAAGATGATGAGCATTTTTTCATATGTCTGTAGGCCATGTCCCTGTCTTCTTCAGAGAAGTTTCTCTTCAAGTCCCTTGCCTACCCTGAGATGGGATCACTTGTTCTTTTCTTGCTAATACGTTTGAGTTCTCTATGGATTCTTGTTATTAAACCTTTTTCGGAGACATAACCTTCAAATATTTTCTCCCATTCTGAGAAACTTTAAATCCTAAAGTATTCATAAACTCTTTATGATAAAAGTCTTATAAGCCTCTATGTTTGACTATCACTTTAATGAAAGTTAATATGACTTCTATTTCACTGTATGAGAAGGCTATGAAGTAGAGGTGGACCCAGCAGGAGTGAGTGTGGGGGTTTGTTTGTTTTTGAAGAACCAGTTATGAGAAAACACTGGGGTGCCCATCACAATAGAGAAGCAAAAACATCAAAAGGGATTGCTTTTTGAGTGTCTTTTAAGATTTCTCTTTGTCTGACCACTGGAATTTTAGTTGTGGCTTGAACAGACTGACTCTTAGTTCTCCACTGCTTTCTCTAGCATCTTTCCATCAGTCTTGACGTGTTGGTTTA
This sequence comes from Otolemur garnettii, assembly GCF_000181295.1. NCBI lineage: Eukaryota > Metazoa > Chordata > Mammalia > Primates > Galagidae > Otolemur > Otolemur garnettii. The sequence continues at coordinate 6,167,499 of NW_003852408.1, read as the reverse complement.
AACATAAATGAAAGCGTCTTTTTACAGGTGCCACTCTTGGAGAGTGAGCAAAGAGGTCCCAGCTATTCCCTCGCTTTCCTTCCTGGTCTGAACCCTCTTGCCCACCCACCCTTCCCACTAGGCCACTGCTGCTAGAGCTGCACCAGGCCCCAGGAAACAGGGAGAAGTGTCGGAGCTGTCCCCTGGCATAGAACTTAGGATCCTGATAGGAGAGAGAAGAGGTGTGCCCAGGTGGCTAAGCTTCTGGCAGGGTGGGTGACTATTGAAAGGATAACCAAACTGTGCTAGAAAGTGGAAGAGTTTGAACTGGGAGGAAGTCCTTCCCCCCCAGGGGTGGGCGTGGCCATGCATTAGAAGAACAAGACTTGTGATTGGCGTAGGAGAGGGGAGAGGGACTTTGAGGGCAAATTAACAGGGCTGGTAAAGCCATAGAAGTGGAAAGATGCAGGCTTTTTGGTCCACATGCTTAAAAGTGAACCTGCTATTTACCCCTATCTGTCGGCGATGCTTCTGCCTGGTTACCTATTGGGGAATATTGAATCTCTTTCATTATATTTAGGTGGCTTGGTCCTTGAGATTGGGGCTATATAATTTTATTTCTTTACTACTGCCCATGATGCTTAGGAGAATGTTTTATGTAGTAATTGAAATGCTCCTATCATCACAAACTATATTTCCGATATGTTTGTAGCTTTAAGAAATCTTTTTAGTAATACTTTCTACAGTCCTTCACCCGACCTTTAAATATTAGGTGTCCATTTTTGTCAGCCTGCCCAGATATTGATCAGCATGACAAGTCCACTCCAGCTCTAGGGTTCACCTACCTCATGGGTGCCCGAGTGCTCCAATCAAGCTTAATTCTCTTGGCCGAGGCAGCCAGAGGCAGCAGGTCAGAGGGAGGAAAGGAAGGACCCAAGGGCTGATCAGGGAAAGTCAGCCCTGACTTCTCATAGTTGGTGGGGAATTTAGTAGAGGTGGTGACAAGTTCTATCTGGGCATTTAAAAAACAAAAACAACAATAAGCCATTGAGATATTATGTAAGTTTAAATGATGCAAATTATGGAACATGATAGAAAGAAAAAGAGAAGTGAGAGGATTAAATAGAAGTTTCAGAATGAGTCAAATTAGACTCCTGGACTGAGCCACACTAAAAATATTTACTTGATGTTAAAGGTGAAATGTTTATTATATTTCTGATTTGTGTTAAAATTAAGATGGCACCAAAGCGATCATTTTATCCCCTTGGAATCCTGGGGAACAAATGCCTTGTAAATGTCAGAGCGATGGAGAGGCAGTGTTTGATTGGTCCTTTTGTTCTTCACTACAGGAAATAGTAGAAGTAGCCCGCCGCCCTATGGGTTCCGTCTCTCGCCAGAGGAAGAAATGAGGAGACAGCGGCTTCACAGATTCGACGGCCAATGAGGTGGCAAAGCGTCTTGGGAAGACGTGGTCCAGTCGTGTAATTACTGCCCATTTGGTTCACTCCCCAAGCCCCTTATTCATTTTAAGCAAAAGCAGAGTACACAGTCATTGCTCCAGATAGCTCCCATCTGCCTCGGACACCTTGCGTCCCCGTGAGTCTAGATTCTCAAGCAGATGACCCGCTGTGCAGCTGGACCTGCTGAATGCGGCACGCAGCTCCCTGGGAGTGGTCCTTCTCCTGGCCTCATTCTCTGCCACGCACAGGTCACTTCCTCAGTGTAGGGACCAGTGTCCACACTCCTTTCTCTCACTGCTGACTCTGCTCTGCCTTACTTTCGAAGATTGTGACCTTCACCAGGAGGCTTCATTTCACCCGTGGGGAAGCTCAGCCCCACTTTCTGCCCAGAGTGCCTGGTGTTTGACTTGGCAGGAGGTGAGGAGCCATCCCCTCACCCTCCTGGAATGATGCCATGGTGGCTGTCCAGGAACAGGATGTGGCTACCTGGCAGGATTTTGTCCTGTTCGTCCTCACTGGGGCACCTCAGCTCCTCGGGCCTGAGGAGGAGCGTCTGGGGGCGTTAAGAGCACACACTTTGCTCTTGGATCGTCCAGCTTGGTAGATGTTTGAACAGCGTAAGGAAGGTGCAGAAAATGCCTGCACATGTTGGTAGATACCAGGTGGCGCCAGCAGGCTACCTTCATAGCCACCCCTCCAGTGGCAGTATGTGTACCCGGGAGATCTATCGAATCAGCAAAGTAGCAACAGGTGCCACATGCACAGAATGGAGCAAAGGCATTCAGTGGCTTGCTCACTCTAAATTTTTCTTACAGGAGGTATTTTTCTTTTTCCTCATAAACGTGCCTCTTAATTGGCCACTATAACAGCCACCTTTTCTGGCCAAGTGTTCCAAACATGCCCTGGGCCCTGCAGTGTTCTAATCTGCACATTGTATGTCCAAGTAATTTAAGGAGTTTCCTGGTGCTTGTGTCTCATGAATAAAAGGACAAAGTCAAAACATCACTGATATCTTATTGTCACAAAAGTATTTATTTTTAAAGAGAGTTAGAAACAGAATAGAATCTTCCTTTTAACATGTATCTACCTTTGATAAATAGTTTTATGATTATGAAAGTAATAGGTAAGGCTTCTGTATGCATAAAGCAAACATCTGGAAGGAAATAAACCCAGGTGCTAACAGAGGTTATCTTTGGGGGTAGAGTACATGGGATTTTTCTTTCTGCTTTTTTACAATTTTATACTGCTGTTTTTGAAAACCATATGTGTGTCTGTGTATTACTTTTGGAATCAGAAAAACTGACTTATAATAAATACTATGTAGCCAGGTGCAGTGGAGTGTGGCTATACTTTCAACTATTTGGGAAACTGAGGTGAGAGAATCACTTGAGCCCAGGAACTTGAGGTTAGCTTGGGCAATATAGCAAGATCCCATCTCTTTAAAAAAAAGTACTGTGTGTTTATTGAGAAAGCTAACAATATAAATAGAAATGTAAATAATTACATACACAATTTTTAATTTACCTATATTCCCACCAATTAAAGGTACCCAGAGTTAACATTTTGGGGAATTGCCTTCTCAATTTTTCTTTGTACACATTTGACAAATTTGAAGCATCCTGAATGTGCAGTTTTATATCTAGTTCCCACTCTGCATTCACCTGGGAGAGGCCTTGACACTTACACGTAAATGGGCTAAGAAACCACCAAAGTTCTGGGAGCACTCTGATCTCTGGGCTGGCACAGTGATCCTTAAGCTCTTTGGTTAATTTCTAATTGATGTAAACCTACAGCTTGTTTAATTTACTTGTGAATCTAGTACTTTTAACCATTTTTAAGTTAAAATATTCAATGTCCCTGTCCCTCCTTTCTTCTACTCTTTCTATATAAATGTGACTCCCATTACCCCAACTAGAAATAGCTTCTTTCTTACATGCCATCTTTTTATAGCACGTGATGCTTCTGTTATAACATTTAATGTCTTGCCCTTATTAATTTGTGTGCAACTACAGAAACTACAGAAAGATGTAGTTGTACACAAATTAAGATTTTCCCTTCTACAGGGGAACATGGCTTGTGAACGGCTCTGTAATGAGGCCTGTGTCTTACTTCCCTTCCTCCTTTCTCCCCATCTTCCACCTTCACCACCCAGCGGTTGGGCCAAGGATGGGCCTCCCCATCCTGTCGCAGACTGAGGCCTTTATGAGAGACCACAGCCCAGCTTGTTAAGTGCTACTTTCCCACCGAGAGTTTTTCACTTGTACTGCACTCCAGTCACTTAATATGGGAATATTTTATTTACATTTTATATTGCTTAGTCCATTTAGTGCATCCTTGCTGTATTTGACGTAACAGTATGAATACACTGGAATTAGATTTTGGATGGTAAAATAGTATAATATGTGCGGCTTCTTTGTTTATGGAGTAGAACATTTCTAAACTTTTAGTGTTGTGGGAAAGGTCATTTTACTTATAAATATAAACCAGTTATTTTAGTACAACAGTAAAGATGTTCTGGAAGTTATTATAATTAAGTTCATAGGCTTGCCTGTAACAATTGCTTATTGTTTTCAATGTTCGTTTTATTTTCTTTTTCTCTACAACAAGGAATCCCCAAGTTATGGCAACAAACTAGAATTGGGTTGAGAAAGACAAACAAAAGCAAGTGAGCAAATGTATTAGACTAATTGTCTCTAACAGGAAATAGGCACTTAGAACTGATTTTTGAATTTGGTTTCTTCTCTGAATAGTAGCTTCCCAACAGTTAAGGACCCAATTCCCACTGTTTGGTGTGACCAGTCAAACTTAGGGACCTCCTTATTCACAATCTTTTCTGGGTTCTGAAGAGAAGAGAAGAATTAAATTTGCTTCCTCTTATGACTTTGAACATATTGCCCATGATTCCAAAGTCGTACATAATGGCTCAAAGCTCCCCAATCCTTTAAAAATTTCCCACTGGTGAAGCTCAAACTAAACCGTAAATAACCAGCGTTAGTAGAATTGGTGCAGGTCTGTCTCCACATTTGGTACATGTACGGTTGCCTGAGGAATGAGTAAACTGAGAGAACGAGAGAGGCCTCCCCAAAGTGGATTGTGAACTTGGCCTCCCTGTTTTTCTTGAGAGATTCAGTATTCAGTAAAGAATTGTATCCAGGCCAGGCATGGTGGCTCACCCTATAATTCTAGCACTCTGTTTGGCCAAGGCGGGTGGATTGCTCAAGCTGAAGAGTTTGAAACCAGCCTAAGCAAGAATGAGACCTCATTGCTATTTGAAATAGAAAAAATTAGTCTGGCATTGTGGTGGGCACCTATAGTTCTGCTACTCAGAAAGGTAAGACAAGAGGATTGCTGAAACCCAAGAGTTTGAGGTTGCAGTGACCTGTGACACCACAGGACTCTACTCAGGACAACAGAGTGAGACTCTATCCCAAAAAGGAAAAAAAAAAAAAAGGAAGAAAAAAAGAAGAAAAGGAAAAGCAAAAAGAATTATAATCAGTTTGTTGTAAAAACCAAAACTATTGTTTTTTCCTTTCCCTTCCCCTGTATCATTGAAGTCATTTCCTAATTTTCTTTTCTCTCTTTTTTCTTTTTTGGGACCCCTAATAATTCATTTTAAAGTCACAGACTCTCAGCTTAAAAGGACCTTAAAATCTTTCAATTCATTGCTTTGCTCAATACTTAAAATACCTCTTCACACAGTTCCACATGACTCTGCCAAGTTAGTGTTCCAAAATCCACTTTAATGATACCACTAATCATCTCACATACCTTCTATTGTCTCTCTGTTGCCAAAGGATAAAGGTCAAAGTTATTAGCTCAACAGCGGGCCTCCAACCAGCCTTTGGACCTCATCCCCGTTTATCCATAGCCGAGTCTGCTAATGGGTCTCAGCACCCCAGCTACGAGTGTTTCTGATCCTGTGACACACTGTGCTGTGCTTTTCCATGGAGCAGCATGGTCCTTTCGTTGGGCACACCCAGGGCCTCCCATCCTGCCCCTGACTGAGGCCTTCATGAGACACCACAGCCCAGGATGCTCCCATCCCCACCAGATCTACAGGTTTCTGTGTACCACTTGGAAGTGCTGGTTGTCCTGCTGTGAGAGAATGAACATCTTGTCTGTAGACCGTAAGCTTCATAAGGGCAAGATCCAGACCCGTGTTTCTGTCTCTCTTCACAGTGCCTTGAACAGTGCTTTGTCTCCAATGTTGGAACCAATAAATACTTGTGGACGGAAACAGAGAGGAGCTCATTTATACCATCACCAAAAGGATACACGAACACATTAGCCTGTTGCTTATTGATATTATGGTAGGATTTTTTTTTCTTGAATCACATCAAGAAAAGAATAATTTGAAGGAAAGCATTTTCTCGTAGAAATGGAGATGTTTGGGTCTTATCCAAGTCTTACGAGATGTCATGCTTACTGAGTAGATGATGGGGAGATGTGCACCAACCTTGCATCTCAATCTGAAGACACATCCCACTTCACTGAATGCTATGACCAAGGACACAGCACTCAAGATTCCAACATGACTGAAGAGTCTCACCAACGAGTCTCTGTAAATACTGAATCTGACCATTGTGCTTTTTACAAGGCTATATTTGATATGGCTGATATTTTATCTTGTAGTATTTAGGGTCAGGGAGAAAATGATCTTGACATCTTGGTCAGATGGCAGAGATGAACTGACACATTTGGATATATGCTTTATACCTTGTCAGGGAAAACTGAAACTTTGTTAAGAGAAATCATTAAGTTTGGCCTCCAGATCCTTCTTTCTCCAACTCAGAACAGTTCCCCTAAGTGGCTGACCTTGGGCATCTTGGGGATCTAGAGCCTCGCTGGTTTTCAGTTGAGATATAGTCCTTCTGGGATTCCCCCAAACAGCTCTGGCCTCATGGATTCCCCACCCCCATGCCTCCAGAACATCTTAAGACTTTCTACAGACTCAGCTAGATGACCTGTCATAGAAGCCACAACAATGGGCTTTATGATGATAGCAATTCAGTGTATGGGACTGACCCTCTATTTTCTAACCAATCCACAAATGGGGAAATAATGGGGAAATCTATTATGTTACATACTTTATTTTGATTTTGTTTTTAGCATTTCCCTTCAGGAACTATGTAAATTATATTTAAAATGGAAATAAAGTGAGAAAAAGAGGTGCTGGAATAATGAGTAAGAGCATTGTCTTTAGTGATCCACAGACCAGGGTTCAAGTTCTACTAGGTATTGGCTGTAGGATCTTGAACAAGTTACTTATTCTCTCTAAATCCTGGTTTCCTTGTCTATAAAATAGGACAGTTGTGGGGTTAAAAGGGAGAACACATATAGTAGGGTTGATACAGTGCTATAGTAGGTTCTCAAGGAATGTTAGTTAAATATCCTGATTTCTCCAGCAGGTAAGAAGTTGGACCAAATACCATTAAAGTGCCTTCCTAATTCAAAAGAGTAAGTTCATGAAACAGATAGTGAATATCTGTACTCCACCTGTCCCCATGCCTGGTAAGGTATGGGGCTACAAGGGAAATACCACATATAAGCAATACATAACCCCTGACTCCAAGTACTATGGTTATAAGTAATAATATCTTAGATTTTGTATCTCCTTGTGGTTAACTTTTGCACCTTTGATCCTCAAAGCAAATCTGTGAAGCCAGTGATCTTATTCTTACTCAACTGATGAGATAATTGAGGCCCAGAGGGTGTGAGCTACATGCCCACTGTCCACTGCTCAGGAAACTCAAATGGGCTTGATGCAGACCTTGTGCTCCTAAGGCTGGTTTCATTTCTCTTCTGCAATCAATCATTGTGGATAAAACAATGCTTCCCAGAGCTTCAGAATCTCATCCTATCCAACCTACGCTCTTCCCTCCTGTATATCACACTCCTACTATGTCACATTTCAAGGATGAGCCACAATACAAGGTAGGTAAACCTACTTTGGTTTGAAAGAAAATACACCAGGCAAAACACAGTTGTTTCTGGATGTCATCGCAGAATTTCTTATATACAGTGGGCCATATTAGGTATCATAATATAACAATGTCTTAAATGGCAATAGCAGACCAGGCACCTTAGAAAAAGTTCAAGATGGCTGACTAGAGACATGGAGCATCAGTTCTCAGAAAAACCAAAATTACAAGTGAATAATCAAAATTCAAACAGAATATCAAGGAGAGCCCATAGAAGAACCCATGGGAAGAAGCCGGGGCACAGAAAGAGAAGGAAGCAAGAGGCTGGCAGAAATTGGCCAGGAACCCCAAGGGACCTGGCATTTAATGGAAAGGGCAGGTGGTAGTGTTTTTGTCCTCCTCTCCCCTGCATGGACTGTTGGTATCCAAACTGCCAGAAAGTCCCTCTGCCCTTGAAAACCTAAATGCTAGTGTGGGTGGTGGTTTGGGGGCTTTTCGAGGGCACTGTACCAGACTATGAACTTGTGCCAGGTCACTTGCCCTCCCCCGGGATTTAAGTGGTAGCAGTGGGGCACCCTATTTGGGATGCAGCCATCAGAGGACTGTCCTGCCCAGGGAACTTCAGCCCTTGTGTTAATTGGAGCTCCCACTGCCATTCCACTATGCCCACTCAGAGGGCAGCATCTTCACAAGGTTGGCTAGACCCAGGGCAACTGCAGGGTTCCCAGTGGTGTAGCTCTCAGGGATGGCTGCTCCCAGGGGAAAGGAGAGTGTAATGTGCCAGTAAAGACACCCCTTGGGACAAAGAAAGCTAGAGTATGTGCTTTCCCATGCCCAAGAGCTCCCTGCTAATAGATAGAGAGTGGTAGTGCTGCTTCAAGCTTCCAACAGGCATCACAATGACTCTATACATCTCTGCAAGGGAAGAGAGATTCCATTCCACTTGTGGAGCAACCTCAGTGCTCAGGTCCTCTGCCTGCTGCCACAGACACAACTTCCCATGGGAAGTTGGTACAGGCGTCCTGGAGGATGACCTTTCAGGGACTGTTAGGGGTGACTGCATCCTCATTGCCAGTGTGCTCATCAGGCCCAGGCTTGTGCAAAAGACAGGCTTCCTTCTCCCCTTTGCAAGCAATTCTTGCAGTGGAGAGCAGGAAAGCTGAGTGCTTTTGGGCTGAGGAAGGAGATCCCACACCACAGCCATTTTGGTCATGACCCTTGGGGCAGGTGTCTATCATGACCCTCAGCTACACTGCAGCCTGGAGACAGACAGTGGTGTCTGACTGATAAAAGTGGGCATGGCAGGGAAACGTGTTCCTGCCTGCCAAGGCCATAGTGCTGGGGCAGTCTCCTCCTCTACCTGGTTGAGACACCTCAGTGTGTTTCCCTTGGGCTGCCTTGCCACCCCTGTCAGGGCTGGTGCTTGTACTCACCATGGGGAGACCCAAAGGCAGGCTTTCAGAGTCCAACTCTACCCAGCTTTGTTTCCCTCTTTGAGGTTCATCAAGGTTCATCACTGCATTCCACAAATAAGCCCATTGCCTGAGGCAACAAAGAGCTTCTGGTAAACAAACAACAAGCATAGACTCCACTCAGGTGCAGCTGGCTCTGACTGACCTTCAAATCCCACCTATTGACCTTCAGGTCAAATTGCACAACCCAATACAAAACCTGCTGACACAAATGCAAAGCCCTTGGGAATGAGATATGCTTTTTGAGCCTATGCCACTCACCACTGCAGGAGACTGTGAGCCTGCTCTCACACATCCAGTACACTGCTACTGCAACCAGCATTTAAGAAAGCCACAAGGCTATTTATAACCAAAGAATTCACACAGAATTTTTGCCCCTGAAAGTACCCAGAAGAAAAGCTAAACAAGCACACACAACAAAAATTATAGTCACATCCTTAAGGGAAAACAATAAATCCCATTCAAACAAAAGTAAATTGAAATGTAAGAGGAGATAGTTTCTCCAGATGAGAATGAACCAGTATAACAATTCTAAAAGTATGAAAAATTAGAATATCGTGATGCCCCCCCAAACAATAACACTAAATCTCTAGCAATAGACCCTGATGAAATTGAAACTTTTCAAATGCTTAAGAATTGAAAATACTGATTTTAAAGAAGCTCAAGAGAAGTAAGAGAAATTTGAAGACCAATATGAAGAAATCAGAAAATCATGAATTCAGGATATGAATGAGAAATGTATCAAAGAAATAGATACATAAAAACAAACAAAACACCTACTACTTCTAGAAATGAAAATTCCATTGACACAATTACAAAATACAGTTGAAAGTGCCAAGCAATAGAAAAATATCTCATAATTTGAAGATAGGTCTTCTGAATTAATCCAGTTAGATGAATTTTTTTAAAAATAAGAAATCTTAAAAATGAACAAAGCCTTTGACGGGTATGGGGCTATGTAAAGAGTCCAAGTCTGTGGATAAGAGGTATTACCAAGGAAGAAAAAGCAAAAAGTGTGGAAAACCTATTTGAAGAAATAATTGAGGAAAACATTCCTAGTCTTGCTAGAGATTTAGACATCTAGATATAAGAGGCTCAGAGAACTCTAGGAAAATACATTTCATGAAGGACTTCACCAAAACATATAATCATGAGACTAGCAAAGTCAGCATGAAGGAAAAATTCTAAAATCAGTAAAAGTGTTTAGTCACCTATAAAGAAAATCCCATCAGACTAACAGTGGACTTCTCTGCAGAAACCATCAAACCATAAGAGATCAAGGTCCTAGTGTCAGACTTCTTAAAAGAAAAAAAACCGTCAACCCTAAGTTTAGTTTTGTCTCCTGCTAGAATAAGCTTCATAAATGGAAAAGGAATAGTCATTCCCAGACAACCAAACACTGAGGGGAATTGTCACCACTAGATAGAGCATCCCTAGGTGTTCTAAACATGGAATGAAAGGTTGATACTCACCATCATAAAAACACATGAAAGTATAAAACTTACACAAATAAGGCTACAAAGCAACTAGATAACAATTAACATGATAGGAACAAAATCTCACATATAAATATTAAACCTGAATGTAAATGGAGTAAATGCTCCACTTAAAAGATATGGAATGATTTAAAAAAAAATACAAGCCAACTATGTGCTGTTTATAAGAAACCCACATTACTAGTAAAGACACTTACACACCAATGGTAAAGGAGTGGAAGAAGATATTTCATGCAAATGGAAACCAAAAGTGAACAGAAATTGCTATACTTAAATCAGATAAAAACTTAACAGTAAAAAAAAAATGACAAAGTTATTATATAATGATAAAGGGATCAATTCAAGAAGAAGATATAACAATCCTAAATATATATGCACCCAATGCTGGAGCACGCAGATATATATAAGACAGGTATTACTAAACCTAAAAAGAGACAGACAACAATATAATAGTGGGGGACTTTAATACCCCATTGACAACAACTAGATAGACCACTAAGACAAGAAATTTACAATGAAAATTAAAGTAGGCCTAAAGGGAAGTTTCTAGCATTAAATATCTTCATCAAAATGAACAAATAAACCTCCCCCCACAAATATCAACATAACATTGCACCTCAAAGAACTAAAAAAACAAAAAAAAACAAGAACAGGGTGGTGCCTGTAGCTCAAAGGAGTGGGGTGCTGGTGCCATATACCAGAGGTGGTGGGTTCAAACTCAGCCAGGCCAAAAAAAAACTGCAAAAAAAGAAAAAAAAAAAAAGAACAAGCCAGGCACAGTGGCTCTTGCCTATAATCGTAGCACTCTGGGAGGCCAAGATGGGTGGATTGCTTGAGGTCAGGAGTTCAAGACCAGCCTGAGCAAAAGTGAGATTTCCCCCCCATCTCCACTAAAAATAGAAAAAACTAGCTGGGTGTTGTAGTGAGTGCCTATAGTCTTAGCTACTTGGGAGGCTCAGGTGAGAGGATTGCTTAAGCCCAGGAGTTGTAGATTGCTGTGAACTATGATACTACAACACTTTCCCTGGGGCAACAAAGTGAGACTTCTGTAGGAAGGAAGGAAGGGAAGGAGGGAGGAAGGGAGGAATGATGGAAGGAAGGGGAGGAAAGGAAGGACAAGCCATACCCCCAAACTAGTGAAAGAAAAGAAATAACAAAGAACTAAATGAAGTTGAGACCCTACCCCCCACCACCACCAGAAAGGCTCAACAAAATGAAAAGGTGGTTATCTGAAAAGATAAAACTGATGGCTAGACTAGCTAAGAAAAAAAGAGAGAATATCCAAATAAAAGCAATCAGAAGTATAAAAGGAGACATTACACCTGATACCACAGAAATACAAAAGATCATCAGACTTTGTATGAGCAACTCTAAGCATATGAACTGGAAAACCTACAGGAAATGGATAAATTCCTTGAAACATACAACCTCCCAAGATTGAAACAGGAAGAAATGGAAATCCTGAATAGACCAATAACAAATAGTGAGAAGGGATAAAATCTCCCAGAAAAAGAAAAGACCAATTGGATTTACATCTCAATTCTACTAAATATACAAAGAAGAACTGGTACCAATTCTACTGAAACTATTCCAAAACCTTGAGGAGGGGGACCCCTCCCCAAGTCATTCTAGGAAGCCAGCATCACTCTTATCCAAAGCCAGACAAGAACTAAACAATGAAACTACAGACCAATATCTCTCATAAAGATGAATGCAGAAACCTTCAGCAAAATACTAGCAAATCAAATCTAACAACACATCAAAGAGATAATACTGTCACCATCAGGTGGGTTTTATTCAAAGGATGGTTCAACATATGCAAATCAATAAATGTGATTCACCACATAAGTGGAATTAAAAACCACACAAATAGGTGCAGAAAAACTATTTAATAAAACTCAGCATCTCTTCATAATAAAAGTTCTCAACAAACTATAGAAGGCATATATCTCATAATAACATATACGACAAACTCACATCTAGCGTCATATGGAATGGAGAATAGTTGGACAACATGCAAAACTTGTCAAAAATGGCTGAAACAGGAAAAAAAATCATTTAAAGTTGAAACTAGGTGAAACTGGTCAAAACCATTCAATCCCAATTCAAACAGGCTGAACCAGTCAATACCAGTTGAAATACACTTAAACTGGTCAGACAAGCTAATCCCAGTCTCAACTGGTAATAACTACCTCAATCCTACCAAGGCCAGCTGAAATCAGTCAAAACCAGCTAAAACTTGTCAAAACCTGAAACTGGTTGAAACCAGCTCAAACTGGCTGATATGGATCAAAAACTGGTCAAAAGTAGTCAAAAACTGGCCAAAACCAGCTAAAGCCCGCCTAAATCATTCAAACCCAGCCAGAACCAGCCACATCTGTTTGAAGCCAATTGAAGCCAGTCTTTCCTGATCAAAACCAGTCAAAAACAGTCTCATCCAGTCTCAGCTGACCAAAATCAACAGAAGTTAGTGTACCAGTTGCAGGTGGTCAAAATCAGTCATGGCTGGCCAATATCAGTCTAAACCAATTGTGGCTGGTTGTAATCAGTCAAAAGTCATTTAAACCAGTTGTGGGCACTCTGAACCTAGCTAAACCAGCTTTAGTCATTTTCAGTGCAACTGATGGAAATTATTCTGAACCTGTCACAGCTGGGTGAAAATGGTCTAAGCCAGTCATAGCTTGTCATAGCCAATTAAGGCCAGTTGAGGCTGGTCATGTCCAGTCCTGATTACTGCAAACAAAATGGTAGAAGAACGCACATTCTTGTAGAATCTATATCCTCGTGTAAGCTTTCCACAACACTGACAATGTCATATGTTGGCAAGGACATTGCTGGTAGGAATACAAAATGGTACAGCTAATTTGGAAAACAGTAGGCAGTTTCTTACAAAGCTGAACATGCTTTGACCGTACAATCCACAGTCACACTCCTGGGTAGGTATTACAATGGATGCATGTCCACACAAAAACCCGCACACAAGTATGTATAGCAGCTTTATTTGTAATTGTTGAAACTTGAAAACAACTGAAATGTCCTTCAGTAGGTGCATAAAACAATGGATTATTATTCATCGATAACAGAAATAGCTAACAAGTCACAAGAAGACATGGACCTTAAACATACATTGCCAAGTGAGAGAAAATGATCTGAAAAGGCTACATAATGTAGTTCCAACTACATGACATCCTGAGGAAGGTACAACTATGGAGACGGCGAAAAGATCAATGGTTGCCAGGAGGTGGGGGAGGGTGAAAGGAGGGATGAATACATGGAGAAGAAAAGGATGAAATTACTCTGTATGAGAGGGTCATGGTGGATACACGTCGTTACACATTTGTCAAAACCCACTGAATGTAGAACACAAGAAGTGGACCCTAGTTTTTACTTTAGTAAATAAACTTTAATTAACAATTTTTAAAAGTCTTTAACTTTACAGCCGTAGGTTACAGAAAGGGATGCAATTTATTGGACATATTTCACATTTTTCCTATGAGCCATTAAATATTTAAGCACCATAAAATTCAAGCATTTCACATGTATGTGGCAGCCAGCCTTGGTGGTTTAAAATGCATTATGCAGAGTTTCTAGCGGATAATAACAGTGACAATTGCAAAGTACTGATTTTTAATGTCAATTGTTTGTTCCCTGCAGGACTTAACGGATAGTGTCACTGCAGGAAATTGTGATAATTTTTGTGGTACGGTAACTTTGAGAATTGAAATAAAACAGCATTCCCAAAGACATTAAGAATTGGACACATATAAATAATTCTAATCAGTAATTTATATACCCTGTGAGAATCATAATATAATTCTACTGTGTAAAAGACCCAGGGAATATTTTTCATATTAAATAGTTTATTTTAAATAGAAGATGTGACTATAATAAATGTATGATGACTGCTTTGTTCTAGACAGATAATCTAATTTAATTTTTGACACA
>NW_003852408.1:6134234-6152388 GCF_000181295.1 Otolemur garnettii | reverse complement strand
CCTAGGAAGGCATTAAACTATGAGGAGATACAGATTACAGCATGAGTTAAGTCACATTGCATTTCACTGAAGGACCTTATCAGTCAAATCTCATCATTTCTGAAATTTCAGTTTATAGAAAAGAATCTATTTTTGGGAGGGGTGGGGGAGTGAAAAGCCAACTGAAAGCTTATCACTCCCCACCCCCAAATAATATGTTAAATATTCAAATATTTTGAAATAAGAAATGGGTTATACTTATTCCCATCTCGCCAATGAAGACCTTATATGCAGACCTGAGCACCAAATGCCTCAAGATGGTTGTGGAATTGTCATTAACAAAAACAGTTAAGTGTCCATAATGTGCTCAGCTTCATACAAGGCCTTGGACATAAAAACAAACAAAACAAAAATGAGGAAAGCATGGTCCCTGCCTTTGAGAGGCTCACATTTTGGCTAGGGAATGAAGGAAGTGCGCTGAGACCTCAGAGAAGCAGCGGAAACCGGGAGAATGAGGACAGCCCTGTTAACTGTACTCGGAGCAGCAGTCGGGGATCTGAGTCTCCCTGGGGGAACTCACCACCCCACTCAGTCTTAAAGAAAAATAGGTGTCTGCCAAGGAAACTGACCTGAAAGAGGACATTGCTGGTAGAAAGAGCAGGGGCAAAGTCACACAGGGACTGGGAGCGCACGCGGAACTGCACAGTTCATGACAAGAGGTACTCCTGGTGGTAAGTCTCAGACAGTTGCCACTGGCCCCTTCACCCTGTGTGAAGTCATGACTTCATGGCAGTGGAATCACTGAAGGATTTTGATTCAGTGGATAACAAAATGAGGTTTGGGTGGATCTTAGCTGACGACTGGGATTTGAAACTGTGGACGTCAGTAGGGAGATTCCATTGCAAGAGTAGAGGTTGTAGACAAAGGCTGTGTTAGGCAGGTGCATGAGGCTGGGAGGACACAGCAATCCACAGAAGTGGGGACTCAAGGGTCAGCGTGGGGAGTGTGAGAGCAGAAGGAAAGGGCCTGCCTGGATGAATGGGCTCCAGGAACTGAGATTACAAACCCAGAAGGAAATCCTACTCCTCTAGCAAAAGCCATCTAGGAGCATACCAATCAACAAGGTCAGGAAGGAGGGTTTGGTAAGGATCATCACCAGTAGTAAGTTAGGAGAACAGCTTCGAAGCTTTGTTCTAGGAGAACAGCTTCGAAGCTTCATTCATCACCTTTAGAGAGAAAAGATATATTATTTTATTTTATTTTTAGACAGGGTCTTATTCTGTTGCCCAGGCTAGAGTGCAGCTGTACCATCATGGCTCACTGTAGCCTTAAACTCCTGGCCTTAAGCAATCCTCCAGCCTCAGCCTCCTAAAATGCTAGGATTAAAGGTGTGAGCCACCTCACTCAGCCAAGAAAGGAGATTTAAAACACATGGAAAGCACCCGGTGAAGAACACAATAGCTTAAGATAACATGTTCTTCTATTCCAAGAAGTTATTTTTCCTATCGTTTTGCCTTTTTCACCACTTAAATTATTTTTTCAAAATCAGAGGGTGCTGTTTGTGCTGCATTTCGAGAAATACCAGCTTTTTGAACAGTCTGATATCTACTATCTCAGCCTCAATGAGGAGTAAACTGTCTACTTACAAAACTTACTAAGATAATACTCTAATGCCTAAGTTAGTATCTAGAACAATTTAGCAGGCAGGATATGTTTCTGATGTTCCATTCACCATCCTCACTACTTCTCAGGCAGTGTTCTCAGACTAAGTTCACAATGAACAACGTGAACTTTTAGGAGGCTTAATTTGGGGTGATAAAATTTTCGGAAGCAGAATTATAATTACAAACAAGGCTGAAATCGACTTAAATTTCAGGTGCTCGATAATATTTAACATGCCATAGCACAGTTTAAAAAATATTAAAAGAACTAGGAAATATTCTGCTGTATCAAGAAAATATTTCATTTTAGCATGTACAATTTTTCTTTTTACTGGAAAATACTCTTCAAATTAATTGCCATCCCAGAGGCAGCTCATATCCCGTTTGAAATGTATTTTCAAGAGCTCATTTACTAATCAAAGTTTGGCGAGGAAAAGAAGTCTGATAAACAAAATCTTAATTGAGCTTTTCTTCTCAAGCTCACTGAACCTAAGCAGGAGAAATTTCTTTACTTTTTTCTAAAATGCCTTTTTTATAGATGAGGAAGGCAAGTCTCCTACAAATCTTTCCCAACAAACCTTTTGATTTTTAGGATGAGACCCCTGAATTCACAGGAACATAGAAAAGGATGGTTTGCTATCCAGAGAACTTATTCATTACAAATCGACATGCCTTCTAAACTTTTACAGAAAATACTGTATGCCAAATGTCACACGCCAATTTTACAGAAAATACATAATGCCAAATGTCACACTGCTGCCTTGGTACAATATTGATACAAATGTATTTTTAAAATTGGCAAAATGGAATGCTCCTGCAAAAGAGAATAGAATTCAAATTATAGATCGTCTTTGTTTCGTTTAAAGATTGTGCCGTGTCTTCCTGGTGGGCTGACCGTGACTTAAATCTTCTTACCTAAGTTTAATTAAGTTGCCCTTAATTTTCTCCCAAGTGCATAATGATAGCTCTGTCATTTCCCCATGTGAGCTGCCATTATATGTGTGGAAAAGGGTCCATTGTGAGCTTCAAGGAAGCTCCGCAGGTTCTCTGGGGGAGGGGAGAGAACTGCTTTGTATGAACCACGTGCTGCTAGAGTAAGCCCCATGTTGCTTCAGTCCCATTAGCACGCAGGCACCGAGGACAGGCCGGACCCCGACTGGGAAAAAGCAGTCTGTCTGGAAGTTCCCTGTGATGGGGAGTCAATTTTTGTGAATCACTACCTTAATATTCATTAATAGCTTTTAGGCTCTTAATCCCTTATTGAATATATTTTTTCCCGTAATTGCTGCTTTTCAAAAGGGTTGCCAAAGTAGGCATTTCTATTCTCTGAAAAGTGCAGAAGAGAACATAATGTTTTATATTCATCTGTGATGTGTTTATGCTAATGTCACATCTCTGGAACAGAGCCACTGGGGGCCTTCCTGGCATAATGATTCATTCTGCTTTGAAACTGAACTGTTAACACTAGCAGTGTGGATATTTTTTTTTTCCTTTTCATAAATCTCTTCGGGTCATGGTTTTACAATTATTTAAAGTGCATGGACAAATAGATTACAGAGGAAATCATTTTGAAATGTTGACAGTCTCCACTTTCTGGTTTCATGTGTTGACCTGTTCATTGTTTCCTGTAAATTCCATCCAAAAGCCCATTGTATTTTGGAGTAATTGACTTCGGTTGTTTGAGGTGCTGGTAAACAATGAATGAAGTTTTCGGTAATATAATTTGTAATCTGGCCATGAGCATCTACTTGTCTTCCCGCAAATCAGCGTATTTTTAAGGCCAGCTCTTCCATCGTCCTCAGTAAATAAGAGTATCTGGGTTCCATCTGCATTGGTAAGTCCAAAGAAAGCTGTAAGTGTTGTACTTGCTTAGTCTATAAGGAACAGAAGGCTGTGGAAATAGCCATGACGAACCCAAGGAAAGCTGGGGAAGAGAGTCCAAAATGAGCACCCTCAGATCGCTTAGAACAGCCCGGGGAGTCTTAACCCCCAACCAAGTTTCTCTTGGCCACGCGTTGGCGAGTTTCAGGTTCTCTAGCTATACTTCATGCAGACCTGGCACCTGCTGATTTTCTGGCGCTGGGCCTGGCTTTCTTTTAAGGTGTCTGGTGATGGGGCAGAAGAAAACTGCAAGTCTGGTCTCACTGTTGTCAGCCAGAAGCTATACTTGTTTGCAAAAAAGTGGCAAGTTCCCTGGCGGCCTTGACACTCGAGGAATGGTGCTGCTCTGAAATCTTCCAAGCAGCTGCCAGGTGACATGAGGGCCTGTCCTCCTCCTTGGTCCCCGGCTCCTGTGTGCTACTCAGAAAAAAAGAGAGAATTTAGGGCTCAGACTCATGTAGACAATCCCAGACCCAATCAGAGGCATGCCCAGGTTTGGGCCTGATTTTAGCCTTAAATTATTCCATAAAGAACAAAATACAGTCTGCTAAAAAGGAGCAGTTGTAAGCATGTTGGGTGTGCACACCCAGTGGAGCTAATTTCACCGATGACTGGAGCAAATCCAACCAAGTGATTAAAAAAAATTGACAATTAAAAATAGATAATGGCCCTGCCTCACAGCAGGCTGTGGTTTGCAGTGGCCTTCATCTTGTGCCCCACAGTTGTTTGCAGAGTGTACTGAATTACTGTCCAGCCCAGACAGAAAGGGCAAGAGAAGGTGTCAGGAAACGGCAGGTGCACCAGGGTTCAAGGGCAGGGGCCTCACCATCAGGAACGAGTACCCAATCCAGAGGCTCCTCCAGGTTCGTGGACACGGGGGAATGGACTGGTCCTGGCTGTGCACTGCCACCGCCTGGGCTGGGGCCTCGCACACGGCACAGCGGCTGACGTAGGGGCGGATCTCCTCCTCCGAGAGCGGTCTCATCGGGAGCGGTGCGGCGCTGGCCAGCCAGTAGGACCTGTCGTTTCTCCGGGCGTAGTGGCACACTTGGTGGATGTTGCAGTAGGCAAAGGGCAGTGTGCTAAAGACGGGAAGGCAAGAGCCTGCCAGACCTTGGGAGGGAAGAAGAGATGATCGGTGTCTGGAGCAGCCTGGGAGGTGTGGGACCTTTCTCCACCTGGCCTTCCCAGACTCGTGTTCTGGGTCTGGAGGCCCTCACCAAAACCCACTTCCATGGTGGTGAAGTCGTTTCTGCTACCTCCCAGGTCTCTCATCCCATACTTATGAGCCAAGCCTGGAGCTGGTGCTGAAGGTGAGCACTGAACACACCTGTCCTGGCCCCGAGAGGGAGCTGGGTGAATGAGCCAGTGATGAAAACACATGACAAGCCCTAGACAACAGGTGTAGGGCACAGGGACCTCCAGGAAGGATAATTGGAATAAGTGATTTTAAGTTAGGACTTGAACTATGAAAAGGGTTTAGCCAGGTTTAGAGACCATGCAGTGACCATTCAAAGCAGAAGACAGAGCAGAAGACAGGGCCCAAGATAAGGGGCATGGAGCTCAAAGAACTCAGACCAGTTCAGTGGAGAGGACGGAGGGGAGGTTGTCTGTGCATCCGCCTGTCTCAGCCCAGAGAGAAATCAGGCCAGAAAACATAGGCTTTTTCAGTCTTGTTGAGGGGTTTGGACTTTATCCCAAGAGTTCTAAAGAGCTTTAAGATGTGTGCCCTGCCTAGATGAGGACAGGAGAGGCGAGACTGGTGGTCGGAGGCTGGGCAGGAAAGAGACTGATGTGAGGAGGGGCAGGAGAGAAGGGAACAGGGGCACGATGTGGAGCGTTATTTCTTCCTTTCTCCTGGGTTCGAAGAAACTAGCGCCCTGAGCTCCCCAGGCCAGGGCTGTCCCCAAGAGAGAAAGCAGATGTGCGGCAGATGTGCGGCAGCTGCCACGCCCAGGCCTGCACTCTGCCCTCCCTTCCTCACCGCTGGAGTCACGCCGGCCACGACAAGACGCACCTTACCATCAGCCATGCTGTTGGCACGTCCCTCCTGCAGCCACCACCCCAACCACCACATCTCAGAAAGACAGTGTGTCCCAGCACCCAGGCATTTACACCCTTGACTTGAAAATCAGTCCCCTCAGCTTACAAATCCACTGTGGAGAACTGATAAGGAGCATCAAGGGATAGCCCTCAAGATGCAGTCCTGTAATTCACATAAAAACAGGACAAGTGTGGGGAGATTCTGCCCAAACAGAAACACATGACATACACATATGGAAGCACCTTTCCATAGGAATACAGGAACTGGCCTCATCCTGAGAGATGATTTACATTTGTGAGTAAGAAGGGCATTTTAGAACAGAGTTACTTTTATCTCACTGGGGAAGAATCTTTTTCAAAAAAACTACTGCTAAGTAGCCAGATAACAGTAACTGTAGCCAGAATCAGCTTCTTTGGGACCTTGTAGGATCCTGGGCTTAATAGATTTAGTAGAAAAATTAGCACAGTAGTTTTTTTAGAAAGTAAAAATAATCCTACTGAAGATTAGTGATCATTTAAGATGTTAATGAATCAGTAAAATTAACCACCAAGTTTCACTTTTCAAGCAGCAGGTATGAGCGATCGTGCGGTCTGTCTGTACCAAGGTCTTGACTGTGAGCTTTCTCCTGCCCCTCCAGGCACAGCAGGCTGTACCCAGTCCAGAGCCGGGGCATGCCTGTGGGGCAGGCGGGCTCTCGGTCCGTCTGACTGTGGAGAACCAGGAGGAAGCTGCTGAGATATCCAGGGCCAGATCCTTTGGGCCCGGGGTCCCCAGGGGGACCAGGAGGACCTGGGGGAATAAAGGAAAAATAATGAAGGCAGTTTACGGTCCAGCCTAGCAAACATTTGCAGACACCTGTTCTGGAGCTATGCTAAGCATTCAGGAAGCAGAGGTGAGCACAGCACAGCGCCCTGTCCAGGAATGTCCCTCCCATACACACAGCTACAGTAAACACAAACACAACTTATTCAGCAAGTATCTGTTTCAAGTAGCTTGCATGAGCCTGGGCTATATTAGCATAAAGACAGGAAAATTCCTGCCCACCTAGAGCTGCTGGAGGGACAGAAATGACAACAGGCTTAATAAAGAAGGGAATTAGGAGATCCGTTAGGAAGAGCAGACTGAGAGCAGGGTAACAGTGCACCCTGGGTCTGGCCTCCCGGGCTGCCGAGCAGGTGGTGTACAGCATCTGTCTTCCTGACACTTCTGGGGCCCCTCTCAAGGTTCCGGCATGTTGTCAGCCCCATTCTGAGAGGGGTGAGGGCGTGGGGTCCACATGCACAACTGTGGATCTCTTCTCTTACAAGGAAGCAGGGTGGAAGGAAGGCCTCGCTCTACATTTCTTACTGGCAGGGAAGTGCACAGTCCTTTAGAGCAAGCCTGTCTCCTTTGGCTCCTCCACGGGGCTACTGAGGAGGGCCAATAGCAATTTCTAATTCCCAAGGGCAAAAGGTGAAGTTAGACTTGGAGTCTTTTTTTTTTTATTAAATCATAGCTGTGTACATTAATACTGTCATGGGGTACAGTGTGCTGTTTTTATATACAATTTGAAATATTTTCATCAGACTGGTTAACATAGCCTTCATGTCATTTTCTGAATTACTGTGTTAAGACATTTATATTCTACATTTAGAAAGATTCACATGTACCCTTGTAAGATGAACTACAGAGGTGATGCCACCAATCACCCTCCCTCCACCCATCCTCCCCCCACCCCTAGACTTGGGTCTTGCTCTGTCACCCCAGCTAGAGTGCTGTGGCATCATCATAGCTCACTGCAAACTCAAACTCCCAGGCTCAAGTAATACTCATGCCTCAGTCTCACAAGTAGCTGCAACCTATAGATGTGTGCAGCTGTGTGCAACCATGTGCAGCTCACTTTTCTATTTTTAGTAGAGACAGGGTTGGGGTCTCGCTCTTGCTCAGGCTGGTCTCCAACTCCTGACCACAAGCAATCCTCTCACCTCGGCCTCCGGGAATGCTAGGATTCCAGGCATGAGCCACTTGTTTGTAACCACCAAGTTACAAACTGGCCTGAAGTTAGGCTTTACAAACAAAAGGCATTTGTTTTTGTTTTATTCACCCTGTTTCTGCAAGGCTGACAGGCTCTCTCACATTATCACTTTAACCAGAGATTACAAAGTGGTAGCTTGTGGACTGAGTCAGGCTGGTGCATGTGTTTTATTTGATCTGTAAAGATTTTACAAGTTGGAATTTTGAAGTTGAACAAAGCAGAGTGGAGGGAACCTTGGACCCGCATATGTACCAGCCACAATTGGCTGGAGCTGAGCTGCAGCTTTTAGACAAAGCTCCATTTTGCAGGAGATCCCACCCAGGCCTCCTCACTCATTTCTACCCTACTAACCTGGCATGGAGTTTATGCTCCTCGCCAGACACTCTCACAGATGGGATTGTGTCTTGGAGTCCCTGAGTCCTGGCGCCCACCATGCTATCTGGTGCTTTCTATTAAGTTTCTTTTCTGAAGGGTCATACCTCCCCTCCACCAATGCCTACACCCCAAGCTTTTTCTTAAGAACATGCTCTGTATTTGAAACAATGTGTTGTTGGCTATGTAATATGATGAAGTGAACTTGTAACCAGAGGCCACAGGCTTCAGCAGGCTGTGGAGGCTGAGAACACACCCCTGTCCTCACTCTTCAGCACAGCCTGTCAAGGGGAATCACACAGCAAGCCAGGCTGCAGACTCAGCAGGACCTTGAAGTAGGAACAGGAGAAATGGAAATGGCGGAGGCTTTTCC
The DNA here is from genome assembly GCF_000181295.1 of Otolemur garnettii. Lineage (NCBI taxonomy): Eukaryota > Metazoa > Chordata > Mammalia > Primates > Galagidae > Otolemur > Otolemur garnettii. The sequence goes on along the minus strand of NW_003852408.1, from coordinate 6,144,064 downwards.
ATTGTGTGTGCAGCTGTTTGGGGAAGTACAGAATAGGATAGGGGCCTTGACTCGGTCCTGCGATGCATTAGCATCAGTTAGAATGCGGGAAACGCCTCCCCCTCTGTTCTCCTTGCTTCTGTCTCTCTGAAACCTGGTGAGTTGGTACCTAAAGCAGATTCTTTTAATAGGAGCCAGTTTGGAAAACTGCCTCAGGGGTCAGAGATTTTGTACGCAGTTCTCAGATCAACAGTGTCAGAGAAGGGAAAAGAAACTGAGGCTCTACCTGGTGCTCCAGGGCAGCCATCTTCTCCTGTGTCACCTTTGTGTCCGGGAGGCCCAGGAGACCCAGGCACTCCGTCCTCGCCCCTCCTGCCATCCAGGCCAGGCTCTCCTTTGCACCCTGCACAAATGTTCATGACAATGGTGGTGAAAACAACCGTGGCACCTGCCAGCCCTTACTGCCTGTGTGTGTCCAGGGCCAGCCCCGGGCGTCCTGCCTACTACTTCTCCTGCATTGCATCAGCTCATTTCATCTTCCCAGCCACAGGAAATCGGGATACACTATCTCCACTTTGCAGTTGGGGTCACTGAGGCTCTGAGAGGTCAAATACTTTGCTTAATTAAAGCCAATGAGCCAGTAAAGGGCTGGGACAGGATCTGAAGCCAAAGCAGGGAGGTGTTGAAATAGAGGTTTTCAAATTTTCTTCCTATTCCTGGACATTGCACGTTTTGTAAAACACTGAACATGTATAGCTTTAATAATTAAATATCCTTAATAGCAATTTTGTCAACCCCACATGGACAAGTGAATGAACTATAATAGGATTCAGTTAGGGGTCAAGTTTAATCTGGAGAAAGAGCGGCAATTTAAAAAGCTTTTTGTTGAGTGTTTGCAGCATGCCAGGACCCACACTACTCCTGTTACATGGGTTACATGGACATCCCATCTGGTCTCCCCAGCAGCCGTAGCCCTTGGCACTCTCACGTGCCAGTTTCACTAGTCCCCAGCCTGAGGCTCGGGGGTGGGGAGGAAAGCTGCATGCAGGGGCCACGAGCAGGGGCTGTGCTGTCACCTCCTCAGCCCCCACCCCAACGAGCTACAGAGGACAGAGGACCCAGGCTGGGACTTGCAGTCATCACACTAAACCTTGAGGGTTCAAGTGCTTAGTGTTCCACAAAGGATCTGATTTGGAGAGGCCAAAGAAAACCTGGGAGCCACGGCAGGTGTGGCACACCTGTACTCAGCTTGTGGGCAGGCTGGTGAGTGGCATGGAAGTCCACGCAAGTGTAATGTTCCACACACTTTTATATCCACAGGAATGAGAATGGCAAAGTGCCAGACAGCAATTACATCATCATGATATCACTGGGTAGAGTTAGGGCTAAGAAAACATGGCATCTTCTGGCGAAACCGTGGGTGAGAAGGCCCAAGCAATTTCTTCCTGCCCCACACTTGGTTCCTTTTTTGTCAAAATATCAATTCCTTAGCCATAGTCTCCCTTCGTTCAGGGTGGCAGAAATGGTCATTGTCTTTGGGGAAGTTTTTACCATCAGCCCTACTTACCTGAATTCCTAATCCTCTCTAGTTTCCAGGCTTTGCTTGTTTTTTTGTTTTTTTCTCTCTCTCTTTCTCTCTCTCTCTTCCTGCCACAAACTGGCCTGTTAGGGGCTGATTTGTGTGCCCCCAAATTCTTATGTTGAAGTCCTAATTCCAGCATCTTAAAATGTGACTGTATTTGGAGATAGAACCTTTAACAAGGTGATTAAGTTAAAATGAGGCCTTTTGGTGGGACCCTAATCCAATCCGACAGTGTGTCCTTATAAGAAAAGGAAATCTGAACCCACAAAGGGACACCAGGGGTCCATGTCCCTGAGAAGGCCCAGAAGAGAGACCTGTGTGATCATGTGAAGAAGGCAGCCGTCTCCAAGCCAAGGTGAGTGACTTTGATTTTGGACTTCCATATCCAGGCTGAGAAAAAGTAGATTTAAGCCAGCCAGTCCGTGGTGCTGTTACGACAGTCGGAGCAGACTGACACAGGCTGGGACCGGCCGCTGAGTCAAAGGCCTCGCTCAGCAGCTTGGCGGCCTTCACTCTTGCCTCCTGTCTCCCCTCCTATGACTGTGTGGTCAGCGAAAAAGCCAAGGTGGCCAGTCGACAGGGGGAATTCATGGAGCCACCCTCCCTCACCCTATTTGAGGGACCACCTTGCCTGCCAGCACAGGTTCTAGTGAACATGTTAGCAAAGTGAATGTGTCAAGAGAACGTGTCAAGTGAACGTGTTAGCACAAGAGGATGCTGCCCCACCCTGCCCCCTTAATACACCAACCCTGCACGGAAAGGACTCCCGGAGGTGGGGAGGCTGGACTTGGTTCAGGCTAGTTAGAAGATACCAGGTTTCTCATGCACTTTCCTTGTCTTCAGTTCTGGGCACCTCTACCCTGCCGCTGGGTTGCCCCAGGCCAGGCCCCAAGTGTGTTCACACCAAGCTAACTCACCCCCAGCCCTCCTGGTGTGAAGCTTCCCCTCTCGTCCACCTGAACAACGTCAGTGGGAAACACAAACCTAAACATGGCAAGGACAGCGACTGCTGCTTCTGAGAACGGACGTGCGAAGGCATCTGCCTCAGGGGGCTGAGCAGGGCCTGGGAATCCACATTTCCAGCAAGTTCCAGGTGCTGCTGCTGCTGCTGGCCCCAGAAACCACACTTTGAGAGATGCTGTTCTATGTTACTAACTTTCAAAACTCTTTCTGGTGATGAACCTGGTGGTCTAGTTCAAGAAATCCTACACTGCTGCCTGTTCTTGAAATCAGAATTCTCCTCGGGAAATTTCAGGAAACGAGAAGAATCGCCCCGGCAAATACGCGTACCCACTGCTCCGCGTCAGGCGGTGCTCCAAGGCTTTGACTTGTTAGTTCACCTTTGTTGCTGATGAGGAAACTGAGTCAGAGCACATTTATGTGGTAGAGACACAGTTAAACCCACGTGCTCCAGTTCTAGAATTTCTGCTCTCAGCCATTACACTGTCTCTTCATGATAATCAGGGATGCCTATACGATGCTCGTTACCAGTTGCTTGTCATAGTGGAGAGGGGGAAGACCTTACATCAGAGTGGGTCCTCCAGGTGTAGACCCTGGACCCGAGGCAGCCCCACCTGGGAATTTGTTAGGACTGGAGGAATCTCAGCACCCTTTCTATCCCTAACAAATCAAAACGTCTGAGGGCTGGCCAGCCGTCTGTGTTGTAACAAGCTCTCCTGGGGATCCAGGTGCTCCAGGCAGCTTGAAAACCAAGGCCTGTAAGTTCCTTGTGACATGCCCTCCCTACATCCAGGTGAAATCCCCCTGTTACCACTTCCCCCATTACGCTTCAGTAGCACTCAGCACATCTGCACCGGCTTGGTTGAAGCCTTGGTCGCCTGCTAGCCTGTTGCCCCAAAGCACAAGCCCTTGTTGGCTTACTTGTTTTCTAGCAGAGCCACTGGCACCAAATCAATCAATAATTTGTAAAAGTGGTGGTTAAATAAATGATGACACAATCATCTCTGTGACATATTCCGCCGCGACTGCAGACACCATGGTAGGTGACAGCACAGAAGTAACAGCAGATGAAGAAGGGCAGTTTGCAAAAGAGCGTGCCTCCAAGGCTCTGCTTAAATGCCGGGACTTGCTGGGGTCTGCAAAGTCCTGCAGTCCTCCACCCCCCCCACCGGAATTAACCTCTCCTTGTGCCTTTCTCCCAGTGCCCTTCACTTGTAATCTACATCATTTTAAGCGCCTTCTGTTCTATTGGCTTTGTATGCCACAGGATGGTCAGACCCCGGAGGGAAAGTACAGGTCTACTGTCTTTGCACAGTGGTCCCTGCACCTCCTGCCATTCTTTACACGGAGCAGAGGGCATCTGAAGTATGAACTAACTGCAATTTGCAGAACCCCATGATAAGCTCACATCTCCTACTTGAAAGTTATTTTTTTTGAAAGTTGGGAAGAACCTACCTAACACTTGATACTAAAAATACATATTTACATAGCAAAGAAACTTGGTTTTAAAATGAGGACAAGTAGAAAGAGAAAAAAACACTGGCAAATGCTTTTTAAAAGAATGGTTTGGCTTCAATATTTAAATAGGGATCCTGCCAACCTGACAGTGACCCAACAAAGCTCACGATTACGTGAACCACGTGGTCCCTGCCAAAGTTCAGAGCAGCCCTCCTCTTTTACCCTGGCCCTCCTCTAAGTGACATATCTCCTTCCTTCTCACAGGCTCTGCCAAGTCCCAGTTCAATTGCTTTTAATCCAATATCAAGTCAGCAGCTACTAATTACTGTTAATGGTGCATATACTAGGTTGTACTAAGAGGTTTCAAAACCCCGTGTCCAGAAGTTGGCCAAGTACAAAGGACTGAAGTAGGAGTTCAACATAAACATAGAAGGGATGTGTGGATCCAGTTAGTACATAATTAATGTACTTTGGGTCAAGGTAAAAATGATGTCTTAAGGGGAAGGACGTCTTCATTGCTTCCTCCTCATTAGTTGTTTAGACTCCGTAAAAAAAGCAACATCATAAAACATCTAGAATTTTGTTTCAGTAATACATGGTGAAAAAAATGAACAATTGGAGAAAGACTCGTACCTGATCCTGGGGGGCCTCTCGGTCCAGGGAGCCCCATGCCTCCTTCTGGTCCTCTTGGGCCGGGCACCCCAGGAAGCCCTGGGATTCGGGGGCAGTCTTCCACATCCGCAGGCGGCCCAGGTTCACCTGAAATTGGCAGCACCACCACATCTGCATGATGGGTTCACATGCTGGGAGCAAGCTCCTTTTGTATTCCCTGGCTACAGATGGACTCCAGACACTACACTGAAATCTGAACAGGGACTTCAACATTCCACTGTGAGTTTCATGCAGGCAAACACAGGATGCATGAAAAACTTCTAGAAAGCATTTATTAGGTGAATGAATGAATGAATGACCAAATGAGTGGACTATCAGTGGAAGTGGAAGAAGCTTGAGATAGTGAACATTGGATAAAGCAGCAATAATTTCATGACGTTCACAGGTTTTCCAACCTTTGGGCCATTTTTTCCTGGGGTGCCAGGCATAGTTGGTATTGTAAAAGGCACTAGTAGGCTCCTAAAGCTCAGCTAGCTGTGTCCCTGGATCATTACATTGCAGCCAGGTGGGTTTCCCTAGTGTCAGTTACTTAAATAGAATTTCAGGATGCCTAGAAGTGCTAAAGCAGTGACTTCCAATCTTGAATGAACATTGGGCTTATCTGGGGCAGTTGTGAAAATATAGAAGGTGCCAAAAAAATGTATACACATTTTAGGAAAGGGGAGAAAATGAATTAAAATTGTGATACTCAATATACCTCAATAGCAAAAGATGAATACATGTAACATTGAGCACCTCTTGTAATTGCAAAAGTCAAACGTGACTTGAGTATTATAAATTATATACAGTTATTTTTTTCTGTCTTTCAAAAAATGTGTGTATTTTTGGCACCCTCTGTATACTGATGCCCAGGTCTCATCTCCAGAAACACTGGTTTACTTGGTAACAGGATATGCCTGGGCAGTGCTCTCAATGTTGGCCATACAATAAACTCTATCTGGGGAGCTTTCCAAAACTACTAATGCTAGGACTCCATCTTGACTTACTAAACAAGAATTTGGGGGCAGGGGTGACACTGGAGCATCAACATTTCTTTTTGGGTTTTTTTTTTGCAGTTTTTGGCCAGGGCCGGATTTGAACCCACCACCTCCAGTATATGAGGTCAGCGCCCCACTCCTTGAGCCATAGGCACCACCCTGAATATTTCTTTTAAACTCCTCAGGTGATTCCAGAATCTACCAGGGCTGAGAAGCACCACAGTAAAGCTATAGTTCTGACTTTAGCACATCAGAATCATTGGGCTAGTTTGTTAGAAACTGGAATTTCTGAGTCAGGAGGACTGAGGTAGGCCCCACCATGTACATGTCTAACATGTTTCCTGGTGAGACCGATGGTGTTGAGCTGGAAATCTTACTATGAGAGTCACTAGGCTAAAGGTTTGACATATTTTTCTTTCTTGTTACATTCACTATTTTAAAGGCTCTTTTTCTAAAGCTTCATTCAGTCATCCTCCAAAGGGAAAAAAAAAAAAATCCCACAAGGGATAATAAATAATAGCACTGAACAATAATGATAACGGCTAACACTTACCGAGTGCTGTATCACGTTATTCACTGTGCTAAGTGGTGCAGTATTAAATCCTCCCTACAAGACTGTGTGTGTGCTACTGTTATGACAATGTGACAGATAAGGAAACTCAGGCTCAGGTAAATAAGGGACATATCTGCAGTGACACCACTAACACAAGGCAGAGCCCAGATTAAAAGCCAGTATATTCTGGCTCCAGGGCCATGTCCTTAACCACCAGATTACACTGCCTCAAAACCTCTTCATAGCTGGGTGAGAAATTTTCATAAATAAAACATGTTTTAAAACATACCATTTGATTAGTTATGATTTTCTTCAAAGATAAACAAATGCGTGCAAAATAATTCTAAGAATGCGATGATAAAAGAGCAAGAAAATCTTAGAAAAATGAGGCCATCACAACCAAGTTTTAATCTACACGATGCTAACGCATCTGTGCAAATGGACTTCAACTCCATAAGCTGTTTGGAATTTAACCCCTTGTAAAATATGCTATAAAACCACAAGTTGCACAGGCCCCAGTGTATTTTTACAGCATGTATAGTTTAATGTAAAACATGGCTTTTCCACTCTGGGTGACTTGAGAGAGAGATGGGAACATTTCCTGCCTTCCTCGAGTGAGCTGGGCATTTCCCAGGGGTCGTGGTAGTGAGGGGGGTGGTCACAGGGGCATTTGCCTGGTTATCATAGTCACGATTTTGATGTTATCCTCAAATGCATTAATACACACAGAGATACAGCATTGAAATGAAGATCTTAAATATACAACTTTAATTTTTAAATATGAACATTTAAAATAGCAGGAGTGACAAAAAGATTTTGCTTGTGCTTTTCCTTATTTTCTAATTAAACCAGAAGCTGAAAGAGAGGGACCACAGCCTCTGTTTCAAGGACCCTAAAAATATATGGACTCTATATGCAGAGCCATTGTCACTACGGCTAATAACAGATGCCTGGAAAGAAAAATGCCAGCATTCTACTGTTAATCTACAAGTTTCAAACTGTAGACACCCTCGTATTAATCAGAAATTTAAAAATGCAAGTATTCACAATTTTTCTTTTCTTTTCTTTTTTCAAAAATGTTTCTTAGTTTCTTTGAAAATGCCAGGCAAAAAATAATGTTGTTTTGACATTGCCAAGCATTAAGCGAACATTTTCTTTTTCACACACAAAGAAATGTGCTGCTTGAAAATGAACTTAAGGGTCTGATAGGAAAGGCTTGTCACAGCCCCTCACTGAGTGCTGAGGGCCTGTCTTTTAATGTTGTTGATACTGCTTATTTTAGGGATGTTCTATGTATTTGTATCATAGAATGTATAAAAGGAACTTACACGGGTATTACTATAGTACTCAACAGAGAAAGCCCTCACACTTCATGCCCAAGTTGAAATTATACTACATACAAGCTGAGTATCTACACTGCCTTGACAACCCATAATAAGGCTCAGTATTAGGACACTCTAATGCGAGGTTACTATATCTGTAACAAGGAAGCAAAGGCATTAAACCTAATATAATTACAGAACTCCATCTACGGAAATGTAACAAAGTTTGACTCACAAATATAGCAGAAACGATAGGTACAGAAATGGCTGGAAACAGACTTAGGGGAAATTATCAATTGTACAGCAATGCTAACTTACCTCTGGAACCTGCAGAGGTCGGAAGCCAAAAGAACGAGAAGCACCAGACAATGGTTTTCACATGGTGGAAAGAGATTTTAAATTTGTGAATTAGGACAAAAATGAAATAAATTGAGAACATAAATAATAATCTGGGGCAGGATGGGTGACAAGCAGAATGGCAGCGTCTTATTTACATAAAAAGTCCACTACGACGTGACCGACAGGAGCAGCTATTATTCAGTCATGGAGTTTCCATCTCTAGAAAGCCTTGGAATGAAATTCTCCTGAGTAATATAAAATTCTAGACAATTTCTTATGGAAAACATGCTCTAATTTAATGTCTATAGGAATTCTATCCATTGAAAGGCTTCTGAAAGTAATTAGTTTGCCAAGTTTTATAGGTTATGCACAGAAAGGCAATATAAAAAGAACCAAAGTATAAGCCTTTTCTCCTGTTGTTCTATATATATAATAAAGGAGTGCTACTTATTTATTCTTTGGCCTAGAGTGCTAATTTACAAAATTCCAAAGTATTCTGACCTGATACCCCATTACCATGACATTGGTTTAGTATCTGGAAAGATACTACTTTTGCCAACCTCAAATGCACATCTGCTTCCCTTCCCCCCCCCCACCCCCGAACACTTCCTTGGCTTGCTTTGACCCTATATTTAAAAAGTGTTGTCTACAGAGTTAAATCCAATAGCCTTTTGCCTCCATAGGAACTTTTTGCCTTGACTATGGAACCATTTTCCTAGTCCTTTTGGCTGTCTCCTTGTGTTTCCTCCAGGCAGAGATAGCTCTTTTCAGCCTGACAGCAGAAAGTGTCAGAATAAATAAAATGTACTTTACAGAAAAAGTCAAATAGAACATCTAGGAAAATCAATGAAATTTCAGAGACAATTAAATATACAGTCCTAACAAATAATCATCAAATCAGTTGTTGCCTCTTTCAGGAAGGAACACATTATTTATTTCCCTTGGAAATATTACATGTAAAATCCACTCCTAATCTCTGAACTTATTCTGATAATATCAGTTTATAAAACATAAGACTTTGCAATTCAGCTGGAAAGAAATACACCCTTTATATCAGAAAGGGCTTACATCATAAGAATGTACTAGTAATTTCAGAAGATTACCTACTTTCTGAAAAATGCCCATCATAACAAATGGTTATACAAGATGCTGTGTGTCTGCTGCTTAGTGGAAATGGAAATGCATTAGACGCTTACCTGGAGGACCCGTGGGCCCTTTTCTGCCAGGAAGTCCAGGTAGACCCTTCTCTCCAGGTGGCCCAGGAAGTCCGTGTGGCCCCTGGGGCCCTGGAAATCCCACTGGTCCTAAAAGAAACATAAAATGGGGGCTCTGGAATGAAGCCATATGGACACGATGACAGTTTAACTGCATTCGGAGATTCACTCCAACAATATGCAGGTCATAACTGGCCTGAGGATCAAGACTGGCCTCACTTTCTGTTCTCAGGCTGAGAAGGGCTGTCTTTGCCTGGACAAAACACAAGGATACAGCCAAAAGGACCAGGAAAATGCTTCCATAGTCAAGGCAAAAACTAAATTATAATTAATCCTGAAATTATATCCTAAATCCTGAACTTTCTCTGGAGACACTCAAAGACCTAGAACACAAGAGAAAACAAGGGAAGCGTTGTCAGTATCTGGGAACACTGAGCCTCCCCAGCTGGTGTTCACACCACCCTCTTGCTCAGTGTCTTAGTTTCGGCCACACCAAGTCAGCTCCCTTCTCTTCCCATCCATAAGTCCTCCTCATTCTTTAGCATTCAGACCAAGTCTCACTTTCTCGGGGAAGCCGGCCCTGGAATCCCACCCAAAGTCCAGTTGCCTTTTGATAAGCTCGTTGCTCAGAGCACGTAGCTCGGTTTATATTGAGGCATCCCTTAGGATGAACTCGACTGTCCTCCATGAAACACGATGCTTAGTGACAGTGGGGACCCTTTAAATTTGCTCACCACTATATTCCTGTAGGTGCCTAGCAAATGTTTGTGAAAT
>NW_003852408.1:6129776-6134157 GCF_000181295.1 Otolemur garnettii | reverse complement strand
TAAAAGGTAAGCCAAAGAAACTCCCTTACCCTCCTTTCAGTAAAGCACTATTTGGCCCTTATAATCTCTAGAATGGGAGCTCAGAAGCGTGCTTAGTGGTTCAACCAGTATTTCTAATCCCTTGTATATCCCCGGGTAGATCACTGCCATTGGTATGGCATGCAATGTCTCCGGTCCTAAAGTTTATGTGCAGGTGGAAATTCATTGTCTAGAGTAACAACTAGGGTGAGTAGAGTGCTAGGCTTGCTAGCATGTTTGCCCAATTTTGAGGTTCAATAATTGGAAGACTACAGACCAGCAGATGTAAGCTATATTCTTGAAATGATGTTAATGACGGAGTGGGTGGCTCCATACTTTGAACAGGTTGCACAATTCTAGAGATGTTATTTGCACTCTGATCGTGGCAGCCTCATGGAGATTTTGGCCTCCTCTAAGCCCTAATCTTTTGCCTTAGTTCACTTTTGGTTCAGAAGTCAGGCAGGATGCCAGTTATTGGGCTTCCTGTGCAAATGTCAGAAGTTGCTTCTCTGATATCCAGCTTCCTTATTTATGAAATAAATATAACGAGAGTTACAGTGGATAATTGTTATATGTCTCTGCTCCACAAAAAGTTGTTTGGCTATAGTAATACTCTGAAACTCTGGTGACCCCAAACTGACATCCACAAATATTAGCAGTTCAATAAAAAAATCACTTTAAATGAGTATTTTAGGAGAGGCTTATTTGGGAGAGGAGCTAGGTTCGTACGATCAGCTCAATTATCCCATTGATAATTTTATATTAGTTATATGTTAAAAGAATACCATTTGGATATGTTATGTTAAATAAAATGCAGTAGGAAGTGAACTTCCAAGTGTTTGTTCTTACCTTTTAAAATGTGACCACTACATTTTTAGATTGCCATGGAGGTTGCATGATGTTTCTGTTGTGCAGTTCTGGTTTGGAAGAATATCAAGAGTAGTAGTAGGGGTTAAAATGAACTTGTGTTCCTTCCTTTTACTTGTCTAACTTCTACCCAAACTTGAGGACTCTTTGGGCAAGTCAGGACATTTTGGAAATCTAGTCACTGTTTGCATAGAAATAGGAACTACCTCATGACAGTGCAGCACCCAAGACCCTCCAGGATAATGAGGGGCCCTGCATGCTACTTAAGGAACAACTTGCGTTCATACCTTTCTGGCCGTCAGTTCCATCGCATCCTGGAAAGCCTTTGGACCCTGGGGGGCCCGGTGGACCCGGGGGACCTGGTGGCCCCGGCAGACCACAGTCACCTGGATCCCCTTTCAGAAAGTCAACACTCCCGGGGGGTCCTGGGGGCCCAGGTGCTCCTGACCAAGGGGAGGAAGAAAAAATATTTTTTTAGTCAAAGACAAATGTATATATTGTCTGCTTGAGGGTTTCTTAAGAAAATCAATTTAATAATTTACAAGCAAGGGATTGGGGGGAATTAGATTAAGAAAATCAACAGCATCAGAAGTGAAACAGAGGGTGGGTCACAAGAAGCCCAAGTGGAGAAATAGCATCAATGGTAGGTTAGTAATTGTTAGACAAGATGAACCTAGGCAAAGCCCTCCTTCCCTTCAGAGACATTCCTTTGGAAAGTATCATTTCATGGTTTTTGTTTGCATTGCCACCTCACCGCTTTATAAGATGGATAGATGGATGGAAACATGGCTAGACAGATGGATGGACAGACAAATGGACAGATAGATAGGCTTTTGAGGACATTACAGCTGATGGAAAAGGAAGGTTTACTCAACTACATTTATAGTCCTATTTGAAAATAAGTGTCTTCACATAGGAATGAATTCTATTCCTACTTATATACTTAGTGCATTCTTGAGTGCTTTTAATTTTTTCCTAAAGATTCAAACAGTGGGCTTGTGTCCCTGTAGAAGAATTCTCAGAGCATGTATGAATGTGATGGTCAGCATTTAGCAAGATATCAGAGCTGTGCTCTTCTCCCAATCCCCAACTCAGCTCCTGCCTAACCCTACTTGGTCAGCTTAGCAACGACTTCCAACATCTTGCCTTGCTGGATTTTGTCTCTCTAAAGTAATAGGAGGAACAACACGTACTGTCTTATGTGTGACAGGCCCAGGTCCTATCACTCCGGGCCAGTGGCAGTTGTTTATGAGACGGGGGCTAGAGACCCACAAAGAACATGTGACTCCCTCCTGAAGCCTCATGGTCAGCCTCAAGCTAGCCCTGGGAAGTGCTTGCTCGGAGTCAGAGTTTGAATTCATGGAGAAACTGTCTGACGGAGTTGGAAGGGAAGAGTGAGAGGACCCAGTTATGGTCCTGGATAGGCTCCTGAGAGCCCACTACTCCCCACACTCCCACCCCAACTGGACCCCGCTTAGCCATCTGCCAGATGGACGGGGCTGTTCTGCTCTGCCTGTCTCTGATCCTGTGTCCCTGCAGGGCTGACAGCATCTAGCAAAGGGAGTGTGGCCATCGTTGGTCGTGATTTCCTTATACCTCTTGGGCCATCAGGGCCAGGAGGTCCCCGATCTCCAGGTGGACCTGGCTGAGGAACAACACCCTTAGGAGCTTCTCCTCTGGCGCCTGCAGGGCCAGGTAGTCCTGGTCTCCCTGAGAAGACACATGTTCAGACGTCAGCCTCATTTACATTTGGCAGGTTTTGATTTAGTTATTTGAAGAGAGGCAAAGCATGCCACTTCTTACCTGGGGGGCCTGGAAGACCTTTCTCTCCAAAAGGTCCCAGAGGAGAGATTCCCGGGCTCCCAGGGTCTCCTGTCTCTCCTTTTGGCCCAGGTATTCCCACTGGCCCAGGCGGGCCTGTGTCATGCAAACCTTCATGGGGAAAACAGCATTAATACCGTATCTTCTCCTTGCTTTTCCCTGCCACAGCATCTGGGAAGGAACTGCTTCCCAACAGTGGCAGAGAAGTGGTTATTCAGTGGAGACTGACCACTGGCTGCAATGGGGATCCCCAAGGCTGCATGGTATTCCTGGGTAATCCCTTTGATTTCTTTTATGATTATTTTCCACATTGGAAAAAAATACACAAACACAACAGTGTAGAGACAATGCTGACCCTCTAAATTCTACAACAGAGAAAGCAAAAACAAATGTGATAAAACAATAAATAATTATGAATTCACTGCTTTGAAAATTGAGGTGGACACTGGCATAACTAGACCTCCAATGGAACGTCCATAGTTGACCAGCTCCCTACACTGACCTAATCTTCACAGACTGGACATGCACCCCACACCCGTGTCAGTACAGCAGGCTGAGTTCCCTATGTTCACCACCTCCATATGTTGACCACTCTGTTACAGGCCCTTAGGTGGTCAACTTACAGAGGTTCTACTGGATTATGGAATTTCGCACTGAAGAGGGAGAACTCCAGTGGTTTAGGGAAGGTGCAAACATTTAATCAGACATTTGGAAAAGCCACTGCATGAATCCTAAGTGACCTAAATTACTATAAAGTACTTTTTTCCCCAAATATACAGATTTTCCCTCTCTGACAACAGATTCAAACCACACAGCACAATTAGCCTGTTCCCCATGGTCACTCATGGGTGGGGTTCCGGCTACTTGGTCTGACTGTGAGCCATTTTCTGGGAGAGTAACACAGCAGATGTGCATGCCCTTAATGAACAGGCTAAAATGCGTTACTGAAGATTAACCTATCTGCAGTGTCAAAAATACCAGCACACGGCTCAGGTAATTGGTTTCGGCAGTGCCTGTGAAAGGCTGTAAAAGTACTAATTCCGACATGCCGGTACTACACTTAAAACACTACAAACAGTTTAAAGCCTCAGCTATTTATTTGTTATTATAACATTTTGAAATCTAACTCCATTAACGCAATTATTCAGAGTGTTTTTTAGCAGAGGCCCAAGCAATGCCAACAAAAGTCACTGTTAACCAGCCATGCCTTCTCAGACAGGGTTTTTTCAAACATCCTTTTTATGTCATTGTCAACACTAAAAGTGCTTCCAACTCTGTCTCCAACCTAAGCCAGTTTTTTAGTTTCACCCCTAAATCTCATGAGACGAGGAAATCTCAGGGGAGGTACTACTTTATCTCACAGTCCACGAGTGGTTTTTATCTTACCTGAAACACCTTTGGCTCCTTTCTGACCCTTCAAACCGTGCAAGCCATCCAGGCCAGGCGACCCGGGGGGACCTAAAATACATCAGAGATTTGTGACCCAAAGGAAACCAGTCGCTGGGCCTCACTCTGGCCACAAAGCACAAGAACTGCCTGGCAGAGGGTGCGCTGATGGGGAAGGCAGGTGGATCTCCCCATCTGGGTGGTATCGTCAGGGCAGAAGCCCAGGATTCTTTAACACGTTCATCTGATGAAGGTTTTCTGCCATGATAGCATCACACACACATTTCTC